>NW_020954551.1:4740177-4825337 GCF_900497805.2 Vombatus ursinus | reverse complement strand
ACACACACACACACACACACACACACACACACACACACACTGTTGTTTCACCCTCTACATCTTTGGTTCTTTTTAACCAAAAGAAGGCTTCTAGGTGGGTCAATGGATCCTCAACTGTAAGCCAGGGATAATAATATCACCTTCTTCCCAGGGTTGTTGTGAGGATAAAATGAGATAATATCTGTAAAGTACTTTTCAAATTCATACAGAACTATATAAATGCTAGTTATCATCATCATCATCATCATCATCATCATCCTTATACCAACATCAAGCCAAGACACTCCAACAAGTCAGTCAATCATTTAATTGGTCAAAAACCTTTATTTTTAAGTAAAATTATATTGCTATCTTTTGTCTTTTTTATCAGACTATCTCTCAGTATCCTCTCCTTCCCACACAGTGATCTCATACAAAAATTAAATTTTTAAGAACTAAAAAAAAAAAGAGGGAGAAGAGACCAAAAACTCCTGACAAACCTAGAACATGACAGAAGTCTGAAAAAGTACATCCAGTCTCCACATCGGCTGACCCCCACCACCACTTATGCAGAGGAGTAGGGTGGGAGAGTCTGTTCATATCTTTTTGGAGCCATGTTTCAGCATGCATTTATCAGGTATTTCCTACATGCCAGGCACTGGGCTAGATATTAGGCATCCAGTTGTAGGAGCAAAGAAAGGTTCCTGCCCTCAAGGATCTTATATTTTAACAAGGGATATGTATATACAAGATATACGTAGGGCAAATAGAAATTAATTTCAAAAGAAATGCAGTAGCAGTGAGGGGAGGGTTTCTTGGTAGGAAGGGAAATTTAACTTCTAACCAACCCAGCAGTTTACTAGAAGCAGCCCATTTACCCCCCAAAAGGCTCCATTTGATCCATTCCAGTTCTGCTATGGGTGCCCTTTCACCTTTCCAAGGAAGTCATTATTTTTGTGTACCTGATGTAGGGAAACCATACCACTGCAGGAATAAGGAGGTTGAATGTTATTTTAATTGAATTTGTTTTCAATTTATTTCTGGCTGTCTAGGGAAAAGCCTTTTACACTCACATCATTTGATTCTTTCTTGCTTTCCCGTCCATTATCCTCATAATGAGCTTTTAACGCATTAAGGCAGCCCTGTTTGTTGAACAGCGATTCACATTTGTCAAATCAATAAACAGGAAGAGCATAAAAATGGGAGTAAGTAAGAAATCCAATCAGAACCCAAAAGAGAGAGCGAGAGTTAGCTCCCTGCAGCCGGAGAAACCTGTGGCATGGAATCCCAGAACCATGGCCTGGAACTGGGTCATTGAGAAGCCTCTTCATGCTCCTAGGCCAAGAGAGGCTTAGAACCTGGTGGAAATGTGATGGGAGTACTCCCCCAAATTCCATTTCTCAAGGTTATCTTCATTGGCTTTCATAAAGAAGGGACTTTCAAAGGAAATATCGCTGGCCTCTCTCAAGTCCCCCACTGATTCAAACAAAATCAATCTAACAAGCTAAGCTCTATCAGCCCTCAGGTCTGTTTGCAGGCCTGCCTGCATCTTGACCAATGAAGACCGAAGAAACTAGAAGAACATTTGAACTGCACATAAGGCAAGTATGTACAGCTGTCAAGTTTACCCTTCAGTGAAGGGGTTTGTTAACCTATTGAGTGCCACTGAGGCAGTAGGGAGTGACATATTCCTAGAAGGAAGGAAGAAGAGGGTTCTTATTTATGATTCAAAATCAACTGAGTTGGCACCACGAGATTTCCTGGTGAGTTTCCTAAAACAAAATAGCTCCACTACAACCTCAGGACTCATTTTGGGGAATCAATCATCTAATCTAGGCAGTGTAGTATTTTGCCCTGTCTCTGGTGTCAGAAAAGCTGGATTCAAGTGGTATCTCTGATACTTAATACCCATGTGATCTTGGGCAAGGCATTTAAACTCTCTGTGCCTGTTTCCTCATAAAATGAGGGGATCAAATCACATAATCTTTGAAGTGCCTTTCCACTCTCAGTCTTCAGAGATTGTGCCAAACAATACTATCTTCAGTATGTGTGATAGCTGAGGGAAAATAATATATACAGGCAGGTGCATAAACCAAAAGCCCATTAAATCCAGTTCAGAAAGTCAGCATGATGGCATTATGCAGTGGGTGGAAAAGTGGACAGGAAATCTATGATACTATAATGAATTCAAGAATATACTAAATGCTACTGTGTGCTAGACGCTGATAAAACAGAGGTAAAAATGGCACAGGCCTTGCCTTTATGGAGCTTGCAGTCCATCTTTCCAATTTTGAACCTAGGAATCTTCTCTATCATGACAAATGTTCTGCCTCACATAGAGATGAATTTCAAAAAAAAGAGCTGAGCTTTTGTTTAAAAAAAGAAAGTACTGATGTCACTTTTTCCCTTTCTTTCATTTCCTTTGAGAACAGCTTGAAAACAACAGATGTTTTATTATGAACATGGCATCCTTTCTACCTGCAGAGCCGCCCTCATTCTTTCAGTGTGACCCACGGTTGAGTTTTCCTGGAATAAAGCACGTGAGGTCATAATTGTAGCCCATCCATTACATTGCTGGTGTTTCAGCACTTAATATGTTTATCATCCTGCATCAGTCTTTTCATAAGTAGAGCGAATTTGTGTTATCACAGGAGAAATGAGCTTTCTTGTTTCTCCCTCCATTCTCTTTGGTACCAAGACAAAAGGGTTTTGAAGTGATCAGGGTTCCCTTTGTGATCTTTTCCCCTCAAAAGGCATATTCTTCACGTTTGGAGTACGCGCATCTACTAAGGATGTTTTCGGCAGCCTCAGGTGATCTTACTGCTACAGCCTGAATTTATTCACAGTTTTTCATCTTCTTCATTTTGTGTATTCCAGTTAGTAACAAGTATTGTGCCATGAGCCCATAGTTTGATTCAGAATCAGTCATGAAAAAATGTTTTTAAATGTTGCAAAATTCCATTATTGTGTTTTTATATAGAAAGATTTCTTTGGAAACTTTTTTAAAAAAATGTATTTTGGATTCTTTGAATAGCAGCAAAGATGCAATTACGTTGCCTGCATACCTGGATGAATGGTCTTAGATTGGAATCCTGACTCACACAATGCATAATGTTCTGAGTCATTCAGGTTTAGAAGATTATAAACCACATCTGGGGGCCACTGTTCTCACAATTTCATCTAAAAGTCTACAGGAGAGACATGGCCAGGACAGTGTACCATGAACATCATATTTAGTATGATGGGTCAGTGCATAAAAGATGGGATCGGGGTCATCCAGGGTACAATCCGAAGACACATTCAATTCAATTCAAAATGGCAGCATGATGTAGTGGGTAGAACACTGGATCTGGAGTCAGGAAGACTTAGGCTTCGTGTCTGCCTCCCACACTTATTAGTGTGACTCATTGATTCCAAATGTACCTATGATCCAATTCAATTCATTAATCATTTTTAAGTACTTATTATGTGCCAGGCCTGTATTAGGTGCTGAAAACAAAACGTATAACAAGCCCTCAAAGAGTTTGCATTGACATAGGGGGAGAAAACAGAAGGGCAGAGGGGATAAGAAAATACACATACATACGAAGGAAGCTCAAATTAGTTTCTGGATGCAGAGATCTTTAACCACTGGAGTCAGGAAAAGGTCACAAGTAGGAGGTAATAGCTGCACTGAACCTTGGAGAGAACTGAGGCTAAGAGATAGAGGTGAGGAAAGAAAGCTTTCTACATATGAAACACTACTTGTACAAGGGAATGGAAGTGGGAGATGGGACATCATGGATTGGATGAGCAAGTCATCCAATTGGACTAGAACATAGAAGGTGTGAAGGAGAGGTATGGAAAATTAAACAAAGGCCATATTAATTTGTTGAAGTAAATTTTAATGTACACAGAGAATTATTTCATAAGACTCAGTAGAACTGGGTTTCATTGCTCAGAAAATTGAACACAGTCACACAGAGTTATGAGCTCTGCTGGAATGATCATTTTCCTTTTTGACATTTGGCTTATTCAGTCCTTCAGGCTTCATGGTCTCTTAGTTCCCCTTCAATGCCTGCATATGGATTCCCCAGGGATGTCACTGGTAGTGCCTTGTCAGGCTTCTATCCCCTGAATTAGGTGATGTTGTGATTGCATCAAGAAAGGAAGAGAATACTTCACTGCTGAATGCCCCCCCCCGCCCAAACCCTGATCCCAACCCTCACTCCATGCCATACCTGAATCAACAGAACACCTAACATTGAATTGAATAGGAAAATAGATTTGGTGAGAACATGTACACAAAATAATCCTTTGTGTTCCCCTCTATTTATATAGCACACCCTCTGTGCAAAATGTTTTACATGTCAGTTCATTTGATGATCATAAAAACATTGTGAGCAAGTTAAGGAAAATGCCATTACTCGCATTACATAAACAAGAAAATGAGGGATCAGAGACTAAGCCAAGTGGCAATCCAAGGACTTGAAGGTAATGTTCTTTCTACAATACCACCGGAGTCTCTCCTGTTGGTAATTGGTTTCGCCCCATGATTCCATGACGTGGCAAATTCTGAGTCAGAAATCCAGGTTTAGAAAGAATACCTGTGACTTTCAAGGACTATCTGAAATATCAACTTGCGAAATCCACAAAAATTGGCTTCCATTGTGGGGAGTCTGACAGCCAACTTGTTCCTTCACAATGACATTCTCACATGTCCCGAGCACCTTTGCACGCCCTGCTCCCCATACCTGGAATGTTTTCCTTCATCACTTTTCCTTTCTGAAATCCCTAGCTTTCTAAAAGATACAGCTCAGTTGTGACCTCTGATCTATTATTTCTCTTTCCTGTCTTGAAATTACTGCATTTATATTTTACATTTATGTGTAATTGTTTAAATTTTATTTACTTATCTGGGTATTAGTATAAGGCAGTGTGGTACTAGATTAAGAGTCAGAAGATTGTAGGTTCAAAGCACATGTCTATTACCTGCGAGACCTTGGACAAATAACTTAACCTCTCGGGATATCAGTTTCTGAATCAGAAAAATGAGGAGAGGGGGTTTGAGCTAGATGATTTCTAATGGCATTTCAGCTTTAAATGTGTGATCCTCTATAGTAGTCCCTCTACCCACCAGGAGGACATAAGCTTCTTGAGGGCAGGCAGCATTTCATTTTCTTTCTTTATATTTTACCACCAAACATGGTGCTTGGCACACAGTGGTTTGGAGGCTGAATTTGGTTGAGTTGGTGGTATTAGTAATGAGAAGTCTAGAGAAAGGGTTTTTTTTTTGAGGTTTTGGGTTTTGTTTTTTTTTTCATTTCTTCTGGTCTTAAGTTAGATACCTGAGATGAGGAAAAGTAATTTCACAGGGAGGTTTAAATCTGTTCACTTCAGTTCAACAAATATTCATTATGTACCTAGTATATGTGAGGCATACTATGCTAGAAAATGGGGTTAGAAAGACAATATTAGTGGCTAGCAGGGTGCCCAGTGAGGAGATTGTTACAAGAAGCCAGGTAAGAAGTGGTGAATGTCTACACTTGGGTGGTAGCCACATAAATAAATAGAGGGGGGTGGATGTCCAAGATGTTATTGAGGTACAATTGATAAGACTGGGCAGGGTTCATGCAGTCGATCAATGAGCAGTGATTATGTGTGAGTCACTAACCGGGCTAAGCACTAGGCATACAAAGAAAGCCAAACAATCCCTTCCTTCTAGGAGCTTACATTCTTTTGCAAATAATTTTTTTTCAGTTAATAAAGTGATTTTCTCTCCCTTCCCTCTAACTTTGAAAAAAAAAAAAAAAAGAAAAGCCTGGTAAGAAATAAACATAGTCAAATAAGACAAATTCCCAGGTGGCCACACCTAAACCATATATCTTATTTAGCAACCTTCATTTCTCAGTAAAGAGGTGGGAAGCACACAAGCTCTCTGGCATCATGATTAGTCATTTCATTGATCACATTTCTTAAGTCTTTCAAAGTGATTTGTTTTTACAATGTTATTGCCTGGCACTTAGTAGGTGCTTAATAAATGTTTACTGATTATTTTTCTTGCTCTGAGGAGCTTACATTCTAATGGGGGAGACCTTTACATAAACAGGTATATACAGGAGACGTGTTAAATAGAGACAAGGCATCATCACAGGGCAAGGCCCTAGCCAAAGATGGCACTGATGTTGCAAACCTGGGTGACAAGAAAAATGACTGTGCACTCAACAGTGATGGAGATGTTCGAAAGAGGGATGGATTCGGAGGAATAATAGCAAGTTCTGTTACAGATATTTTAAATTTGGGAAACCTTTGAGAATCCCATTTGAAATGTCTAATAGGTAGTTGGTGACATGGGACTGGAGTTCAGGACAGAGACTAGAGCTGGGAGGCCACATGGGGTAAGCCCTGGTTAGACAAAAAATAAATAAATAAAATAGATCTCTCTGCATTACTAACTGCCTATTGGTCATTTCACACCGGAGGTCCTGAATGTATCTCCAAGTCGATGTGTATAAAACAGAACTCATTGTCTTTATCCAAAACTCATTCTTTTCCCAAACTTCCACATTGCTTCCAAGGGCATAATCATTCTTCTTCTTTTTTTTTTTTAAGGAAATTGGTTTTTTTTGTTTGTTTTGGCTAGGCAATGGGGTTAAGTGACTTGCCCAGGGTCACACAGCTAGTAAGTGTCAAGTGTCTGAGTCCAGATTTGAACTCAGGTCCTCCTGACTCTAGAGCTGGTGCTCTATCCACTGCACCACTTAGCTGCCCCATGATCATTCTTCTAAGTTGCCCAAGTTTGTAACCTCAGTGCTATCTTTAATTATTGATTTGTCCTCTAAATTTAAATTGCATCTGCTTTATGATCAATTTATCAATTATATATATATATATATATATAAATATATAATTATGTATATATATATAAATTTTATCTCCCCCATTAGATCTGGGAGCCTTTGAGAAGAAAATTAGGTCACAAAATGAGAGAGTATAGTGAGAAGAGAAGTAAGCCCAGGACAAAGTCATTGCAAACACACAGTTAATTGGCATAACATGGATGAAGATTCATAAAAGCTGAGAGCGAGTGGCCAGATAGGTAGGAGGTGAGCTAAGGGAGCCAAGTTTTCTGAAAAGCCACAAAGCAGAAAGTATCCAGGTGAAGGGGGTTAACAGCATTAAATACTAATCAAGAAGGATGAGTATTGAGACTTGGCATTTCAGAAATCGTTGGTAACTTTGCAGAGCTCTATTTCAGTTGATTGATGAGGTTGGAAGCCTTCTTGCAGAGAATTTGGAAGATGGTGAGGAGAAAGGAAGAAGAGGGACCAAGTGTGGATAACTTTGCCCAAAAGTATAGCTGAGAAAGGGAATGATAGGAAGATAGATAGAGACAGATCATTAATTAAGAGCTTACTGTGTTCCAGGCACTCTGCCTAGCACTGGGGCATGAGAACAAGATGATCCCTACTCACAAAGAGCTTACATTTAATGGGAGGAGACAACACATAAAAGGGGTAGTAGAAGGTGGGAGAGGGGGGTAAACCAACCCATTTGGATGTAAGAGAGACCACTGGAGAGTGAGTCAGTAGGAAAGTGAATATCGTGATTGGGACTTCTGATGAAAAGGCAGTTCCTGGCAAGGAATCATTAAAGACTGAGTTAGCCTCAGGGTACAGTCAATCTCAAGGGGGAAAGGCAACCAGTAGAAAGTGATCCAGGTGACAACTAGCCATCACTAGCAAGCTGAGGAAAACAGCTGAGTCAAGGATGATGCTGAGGTTGGATATTATGCATTTGAGGATGTAAATCTGATATCCATGTGGAGATTCCTAACACTCAGTTGGTAATTCAGGCTGTTGCCTTTAATGTTACCAAGATCTCCTTCATTTAAAACTCTCATTAATAATTTTTTGCCCAATGGTATCCATGGAAATTTGTACCTTTTTGTTTTTCAGTCATTTTAGTCATGTCTGACCCTTTGTGACCCCATTTGGGATTTTCTTGGCAAAAATAATGGAGTGGTTTGTCATTTCCTTCTCCAATTCATTTTACAGCTAAAGAAACTGAGACAAACAAGGTTAAGTGACTTGCTTAGAGTCACACAACTGGTAAGTGTCTAAGGCCAGGCTTGAACTCAGAAAGATGAGTCTTCCCGACTCCAGGCCTGGCCTTCTATCCACTAAGCCACCTTTAACACATGAAAACACATGATCTCAGGAGGTAGAACCAAGATGGCATAGTAAAGGCAGGGACTCACCTGAGCTCTGCCCTAACCCCCCCCAAATACCTTTAAATAAGGTCTCTAAACAAATTCTGGAGCAGCAAAATCCACCAAAAGATGGAGTGATACAATTGTCCACCCCAAGACAACTTAGAAGTCGGGAGGAAAGGTCTGCTGCACCAAAGTGAAAGAAGAGCACAGTCAAGCGCAGGCCACGCCATTGTAGACCAGGCCTCAGCATACCTGGAACAGATCCAGGCAACTGAATCAGTGGCAGCGGTGGTGGTTTCCAGATTCTCCCACAGTTACCAAAGACACCAAAGGAAAAAACTCCTTAAAAAATAGAATTTGCCAAATGGAAAAGGAAGTACAAAAGTTCACTGAAGAAAATAATTCCTTAAAAGTTAGAATGGAGAAAATGGAAGCTAATGACTTTATGAGAAATCAAGAAACAATAAAACAAAACCAAAAGAATGAAAAAAATATAAGACAATGTGAAATATCTTGGAAAAATAATTGGAAAAATAATGGACTTACAGATCTAGGAGAGATAATTTTTAAATTATTGGTCTTCCTGAAAGCCATGATAAAAAAAAGAGCCTAGACATCATCTTTCAAGAAATCATCAAGGAAAACTGCCCTGATATTCTGGAACCAGAGGGTAAAGTAGAAATTGAAAAAATCTACCGATTCACCTCCTGAAAGAGATCGCAAAATGAAAACTCTCAGGAATACCATAGACAAATTCCAGAGCTCCTAGGTCAAGGAGAAAATATTGCATTGCATTGAGATAGACAGTCCCAAGGTATACAATGAAATCTGGAAAGACCTGCCTAAAATACTGAAAAGAGAAAAAAGCAAAATCAGAAGAATATGTTAAATGTGAAGTATAATCATATTGGAGTTAAGTCTGCCTCTCATGCTCATGATTTTTATGACTCTGGCAAGTCACTTCATTTCCCTGGGACTCAGTTTCCCCATCTATAAAATGAAGATGTTGGGAAACTGAGTCCCAGGGAAATGAAGTGACCCTATAGATACAATCCTAAATGGCTAATTAAGTAGAATCAGGGGGTAACACTGTTAATGTTTAACAACTGGCTCTCTGAAAAAAAATGATACACACACTTTTAATTTGAATTTGCATCATTCACAATTTTTCCATCCCTTTTCTTAAGTCCGGATAATCACACACAATAATGCATCAAGCCCTGATTTCTAATGTTTGCTGATTTCCAAGTCATAGATGCTGACATTGAAAATTTCACAACTGCGTTGGCTCCAGCCGACCCCTGAGTAGGGCTATTTGTGTTGCTCTCTCTAAAGTCTGACCTCCTCGGTGCCTCATCTTACTCAGACTTCTCTTCTTAAAAGACAGAATAACTTGGTTAAAAGCCCTCTGGACTTAGGACCAGAAGACTTGGATCTTGCTCCACCACTTATGATCTTGAGTAAGGCACTAAATCCCTTGGAGTCAGTTTCTTTATTTGTAAAATGGGTACGTTACCTAGATCACGTACTTCACAGAGATATGATGACAGAGCTTTGCAAACTGTAACTTGACCAACACCTGTGAACTGTTTTTCCTTCTAGTGTCTTCCAGCATGGACTCTGGGAGGACTGGGGCCATGTTGTTCTCACGCTCACATTATAGGTGTCACAGAATGATTGATCTAGAAAGGAACTTAAAGATGTACAAAGCCCAGCCAATGCCCAGGATTCCATAGATGCTTAATGAATGACGATGAGGAAAGTCTCCTCTTCCACGGCTTCCTAGCTACCATGGTATTAGGGGAGCTTTCAGGGTAGATAAGCTGACTTTACCTCCTTCTAGAAAACCAATCTAATTCCATTTGTTGCTCATCTTGTCCTCAAAGAGGACCGATGACATCAGGAGGGTGATGTCTTGACTTGCAAGTGAATTGGATCCAAGGGAGGCAGTGCTGTGCAAAGTCACCAGGCCCTCTCCTCCAGAGCCATTGGAGTCCAGTGGCAAGACATAGATCAAAGTGATTGGCAATGGCCCAGGATGCAGTGGAAGACCCTGGCCTTTTTAAGCTAAGGCCTTTCGCAGGTCTCAGCTTGTTTGAGACAAGACTCATTCAGCGATTATACCCCAGGTAAGAATTGAGGCAAAAAATTGCCTAGTTTGCCTTCAAAAAAGAAGCAATCTGGAAAGGGAAGACCCTCAGTTTTTGGCCAGAACAGAAACAATTGCTACTTACACTTGCTCTCAGCCATCAAAACCCAAACAATGAGCAAGTGAGGCTTGGACTGGGGCCTACTGTTGGCCAATCAGTGAGAGCCCAAGTGATTTGGGTTTAAAGGTATAGTCAAGTAGCTCCATTTGAATCTCAATGGGCTTTTTCAAAGCCTGGTTTTCTAGAGCTATATTTCAAGAAATCATAAATGAAAACTACATAAGACAAAAGAGTTAATTGTCTCAGTTTTTTGGGAAAGAAAAAAATACTGATAAAATAAATAAATAGGGAAGAAAAAAAATCTAGCCCCCAAAACTCCAAGATACCTTGCAAAGTATAAGTGATCAAAATTCACATTTTTTGGAATATAAATTTTGATCGCTTAAATTTAAATTTTGAACTCCAATTATGTACCTGCTGTTTCCTCTGTTAATCTGGAAACTCCCTGAGGGCAGGGAATGGTTCTACTTTCTCTTTTTATCCCCAGGATCTGGAATAGCAACTGGCACATAGTGTTTAACAAATGCTTGTTGTTTGATTGGCTGATGTAGTGAGTGCTTTTTCTAAGCATTTTAAGCAGTAATTGCCTTCATTTGGAGTTTGTGGGTGGGGGAGATAAGAGAGAGGAGAGGGAGAAATAGGGAGAGAGAAAAACACAAAGAGAAAGAGAGCAATATACAAAGACAGAAGAGGGGGAGGAAGGAAGCAGGAAGAGGCAGAGACAAAAAGAAACAGGAATAGAGAGAGACACAGAGACAGGTAAAAGCAGGAGAGAGGGATGGAAGAAGAGAGGGAGAGACAGAGGCAGAGAATAGTGAGACAGACAGAGAAGGATGCAGAAAAGGGGAGGAGAGAGATAGAGAGAGACAGAAAATGAATGTCTGCTATCACTGCTCCAGGCGTAGAACAAGGAAAAAGAAGCCATATTCTCCCTGACTCAAGTCCCGCTTTCCCTCAAGTGAGTACCTAAAGGGCTGATGTCCCCTTTTCACACCTTGAGGAAGCCTGTATACACATTTTAAGGTCAGGGGCCTTAACATCCAAGGCCTAATGATGAGGTTAAAAGAGCATCTATAAGTTTCACTCCCAGCTCCGTAACAAACCAGTCTTGTGACCTTGGGTCAGTGGATTTATCCCTTTGGGGACTCAGCTTCCTCAAGTATGTCAACAAATCAAGACCATAAGCATTAATTAAGTGCCTACTATGTACTAGGTGATATGCTAAATGATGGGAATGGGGGTGAGGGGGAGGCAAAAACACGGTCCCTGCCTTCAGACAGTTCAAAGAGGATTAAAAAGAAAAATGACAATCACAGTCTGCCAGAATGCAGATCTCATTAATGTTTACAAAGGAATTTGAATATACTATTTCAAGTACCTTCCAATCTTCTGGGGATACTTGTGAGCAAAGTATCAGAATGAATGACTGTTGGGATGATTCTAACCTAGCCCATATTCCAACCAGCTCTGACTTCACTTGGACCCAAGTCTCATTTTTATTTCACCACCCCCCCCCCCCCCCCCCGGCAGCCCCAGAGGGATTTTCCCTCGCTGGGGTTCTGAAAGCATAGACTAATTTTTTGGCAAATATTGCCGAGGGATTCTGGATCTGACTGGGATTGCAGAAATCACCACTGAGGCGCCTGCTAACCCCAAGATTTCAAAATGCTGCAAAAATTCATCTTTGGCTGTTGCTTTGGGTTTTCACATTATGGTATTTCCTCCTTTTACATTAATTTGTGTACCTGATTGCTCATTTAGGGAATAGTGATACATGGCAATTTTCAGCTCCTCTATTAACCAATCATTTTCAAATGTAGTCAGTCAAAAGTCAGTTTTTATTTTTCTGTCTCTCTCTTCCTTCCTCCTTCTCCTTCCCTTTGTCTCCCTCCCTCCCTCCTTTCCTACCCCTTCCTTCCTTCCTTCCTTCCTTCCTTCCTTCCTTCCTTCCTTCCTTCCTTCCTTCCTTCCTTCCTTCCTTTCCTCCTCTTCCTCCTTTTCCTCTCTCTCTCTCTCTCTCTCTCTCTCTCTCCTTCAGAGGCTGACACTAGCATTACTATATACTAATAACAAATTCTGCACAATTTTAAAACAACATTTCAAAGGATGCCATCCCTGCCTTGAAAGATAAAAACAATTAAAGAATAGAAGGCTAATGGAAAGGCAAATTGAACATGGGTGGGTGGGAAGGAGTCTGGAAAGAGCCAAAAGTGTTCATTTCAGGCAAAGTCTTCCCAATTGTCCAGAGCTCACCCAGCTTATTGGGTAGCCTGTCTAATGAATGAAATCACACTGTGCTAGCTTTCCTGGAGCCAGGTTTGAGGCTACAATCAATTTTGAAGCCTGGTTCCAACAGCAATTGCTTGCAAAGTTTGCTAAGATTTCTGCCTATTCCTCACTGGTAGTTTTCATGTAAGATCTCATCAACTGTCTGCCTGGTACCTCCTAATGACAAGGCAATCATGTCAGATTCTACAAAACTCGGGGGTGTACACACTCTTTATGCTTGGCTAGGCAGATGCAGCATTCATGATCAGAGTTGTAAGTAGCCCAGGGCAAACAGGGCTTCAACCTAGGGCACTGACTTCAATGTGGGGATCACTGCCTCTCCCAGATAGTTTGCTTCTTCTCTATAGAATGTACTTTTCCCCATCCTTATTGGTCATGGAGGACTGTAACCATGGATGTACTGTTGTTCGGACCACAGCTATCCTCCCAATGCCCCATCATGTTGCCCTCATCCTCTCTCTGAGCAGTCTTGATGCCCAAATTTAGTGAGGATAAGAGCAATAACACCTAATCTTCTAGCATAACTATTCTCCCCACCTGTGACCCCCAACTTTTGCATATTTTCTTATAGGTTAAGGCATTTCTAGCTATGACCCTGATTATGATTTTATCACCAACAATCATGTTCCTAAGTCCCTAAGCAAAACCTGAAAGAGTACTTGTCAGGTGGAAGAGGAAAAAAAATTACTTTATCCCTGTAGGACTCAATTTACTAACTTGTAAATGTGAGAGATGTGGTATAGGATGTGTTTAGGGAAGACTAATACCTCTGGGGTGAGGGCTGCTTTCCACTTTTGTTGTCTACCTGATCCACCTAATTCTCATCCAAGAAAATGTAGTGTGATATTTAGTTGCTTGCCTTATCAATGAGGATGGGTGGGGAGGGAGGAAGGGAGAAAATTTGGAACCCAAAGTTTTAAAAATACACGTTTAAAAAAAATGTTTTCACATGCAACTGGGGAATAAGAAATACAGGAAATGGGGTACAGAAATCTATCCTGCCCTACAGGAAAATAGAAGGGGAAGGGGATAAGAGAAGGGGGGAAGAGATAGAAGGGAAGGCAGACTAGGTTTTGCAATAAAACTAATCTAGTCAACAAACTTGTATTATCTTGTATTTAGAATGCATGTCATCTTGGGGGGGAGGGGCGGGATGGGGTGAAAATTTGGAACTCAAAATCTTGTGGAAATAAATGTTGAAAACAAAAAAAAAGACAATGAAACAACAACAAAAAGAAGAAAAAATAAGAAAAAAGAAAAAAAAAGGAAAAAAAAGGAAAAAAAAAGAAAATGTAGCATGCACAGCAGCCACACCGTGGTAAACCATTTTGGCAGGCAAGCTAAACCATATTGAAGATAACCGAGGGATCTCAAACCATCATTGAATTGGAGGCGTGGGTGTTTCCACCAAGCATGTGAAGATGTCCCCTGGTTGAATGGGCAGATGAGAACAATTTGTTCCAATGGCCATGAAGGTAGTTGAAACAAGTGTTGTGGAGTGCTTAGAGCTTGGTTAGACATCAAAGATACCAAGGTTAGCCACTGCATCTCAAGCCATCACCAGTCTTGCCACTGGACTGTGATGACTCTGGAAGAGAGAATATGGCCAATGACTTTGTGCAAGTCTGCCTCACTTAAATTCAATTAATGCATGAATGAAAAGATATTGCCCATACCATTTTTACCACTCTCAAAGTCCTGTGGTGACAAGCAAGTTATGAAGCAGCAGGTGCAGAAACACTGGGAGTTGTAGTCACAAACCTGCACATAAGTGGCCCAGGTCATAGGATCATCTTCTCACTGGAAGCAGCAGTGGGATTTGGCAGCCCTGTTGGTGTTCGAGCAGCCTTTTAATAATTGCACTGCTCACCTCCGGGTGTGAGGAAGGGGCTAGAAAAGGTGCCCTAAAAATTTTCTGCTTACCCAACTCTGGCCTGATTACCACGGCAGATAGAGATCCCACCCTGTGGTTGAAAACACAAAAAAATGTACAAAAACTTCTGCAAAGACAATTCTACTCACCATCAGTACATGGAATGTGCACACAATTATAGACAGCACAAAAATACAGTAGACCTGAAAGATGAACTCAGCAAGTGGCACATCCGAATAGCAGCCCTGAGTGAAACAAAGGTGGCAAATGAAGGCTAGCTTACTGAAGTTGGAGCTGGATGCACATTTTTCTGGAGTTGCTGCAATTAAGGGGAGTACCATGAAGCTGGTGCAGGTTTTGCAATAAAACTAATCTAGTCAACAAACTTGTATGCCTACCAAAAGGAGTGAATGAGAGACTTGTGACAATGCAATTACCCCTTGCAGGAAAACACCAAACCTCCATCATCAGTGCCTATGCTTCCATTATTATGGACCCTGATGAGATCAAAGAAAAATTTTATGAAGACCTGGAGATCCTTATCATTAATGTTTGAAAAGAGGACAAGCTGATAATTCTGGGTGACTGTAATGCTAGAGTAGGCTCAGATTACCAGACATGGCAGGGAGTCCTTAGGAAGAATGGAATTGGAAACAGAAACAGCAATGGTCATTTACTACTGAAGACTTGTGCATCTTATGACCTTCTCATCACAACACTGTCTTCCATTTACCTAAATCAGTAAACCTTGGTGGATGCACCCTTGAAGCAAACGTTGGCATTTAATAAACTATGTGATTATAAGGAGAAGAGACAGACAGGATGTGAGAGGGATGAAGGCAATGTGTATCCTCTCCAAGCTAAATATTTGCACCCAGGCAAAATGACTATCAGAAGAATTAATGTCAACAGATTAGAACACTTCTCTGATTGGGAACAGTTTGTTGCTAACTTGGAGGGAAAGTGAGCCAACACACAGTTGGCAAGAGTGGAGCAGAAAAGGAGTGGGCCGCTTTCAGAGATTTGGTATACAGCACCGCTTTTGCTCATTTGGGTCAGAACACTCGCAAACATCAAGACTGGTTCGATGAAAATGATGGGGAAATTCAGAAGCTGCTAAATGAAAAACAAGAACTCCCCAGGGTTTACCAGCAAGATGGTTCATCCACCTCTAAAAAGGCAGCATTTGATTCCATCAAAAGTAAAGTACAAGCAAAGCTTAGAGAGATGCAGGATTCTTGCATTAGTAAGAAGGCAGATGAAATTCAGTTTTATACTGATAATAACAAAGTCGGACACACTGTAACCTGACTCTTGGTCCTCTTTGATGAATGACGGCTAACAACCAAACAACCAAAATGTGAGAGCTGATACCTTCTAGCTCTAATGTTTTGTGAATCCAAAAAAAAAAAATGGAGATGTCCTTGCTACATACTCCCAGTTTCACATCGCAAAGGACCTCAAAGCAATCCCTCCATCTTAGTTTGTGCTACCTATGAGGTCCTGAAGCCCAGGGCTAATTCTCAGCAAGCTAATGTGGTTCCCAGACCCTGACTTCCCACAGGAATATGGCCAAACAAATCTTGTGTGGCTTAAGAGACTGGGGCAACATGGTTTAACCTCTAATCAAATCCCTAAACTAAATATGATTCCACAAGGAACCTTCTACCATTCTTCTAAGTCCTCTGACCTGGAGGGACAGTTCAAGCCTTACTTAAATCAACCTGACTGCTTTATGAACTAAATGTAGACACAATTACTTTACACATTTTCTTTCACCTCCTCTTTCTAGGAGACAGCTAGGTGTCACAGTGGCTAAAACACAGGACACGGAGTTAGAAAGACCTGAGTTCAAATCTGTCCTCAGATACTTAATAGTGATGTGACCCTGAGTAAGTCATTTAATTTCTATGTGTATTAGTTTCTTCATCTGTAAAATGGGGATAATTATGAACAGAAAATAGATGTTACTTTATCTCTCTAGGCCTCAGGTTACTAATCTGTAAAATGTGAGAGCTGATGCTTTCCAGTTCTACCATTCTGTGAATCCAAAAAATGAAGATGCCCAGTTTCACATCCCAAAGGACCTGAAAGCAACCACCTCCACTTCAGTTTGTAACACCTCCCTCTCAGGCTTATTGTGAGGACCAAATAAGGTAATATTTGTAAAGCACTTTGCACAATGCCTGGCACATAGTGGGCACTTTATAAAGGCTTGTTTCCTTACTTTCTTTCCTTCCCACTATTTGTTTGCCTCTCTGTCTATATTTCTTTTGATTCCCTTTTCTTAGATGCCTATCTTGGCTCTATATTGAAGAAACACTGCTTTAGCATCAACTGAAGGTTCATTGTTCTTACTCAACTCTCTTGCAATGACTACCAATATATTCTCAGCCAGATGTTCAGCCTCAAGTCAGTTTCTTCTAAAGATAAGCAACGTCTTAGGGGTCCACCTATTAAGGCATTGTTTAATTCTAATTCCAACAGGGAGAGAAGGAAAACCTTCTCTTAAACATTTCTAGGAGGCATCTGGCAATAGAGGTGTTATTTCTTTACCAGCCAAGAAGAAAGGAATAAAACACCCCATCTTTTTTAGTACTAATACCTTCTGCAGCATTTAAGCAGTGGACTGTATGAGATGGGGAATGGGAGAGAGGGAGAAAGAGAGAGAGCTTTATGTTGGATAAAAGTTTGCTGAGCTTTCAGAATCAGCTATTCCAGACCTGGCGGGTTGCTAATTAAGGGTTAGTATACTAAATTAGCAGTGAATTAACATTCATTTCTGTGCTAGTACACTTGAGCTGCAGGAAATTACCCAAATTAGATTCAGGTAGTGACATTCATCACAACCAGTAATGACTGTAGCTTAAACAAGATTTAGTGGTACACTGGGGCTAATATTCCCAGAAAAGTTAGGCTCCATTGTGTGTAGATATTAGGATGCTATTGACATTGGGCTGGGGGATGCTTGTAGGGGTTTTGCTGCAGGAAAAAGGCTGATAAACACTGGGTTCTTTTTTCAATAAGACAACATTCTACATTATTGGACCTCTTTAGTGTAATATGGGGAGCCCAAGGCTGACTTGTGTAATGATTTTTTTTATATATATAGGGGGTGTGACCAAGAGCAGAGGAGAAGCCTATTCAACCCATTACAATTAAAATGAATGGGTTTACCCACACCTTCTTCAGGTAGAAGACCCTAGATTAGAGCTACAGAAGGACTTTAGGGGTTCTCTAGTCCAACCCCATCATTTGACAATTGAGGAAAGTAAGGCCCAGAGACATTAAATGGTGTACCCAATATCACAATTGTGTGATAAATGGCTATGACCTGAACCAAGTTTCCTCTGTTTCTAGGTCTTATGCCCATTCTATGGAACTCTGCCGCCAAGGTTTCCATCTCTTCTTTGTTGATTGGGCAGCTCTTGATCACATCCCATACGGCAGCAAAATGAAAGTGACCTGAAGCAGTCAAAATGTGTTCATTCACTGAGAATAACTGAACCCAACAGTAACTGATTAGAGTGGCAGCATGGTGCAATGGACAGCTCACTGGACCCAGATTCAGGGTGGTCTTCTTCTTGTTGCTCAGTTGTTTTTCAGTCCTGTCTGACTCCATGACCCCATTTGGGATTTTCTTGGCAAAAGCATTGGAGTGGTTTGGCTTTTCCTTCTCCAGCTCATTTTACAGGTGGGGAAACTAAGCCAAATAGGATTAAGTGACTTACCCAAGGTCACACAGCTAGGAGGTGTCTGAGGCCAGATTTGAACTCAGAAGGTTGAGTCTTCCTGATTCCAGGCTCAGCACTCTATCCACTGCACCACCTAGCTACCCATATGATGTTCTCCTGAGAACAACACTCAGGTTTTATTCAACCTTTTATTTCCTCCATCACCTGGAATGGAGTAGGGTATGAAGTAGGTGATTAATAAGTACTTTTAAAAATAGTAACAGCAATAATAAAAGGCATGGTTTTATGCAAAAATAATGTATTCCAAGTCAGAGGATTTGAATTCAAATCCTGAATCTGACACTTACTCCTTGTGTGACCTTAGCCAAGTTCTCACCCTTTCTAGGCCCAAGTTTTCCCATCTGTAAAAATGACAAGTTTATGCTAGATGACATCTCAAGACCCTTTTAGCTTTAAATCTATGATCCTATGAAGTCCCATCTACATAGCACTTCAAGGTTTACAAAGCAGTTTCTCTCAATGTTATAATGGGTGAATTAAAGTGAACAAATGAATAAATATGAATGAATGAATATTCTAACCTTATTCTAATACTCATGTTGTTTGAATCCTGTAATTTTCATAGTCTCTGTTCCAGAATCTCTTCCAAGAATAATAATGATAATAGCTTTATGTATTTATATAGCACTTTAAGATGCGCAAAGCGTTGATATACATTATCTCGATTGAGCTTTGAAGAATCTAATGAGATAGGCACAATAGTTTTTATTATCCTCATTTTATAGATGAGACAGAGGCTCTGAGAAACATGATCATGGCCCTGCAAACTGCTAAGTTTCAGATGTGGAATTCAAACCCAGATCCCACCTCAGAGACTTTTATGACCTTGGGAAAGTTATTTAACTTGCTTCAGTCTCGTTTCTTCATCTATTAAACAAGGGACCCCATCAAGCAACCTCTGAGGGCCCTTCTACCTTTACATGGTCCTGTGTCATACCTGACTTCACGTTCTGTGCTCCTTTGGGAATTTCTATTATGATGGAAAACATTTTCAGAAAAATAGAATTTGTATTCTAAACTGAATCCTCACTTCAGCTCTTTCCATCTGCATTCCTGCTAAAATCCAGCAGTCTCTACCCAATTCTAGAGTCTGGGTTGTAACTGGCTAATGCAAAACATGACTGCCTTAAGCTCCTGTCCTAACCACTCACCCTCCTCTAGCTTATAATGGGAATATTGACTAGCCATTGACTGTAGCAGTACAGGGCAGCTTTGCAGTAATTATGAATGAAAGATGTCAGGAGTGAAGCATCTCATTCCAGATATTTCTACACAAAGTCAATATCATCTTTCGTAAGCATGACCGAGCTCCAAATGGCTTGCAGTCATAAGGGAATGACCAATTGAATAGCTATTATTTTATTCAATCAGAGTGATGCTTTTTGGGTAAAAGAAAGTCAGAATGCAGCATTGCAGAATATACACCCCTCTGATTCTTGTACACAACAGCCAATTGTTATCTAATCCCACCTCTCCACTTCCATCCTCTCTACTTAGGAAACAAGGCTGTGAGGATCATACCCCTGATGCGAAAGGGAAAGTGATAATTTTCTGCAAAGAATTACCAAAATTAGAAATTCTTCGCTCTTATGGGTCATTAATGCATTATGTGTTCTATTACCCTATAGCAATTGACAGGTGCTGGTTAGTAGGGAAACTAGGATTTGAAGGAAAGCCACTCCATTTCTGGGTGAAGAGGAGTTTGTGGGGTTTCAAATCTGGCTCCAAGTGAAAATGAAAACCAGAGGACAGGCCGTGCCAATAATTGGAGTTTCTTAAATTGCCAAGGTCTAACATTTGAAGTCCCCCACAGGGAAGATTTAGAATCAGGAAGGTCCTCATTATAATGAGAACTTGCAGGACCAGAGCTCCCTGGAAAATAAGTGGATGTGTGTGATACACTCTGCTTTACCCTTTTACATCAGCACCTCTCCTGCCTCTCTCTGATGCACTGCTTAGTAGGTGCTCTATGTCCCCACCAACCTCAGCTCCAAAGGTCAGGCTTGGACAGTTGGGTCTTCTGTAAGGGAAGCTCAATTATACCCCAGCTCTCCATGAATCCTATTTTACCAATAAAAGCAAATGCCAACTGTAAGAAAATACCCAGGCTAATATTCAGTTTCTCCTCAATATTTGTGCCTCTGTTTGCATCAGGTACATATTTCTGTATACCATCTGAGAGAAGCTTTCTGTTCATTCCAAACCAAAGCCCAACATTTAGCCATTGAGAGACAAGAAGACAGGGTGACTCAGCCTGCCTTCTCAGCCTACTGTAGAAATGCCCACCTACTGTCCTAGGTGTCTACCTTGCCACAGTTCTTATCCAAGCATTCACAGACAGAAAAAAGAACTGGTACAGCATCTCTCAAAGAAAGATTTTTGAATGACAGAAATAGGCAGAAATGCCAGCATGGTAGGAGGTAATTTAACACACTGGTCAGTCTAACAGAGACAGGGAACAAAGGAGGGATGGAAGAGGGAAGGAAGAAAGGAAGGAAGACACTGTTCTTTGGGTCTTTAGAAGACAAAGTTTCTATGCATCATTGTTTCTTTTCTATTGCCCTGGATGCAGTGGTTACCTAGTGGTTCAGTTCTTGACTCTGGTGTCAGATTCACGTTGAAGCCCTGGCTCTGGCATTGAAGGGATCATAGATTCAGAGGCAGAAGGGACTTAGGAGGCCATTTAGTCTACCCTCCTTCCTTCTATAGATGAAGAAACTGAAGCTTAGTGATATCTTCCTCAAGGTCAGACTTGTAAACTCATTATCTTTTCCCCAAAACTCCTCCCCCACTCCTATCTTCCCTACCTAGAGGGCACCGCCATCCTCCCTGTCCCTCAGGCTCACAACGTAGGAAACATCCTGAACTCCTCAGTGTTTCTCACTCACTGTATCCAAGCTATTGCCAAGGTCTATCAATATCACCTTTGCAGCATCTTCCAAATGTACCCCCTTCTCTCCTCTGACACTGCCTCTCTCTTGGTTCAGGCCCTCTTCAATTCATACTACTGCTGGGTCTTCCTGCCTCAAGTCTCTATCCACTCTAATCCATCCTACATTTAGCCACCAAAGTGAAGGTCCTAAAGCAAAGGTCCAATTATATTATCTCCTACTCACCAAACTCCCCTGACTTTCTATCACCTTTAGAATCAAAACCAAAACCCTCTGTTGCTGCTCAAAGCCATTTATAACCTAGCTCCCTCCTACCTTACTAGTTTTCTTACATCTTATTCCCCAACAGATACCCTTCAATCCAATGACATGGCCTCATGGCTGTTCCACGAATAGGACCCTCCATCTCTTGGCACTGGGCGTTTTCTCCAACTCTCCACCATGCCTAGAATGCTCTCCCTCCTCAACTCTGTCCTTTATCTCTGGCTTTATTTAAGTCCCAACTAAAATCCTATCTTTTATAGGAAGCCTTTGCCAATTCCTCTTAATTCTAGTGCCTTCCCTCTGTTAATTGTTTGCTAGTTATCCTACATATAACTTGCTTTGAATATATTTATTTGCATGATGCCTCCCCTATTAGATTGTGAGCTCCTTGAGGTCACGGACATCTTTTGTCTCCTTTTGTATCCCCAGTGCTTAGTACAGGGTCTGGTTCATAGTAAATGTTTTAAAAAAATTATTGATTGATTGATTGAAATCATCAGAGAGAGTATTTGAACCCAAGCCTTCAGACTCCAAAGCCAATGTGGTTTTTGTTTTTGTTTTTTTTGTTGTTGTTGTTTGTGTGTTTTTGTTTTCCCTATGCCATTATGGCACTGGTGGCTATCTGGCCACGTGTATGTATATTATAATGGAAGAACTCAGTTTTGTGCTAGACTCGATGACTACTAAGAGCCCTTTTAACTCTAAAATTCTGTGATTTTGTGACTTTCTAACCATGAATATGTAACTTGAATTCTCTAAGTGACTCAGTTTCCTCATTCATAAAATAGAAGTACTTGGTCTACTAATCTCCCAGGACTATCAGGAAGTTGATCCAATGGGAATATTGGTGAACTTAAAGTCAGAAGACCTAGACTCAAATTCTTGCTCCCCTGCTTAGCATCTGTCAGATCCTGGATAAGTCACAAGTGATTTATTTTTACCACAGGTTCCTCATACTTGAAATGAAGGAAATGGACTGAATGACTTTTGATGGCCCTTCTGTATCTGTCTAATATCCATAAGGACATTATAAATCTGAATGATCATAACATTAATTCATTCAAACCATCAGAACTCTTATCTTTCTTTCTCAAGGCACACAAGGCTTAGATACGTAGCTTGACCTTCCGAAGACCTCACTGCAAGTGGCCACATTAAACCTAAACACTGATGGCAAACTCAGTAAGTGCTCTAACATGTTAGCCCTCACCCCCTCTTCTACTATCATCTTGTTTAACTTTAGGAGATTGATTTAAAGGAAAGCTGTTGGTATTTACAAATACAGTGACTTGGAGAGAGTTTACCCAACAATAAACCCAAGGGAAAAAAATCCAAGAGAAACCCAAGCTTGCCAGTCCCCTAAACTCACCCCTGGAGTCTTCAACCCCATTTATGTCCAAACTCCCCTAAATTCTTCTTTCTCTTTTTGCAATGATCAGCAAATATTATATGACCAAATGTTATATATATTCCTGTGCTTTTTGCTAGTACCTGCAAGAGAAATGAAGCTTACTTTGCTATCATCCTCAGGTCTCACATTGATATATGTTGTGATTAATCTCTGTGCTTTGGAGCAGTCTTCCCCATAGGCTTATTGACCATTTCAGGATGGAGATTTGTGTTGGAAAACATAAAGAAATGCCTGTTTTGGGAAGTGGGAGCAAGATAGTGGAGAAGACAAGTAGTTGGCAGACAGAGAATGTAAGAAAAGGGAGGGCTGGAGGCTGAAGGAGGGAGGAATTGAGGGGAAATGTGCTCTATTCTCCTGTGTGTGCCTAAGTGTGAGCCAAAATGGCCACTTCACTCTTAACCCTGCATGATATTCTGTCCCCCACCATTGGGATTTTGAACAGGCTGTGTTTCATGCCTGGAAAAAGCTCTTTCTTCTAGAAATTATAGAATCCATAGTTTCCTCCAAGGTTGAGGTCAACTGCCACCTGCCACTTGTTCAGTCATTTCAATCACATCTGACTCTGTGTGACCCCATTTGGGGTTTTCTTGGCCAAGATACTAGAGTGGTTTATCATTTCCTTCTTCAGCTCATTTTACAGATGAAGAAACTTAGACAAATAGGGTTAAATACTTGCCTAGGGTCACACAGGCAGGAAGTGTCTGATGTCAAAATTAAACTCAGGAAGATGAGTCTTTTTGACTTCAGACTTTGTGCCCTATCCATTGTGGCACCCAACTGCCCCCCTTCCACATATCCTTACACACAGACATACATACATACATACATACACACATATATACATATGTGTATATATTATATATATGTTTGTTTATTCATATGCTATATGAGAGAGAGAGAGAGAGAGAGAGAGAGAGATCTGTAAGAGGCTGGTGTATTGACTAATCTCCAAGAAGCCAATATTCCAATTCCTTACAAATACAGCTTTCTACTATTCCCCACGATCACCCATCCTTATATATAGTTTTCCCATTCCACTGATGGCAATCATGGAAGCATGTTCAGCTCTGCTTCAAGATGAACGTGGCTTCAAACATACTCAACTATTGCCTGAAAATATTTCCCAGAGTGTTGGCCTCCCAATAATCCCCAGCTGAGATCTGCCTCCTGGATGGGTAGTTCATCTACTTCAACTCTAATTTCCAGTTTCTGCTGAGCCTCTCAGATCTGGCTCTTGGTTCCAGCCACCTTCATTTGTTCCATTTCCTTATCCTTGATCTCCTCTATTTAATTGATTCCTACAGTTTTTCATCATATTATGAGGAAGCTGACACTGACAGAGGGTAAGGGACTTGTCCAGGGTCTCACAGTTAATGTGTCCGAAACAGAATTCAGACTCAGGTCTTCTTAACACCCAAATCAATGTTCTCTCTGCCATGCCAAGCTGAGGTAAGTTGAGAGACAGCAGGGGTGCTGTGAAAAGCCAGTAATGCCAAACAAAAAAAAAAAAACTAGCTGTGGGTTTGAAAATTGACTGATATTTCCTGCCTGTGTTCCTTGCATAAGCCCCTTTAGCTCCCTAAGCCTCAATTTATTAATCTGCAAAATTGGAGGATTGGTCTAGTTGGCTTCTGAGGTCCCTCCTATCTCTAACTCTATGGTCTTAGAGGGATATCCAACCAGATTGAAAAAGTAAGTGAGGGGGCAGATTGTGGAGGGTTTTACATGCCAAGAAGAGAAATTTCTGTTATCCTAGAAGCAATAGGCAGCCAATGAATATTTTTGAGTAAGGAAGATATGTGGTTAGACCTGTGTTTTATTAATATCAATGTGGTGGCTTTCCTCCAAATGGTCCAATGATATTGTTCTTTCTGCAGCACAGGATCTGTAGTGCCCTGGAGGGGAGAGCAACTGTGATGGCTTCCCTTGCAAACGTGACCATGTGACTTCAAGTTACGATGGAAAGAAATTCAATCAGGAATTAGGAGGCTTCAGTTCAAGCCCTCAATCTGCTCATCATTAGCTGTGCCACTCCATACTGCTCTGAGCCTCGGCTGACTGAAACAAAATGATGCTAAGTATACTTCCCTTACCTAACTCATAAGGTGATCAACAAAATAGAAGGAGACAGTGTATGTGAAACTATTCTAACCACAATGTTGTTTTTTAATATCGACTATTTTAATATTATTAAATTCTCAACCCATATAGTGAGAAACCAGATGGGCACAGTGGGAAGGGAGTGGTATTGAATTTAAGAAATCCGGCTTCCTGGCTTCCTTTGTGACTCAGATCAAATCGCACTTTCTCTAGAAGTCCCCTCTCCCTCTGCACCCAGTGCCTTCTCTCTGAGATTACCTTCCATTTACGTCGTCTACCTCTTGACTAAATCTTGTTATTTACATAGCGGTTTCCCACTGAGAATATAAATCCCTTGAGGGCAAGAACCAAATTGTTGCCTTTCCTTGTATCCCTATCACTTAGCACTTAGTGGTTGCTTCTCGATTGCCTGACTGGGTTCCAATCTTGGCTTTGAGTATTAGCTATGTGGTCATGGACAAGGCGCTTCACTTCATAAGTTCTCAGATTTCCCATTCTGTAAGGTGACTTAACAAAGTTCTTGTGAGGAATAGATTTGAAAAAATAAAAACATGGGAACTCTGATGTGTTAGTACCATTTCTAGTCTTGAGTTCAGAGTAGGAGTCAAGGAGTGGAAGAAAATGAGAGAATAAACATTGGGGAAAAGGAAAAAAAAAAGGGCAAACAAATCGAGGAGATGGTGAAAGGGGGTCCCAGAGTGATTGACACCCACTCTCAATTGAGAAAATTGAAAGAGTGGAGTGATATCAAAATAAAAGTCATCTGGAGAGGATTCTGAGAAGATGGCAGAGTAGGTCAGAAAATTTCAAGCTATCAAGATTTTCTTCCACAAAAGAGCAACAAAAATAGCACCTCAGGGAGAACATAGAACACTGAAAATAAGTAAGAGTAGAGGCAGAACGGGGTAATCCTGGAACAATCAGAGAAGATCTGAAGAAAAATCCCCGGATGAGGTTTGGCCCTTGTGAAGAGTAAACACCTCCAGGCTAGGGACCACTTAAACAATAAGGCAAGCCCTGGGGTTAGCTGGGTTGGGAGGCTACCTCTGCCCCAGCAACAGGAACTTTTACCCCCAGGACAGTGAGGTGAGTTGGGCATCTGATCTCAGGAAGATCTAGGAAACCTCTGATGACAAGGATTGCCAGACCCAACTGTGCTGTGGAAAGCTTCCGGGACAAGAAGGAACCAGCACATGCCCAGTGAGTGCAGAAGCAGTGGGGGTGGGACACTGCTGGTAGTGGGCACTTACAGGAAGCTGGAGGTCTTGGTTTGGGTTCAAGTTCAGAAAAGAGAACTGAAAAGGTTCTGAGGCCAAAGGCACCATGCCCCATACCCCAGGGCTAGAGGTCACTGTAAAAACTAAACTATTAAAAAATGCACAGGCAAAGGAAAAAGAATCCAATCGTAGAGACCTACTATGGGAATAGAGAAGACCAGGGTTCATCCTCAGAGGAGGATAGTGAAGCAAAGAAATCCTCTTCTATCCCAAAGAGTAATGTCAAATGGTCACCTGCTCAAAAAGAATCCATAGAACTTAAAAAAGATTGTAAAAATAAAATGAGAGAGACTGAGGAAAAACTAAAAAGAAAAATAAGAATAATCCAAGAAAAACAAGAAGATTATGAAAGGAAAGTCAACCAATTAGAAAATGAGATCCGGAAACTTAAGGACGAAAATGACACCTTAAGAAACAGAATTGGACAAGAGGAAGCCAAAGAAGTTATAAGGGATCAATATACATACATACATACATACACACACACACACACACACACACACACACACATATATATATAAAGAATAAAAAAAATAGAAGAGAATGTGAAACATCTCATAAGAAAAACAACTGACCTAGAGAACAAATCAAGAAAAGAAAACATAAGAGTAACTAGACTACCGGAAAGCTATAATAAAAAAAAAAGAATCTTGATATGAAAATACAAGAAATAATTAAAGAGAATTGTCCTGAAGCATTAGAAAAAGAGGGGAAAGTAGAAATAGCAAATAAGTCCACTGATCACCACCTGAAAGAGATCATACAAGGAAAACCCATAGGAATAACATAGTCAAATTCTGAACACAGTAAAAAGTGTACAGCAGAGAACAATAGAAAACCTACAAGAAAGCAAAGAAAAGATGGACAGCTTTCAACATAATGTGCAGTATTCAATATATAAGTTTTCTTGAAATTGAATGTTAATGCTATATATCCTGAATCCTCTCCTACATTCTGCTGTGCACATATGTTTTTTTCTTATTTTATATTTAAGTTTCACATTTAAGTTCATATGTTTCTATTTATTTTCTTATTATGTATTTAAGCTTTAGTATTTTTCTAAAATAAAAAAGATATAAAAATTTTTAAAAATTTAAAGTCTTTTTATCCTCTTTTCCCTCCACCTTGATGACTAACAAAGAGCCCTTAAAATTTTGCGGAAGAGACAATTCACAAAAAATTGGAGACAGTAAGGTTATTAAATCTCCTTTCTCAATATCTCATGAATCCAGAGTTTTAGCTTCTGATACTTGAACCAATTTTAATTGAGGACAGGCATGTTCAAAGGTATGAGCACTTCTGTGCATTGTTTAGGTAGATTAGGGACAGAGTTTATAGGAAATAAGGAAGTTAAGAAACTGGGAGGACAGTGTTTGAAGGGACAAGGATTGGGATAAAGATGAAAACTCTGGTAAGTCAGTGCTGTAATGGAAAGAACCTTTGTTCTGGAGCCAGAGCACCTGGGTATAAATCCAATCACTGATGGCTGGTACTTTGTGACCCTGGGCAAGTTACAAACTTTCTGAGCCTCAGTTTCCTCATCTGAATACTTACAGGGTTGAAAAAGCAGGCTTCCTAGCTGTGGAAGCTATAATGGCTGTCATGCCCACCTCATGGCTAAGTTTTAAGGTTCAAATGGGACAACATACTTGAAATACTTTTCAAACCTTAAAGTACTACATACTTGTTGGTTTTTATTATCAATACTGTAACTGTTATTAGGAAAAGGCTTCAGAAAAATGGCCATAGTATTATAGCATATATTGACCACTCTGGGGATATTTGGTCTGGAGAAGAAAAGATTTTGGGGAGGGGGGTAAGGATGACAGCTTATTTTGTTGTTCAGTCATATCCAACTCTTTGTGACCCCATTAGGGGTATTCTTGGCAAAGATATTGGAGTCTTTACTACTTCCTTCTCCAGCTCATTTTACAGATGAAGAAACTGAGGCAAACAAGGTTAATTGACTTGCCCATGGTCACACAGCTAGCAAATGTTTGAAAACAGATTTGAACTCAGGCCTGGCACTCTAACCACTGTGCCACCTAGCTGCTCATGATAGCTTATCCAGGGTTGGGGAACCTGAGGCCTCAAGGCCACATGTGACCCTCTAGGTCCTCAAGTGTGACTCTTTGCCCGAATCCAAACTTCAGGGGGGGAGATGGATATTCAATGAAATAGAGAACTTCCAAACCTTCCTGATGAAAAGACCAGAGCTCAACAGAAAATTTGATCTTCAAGTAAAAGATTCTGGAGAGGCATAAAAAAGGTAAACAGGAAAAGAAAAAAAGTGGTATTCAATAAGGGCCAACTGTTTACATCCCTACATGGGAAGATGATACTTGTAACTTTTGAGAACTGTATCTTTATTATGACATTTAAAAGGGGCATACATAGACAAAGGGCATAGGTATAAGTTGACTTTGATGTGATGATAAAAAAAAACCCACTTAACAGGTGAAAAGGGATTGAACTGAGAGAAGAGGAAAGGAGGAGGTAGAAAAGGGTAAATTACATCACTTCATTACAAACTTCACTGTGAAGTTTGGATTCAGTCAAAAGGTCACACTTGAGGACCTAGAGGGTCACATGTGACTCAAGGACACAGGTTCCCCACCCCTGGCTTATACCTTCAAGTGTTTAAGGGTTTGTCATATGGAAGAAAGATTCAATTCCCTCTGGTTGGCACACGGAATGGAACAAGGAGCAATGAGTAGATTTAGGTTCAATATGAGGAGAAAGCTACCTGGCAATTAGAGCTGTCCAAGAGGACAATGAGTTGGTAGGGAGTTGGTAGTTTCCACTTTCTTGGTGGTCTCCAAGCAGAGGCTTGAAGACTGTTTGTGGGGCCTGTTATCAAAGGGCTGCTCACTCAGGGGTTAGACAAGATGCCTCTCAGATCCCTTCCCACTCTGACATTTTGTGATTCTGTGAAGGTGTCTATTCTTGCTTTATCTTTCTCCTTCTTAAGGGCTTTACATTATGCACTCTTAAGAAGGCCTCCTTACTCAGAATTGGATTTGAGGTAAATTAATATTGTTTACAAATGGAAAGTTTCTTCTCTGAATGCAGCTGTTTGTGCATGTGGGTAATGACTTGCTATTATCAAGAAAAACACATAATCCCCATTTGGGATTCAGATCAGAACAGGTGTTCAACATATTAGGACAAATTCAATCCAAGCAGTTGTCCTTAGGATATTTTTCTCCCATACCATTATTAAAATAGCAACTATAAAAAAAGCGGCATACTCTTCAGCCAGTACTTTGATCTCCAAATTACTTATACATCACACAGGGTCTGATCTCACCTGGTGAGATACACATTCTTGATGAGTGACAGCTCATGGAAAGCTCAGAGCTGATGTGTCAAAAAAAAAAAAAGAAAGCAGTATTTCCTCCAAATGTTTTTGCCTTGTGGACCTATATGTACATTAATATACCTGTTTACCTTACATAGTTTGTGTGTGATTCTTCCTCCCCACCAAGAGAATGTAAACTTTTTGATGGTAAGAAGTGTTTGGGATTTTTTGGTCTTTACATCCATGGCATCTCACCCACTGCCTGGCAAATGTAAGGTAACTAAGAGATATTTGCGGGACTCAGATGAATTGAATTGAATCAAATTGATGAATGTTTTAAAAAAGCTTCCTTTTACCTACTTTTCTTTTAAGAAAACTATAGGCCTTGTTGAAATTCTTTTTTTTCTCCTTCCTCCCCAAATAGAGAAGTGACATTTTATTGAAGTTCAGAGTTTAATACCAGCCCCAGAAACTCAGCAGTTAGGGCGAGTTCTGAAAGAGTCCAAAGAAGCTTTTGCCCTCTCCAGTGCCAAATGGTTTGTGCTGACTCTTAATGTCATGATCAGTGGTAGCACCTTGGACCCAGTGTGGTCCAAGGAGAGCTGGAATTAACTTCTTTTAATCTTGTTTGCAGCCGAAGTCCTTAGTGCCAATTTATGAATATATCAACATCATCCATCAGGGTGATTGGTGATAAAAACAAGTCTGGCTGTCCTAACAACGACAACCGTTTGTTGAAGGTTACAAAACACGCCTGGCATAAACATCTGCTTGCCAGAAGTACACATCCAAGTTGCTTACGTACCCACACGCTTGAAGAGCACATTCTCATTACAAATTCAAGATGGAATTGTTCATATCAAGTGTATTCCTATGACAACTGCCAAAGATCAGGCATCTACTCTCAGATCCTGAGTTCATTTTGCCCTATCCAAGATTGTTCCATCAGCAAAACAAAGTGACAGAAGCATTCCTGTCATCTTTCTTCCATCTGGATGGACTGAAAGACTGAAGAATTTGTAGACAGAGAGTCTGTGGGGCTTGACCCCATGCTGCATATAACCTAACTACTTTGGGTAGCCAACAACAGAAAACCCGACAGCCATGACTGTGAGCCACCTCCTGGTTCACTGATCATTGGAATTGCTTCTGAGAATCAAAGGCTCTCTCAACAGTAGATCACAGGACCACTGGCGATCCTGAGGATTCTGTACAGTGACTCATTCCCATCAGAGAGATGTTTCCATGTAGCTACAAGATTATTGAGTGGCACTAGTGAAAATTCTCAAGGTTAATGGGTGTTTCTTATTCTGCATTATTTATCTTTCCCAAAGTCATCGACAAATAGGCTTCCATTGTTGAGTTGTCGATGCATTTTTTTTCAAATTGTCTCTTTAGAAGATAGTGACATGTGTCACCCAAATTGCTATGCAGAGTCCCACAATTTCGGTAGCTGTCATTGGGTTCCTTTATTGAAAATCGTCAATGTCTTTGACAGATAGAAGAGAGGTGGGGGCGATTCTGGTGACATATTTTGATACATCTTGACAGCCTTTCTCACAGCCTTTCCTTGTCATTCTCCCAGATTTGATTTTTAACCAGGACTGAAGGGAAATCTTCTATGGCCTTTAGCACACCACCTCTCCCATTGCAAAGGGCAGCCAGCATATAGAATTTGCCTGTTTCTCATTCACAAGAAAGTAGCACTTTTCAATTTTAATTATTCATGTTAGTCTCTTTTCTTATTTCTGGGCTCTCGAGAGTTCACAATCCTTAGGAAGGGTTCATTTGAGCTTTGGTGTGCTGGGCCCTTGGTGGAAAGAGATTTTTTTAGTAGCTGAGAACCAGTTACAAACTGTAGCCTCATGTCACTGCAAGAATTGACAGTTCTGCTCTAACAAAATCTTCTCTGGGTTCTTATGAGACTTCAGTCACTTGAAAGAATTACATAGATTATGAAATATTCAAACTATTGGTCCATGCAGAAAGCTGAAGGGCAAAGAAGCTCTCCATCATAATCCACATTACAAGCATAGAATATCCATCTTTTAAAAGCAACATAAATATTCTAAATCAAAAACCCAATTTTTTTTAAACAAAGAACTTAGTTTTCATTTGGAATAAAAGTTTTATGGATGTGTAGGTCATTCCAAGACAGGTTGCCCCTTCAGAACCAAAAAGATGCAGGCTCAAAACCAACCTGTATAGTATACTAACTGTATGACCCTGGCTAACTTCAGAAACTTCTCATTGCCCCCAGACAACTCTAAGACTAAGTTGCAGATAAGGTACAATCACACATTGGGAGAGAGAGTTCCTTACATCTATGAACTAATGAGCTAATGTGATTTCTGACACTTGAAATTTATGCTGCATACATCCTGTCCTTGAAATTAATCCCTTGGTAGATACTGTTGCCAGAAGAAAGTTTGTGTCTGAATCCATGAGCATATGAAACTTCAGGTACCATAGTTTCCTGCCAAAACTCAGAGTCGCATGTGTTCCAAGAGAGACTGTAGAATCATAATGAATTATTGGGGTCCACCAGAGTTCTTTCTGGGAAAGAAGGAATGCTGAGATGACCATGGCAGATGAACACCTACATACAATAAAAAACACAAGTACAGTCCGTGTGATCCCAAAGCCACTTCTCCCTCAGCAAAGCAAGTACTTAAGGAACTGGTTGCCATCTATGGTGCTGTATTTATCATCCAACTGTGTTCCAATAGAGTACTTCACTGGCTTGGCTTACCACCTCCTGGTAACTCACTTGACATCCCAAAGAATTTCATGAAATATTCTTAAACCTTTGGCATTTCATCCTGTTCTGGGCCTCATGAATAAAACATCTATCCAGTCAGCAGCTTTGGTAGAAAGAACAGCCAAGTTCCATCCATCAAAGTCAAGTGTTGAATTACCCAGTGATTCCAAAGCCTTTAATAACTCTGTTTCTATATGACTATGTTGGTAAATAGTCAAATCCTGCCGGCAATGAGTTTTTGGTGAGTATTCATTTCTGGTCTTATAAAATACAGTGACCAAATAAATGGCTTATCTCCATTGCCATACCAATTATCATTCATCTTTTTTGTCCCTGATGCTGGGAAATGCAATGGATTTCCTTCTTCAGCTGCTTGTATGAAGGTCAACTAATGCTACCTACAATAAAGCCAACTAGGAATAAAAAAAAAAGTAAATGATAAATGTACTCTTCTATAATGGCAATCCTTTGTTTTAGGCCTATTTTCTGAGGCTATAAAAAAAACACCCTAAAGTGTTTTGATAAGAAGTAGAGTGAGTGTAAGGCATAGAACTTCATCGGTTGGATGAAAATTCAGATAAACTTGGAATTGAGATCCAAGAGAAGAGAAGGAAATAAACAGAGATTTATCGCTCATTTATCTAGAGCTAAAAGGGACCTTAGAGGTCATTTAGGATGTCCTCTGAAGCCACTTTACAGATGAGGAAGCTGAGGTTAAGAGAGGTTATGATTTGGCCAAGGTCACATGGTTCTCTGACTCCAAAACTAGTACTCCTTCCCATGCATCAAATATCTTTCCACATAGCCCCATTTCAAAACTCCTTGATTTCTTCTCTGTGAAAATGGTGGGTTGAATTTGATGGCAACTAAGGCCCCTTCAAGAGCTAAATCTATGATTCTGTGATCCTAAAGATCTCAACTTTGCAAACCCATGTTTTGTCTCAAATTTCTGTAGTAGAATTACCTTTTTAAGACCAAGGAAAGGAAGTGTTACTTCACAAAATCTCAACATTTCAGAGTTGGAAAGTACCCTAGAAGCCATGTATTCCAAACTGGGCCTGAAAAAGAATCTCCCCTTTGTTTAAAACCTCAAAAGTGGTCATCCAAACTACTCCAGTTGGGGGAACACACTCTTTCCCCCCTCCCTGGAATTCCATTCCTTTGGAATAGTTCCTAATAGTTGTGTTAGGAAGGGTTCAATCACACTATTTTAAAAGGAAGCAAACATGTGAGACTTCAAATTCTAGGCAATGAGGTACTGTTCATCTCCAGAGAAACAACTTGTATAACCTGATTGCAGATCAAAGACACATTTTCTTTACTGTCTTCATTTTTCTTCGGGTTTTTTAGTCTTTTTTTTTTTTACAACTTAATTTACATGGAAATATGTTTTGCATGACTAGACATTTATAACCTATGTCAAATTGCTTACCTTGTCAATGAAGGGGGAGAAGAGGGATGGAGAGAATTTAGAACTCAAAATTTGAAGAAAGAATGTTAAAATTGTGTTTACATGTAATCGAGAAAAATAAAATATTAAATTAAAAAAAGAAAAAAAAGGAAAGAATAAAACCAAATTACCAGTATCAAAAATGAAATGAGAGGGGTAACTAGGTGGTGCAGTGACTAGAGTACAGGCCTTGGAATAAGGAGAACCTGAGTTCAAATCTGGCCTCAGACACATAACACTCACTAGCTGTGTGACTCTGGGCAAGTCAGTTAACCCCAATTACCTCATATAAAAAAATGAAAAAAGAGAATGTGCCACAAACGAAGAGGAAATAAACATAATGAGTAGAAGTTATTTTGCCCAATTATATGCCAAGAAATCTGATCATTTAAGTAAAATGGATGAACATTTACAAAAATATAAATTATTCAGATTAAGAAAATAAGTAGAATACTTAAATAACCCCAACATTGAAAAAGAAATTGAACAAGCCATCAATCCTAAGAAAAAATTCCTAAGACCAGGTTCATTTACAAGTGAATTCTATAAAACATTTGAAGAACAATTAATTCCAATACTATACAAACTATTTGGAAAAATAGTTTTTTTAAAGAGTCTTACCAAATTTCTTCTATGACACAAATATGGTTGTGATACCTAAACCAGGAAGAGCTGAAACAGAGAAAGAAAACTATATTAGACCAATTGCTCTCATGAATATTGATGCAAACATTTTAAATAAAATGCTAGCAAAGAGATTATGGCAAGATATCACAAAGATCATACACGATGATCAGATAAGATTTATACCAGTAATTCAGGGCTGGTTAAATATTAAGAAAAATACAAGGATAATTGGCCATATCAGTAACAAAAACAACAAAAATCATATGATTATAACATTAGATACAGAAAAAGCTTTTGACATAACAAAACACCCATTCCTGTTTAAAAAAAAAAAACAAAACAGTAGAAAACATAGGAATAAATGGAGACTTTCTTAAAGTGATGAACAGAATCTATGTAAAACCAAGAGCAAGCACTATCTGTAGTGAGAAGTTTTACCAATAAGACCACAGGTGAAGCAAGAATATCCATTATCACCACTACTCTTCAGTATTATACTAGAAATGCTAGCTATAGTAAAAAGACAAAAAAATGAAATTAAAGTAATAAGAATAAGCAATGAAAAAAGAAAACTTTTTTGAAGTTTTGAAGACTCTCTTTGAAGACAATATGATGGTATACTTAGAAAATCCTAGAGAATCAACTAAAAACTAATTGAAACAATTAACAACTTTAGCAAAGCTGTAGTATATAAAATAAACTCAAATAATCAGCATTTCCACATACAACCAACAAAATTCAGTAGGAAGAGAAAGAAAGAGAAAGTCCATTTATAATAAATACAGACAATATAAAATATTTGAGTTTACATGCCAAGATAAATCCAGGAACTATATGAATACAAGTTAAAAAAAAAACATCTTTTCATACAAATAAAGACAGATCTAAACAATTGCAGAAATAATAATTGCTCATGGGTAGGCCGAACCAATGTAACAAAAATGGCAATTCTACCTAAATTAATTTATATATTCAGTGATTTCCCAATCAAACTTTCAACTGTGATACGCCAAGAAGAGAGAGTGTGAGTGAGGATAAATCAGCAACATATTCAAAGGACATAATCTGCTGAACATATGAATTATAGTTAGTCAATTTAGGTCACTTATATTTCTGAAAAGTGAATAGGAAATGTCTCCATGACTATAAGTTAAGAGCCAGAAAGGAGGTTAGAGGTGATCAAACCAAAACCCTTCATTTGAGGTGAGGAAACAGAGGCCCAGAGAGTTTGAATGACCTTGTTGTTTGGTCATTTTTCATTGGTGTCCAAGTGTTCATGACCCCATTTGGGGTTTTCTTGGCGAAGATACTAGAGTTATTTGCCATTTACTTCTCCAGCTCATTTTACAGATGGAGAAACTGAGGCAAATAAGGTTTAGTGACTTAGGGTCACTCAGCTAAGAAGAGTCTAAGGCCAGATTTGAACTCAGGAGGATGAATCTTCCTGGCTTCAGGTCAGGTACTCTGACCTACTGCCCTTGAATGATCTGCCCAACATCAAATAGGTCAGATTGACAGAGTCGGGACTTGAATTCAGGTTTTCTGACTGCAAATCCCATCCTTTGCACTAAACCTGTTGTGTGGGATAGCCCAAGTAAATATATATTATTTGATGATTAAAAGATGTGCATCTTCAATGACGATGTAGAATGATTAACAGAGCAAGCAGTGCAGAAATTTTATAGATGTAGATGAAGAATAATGACTTAAAAATACAGTACCCCTTTTCACTGAGAAGTGGGGAGGGGTACTTTAGACGTGGCATCATGTCTATAGAATTGGAATTGGAGCCAGGAAGACTTGGCTCTACAAGGTGCTTCAGTTATATAACCTGGACCAAGAATTTTAACTGACTGAGCCTCAGTTTTCTCATCTGTAAAATCAGGGAAGATTAACACCTACCTTACAGAGTTGTGGTGAGGGTTGAATGATATAAAGACAATATCAACATCAGATATTGTTATTACATAGATTGTTATTCAGTGGATTTTAGAGTATCAGGAATTAGTTGATAAGCTTTTACTAAGCACTTACTATGTGTCAGACACTGTGCTAAGCACTGGTGATACAAAGAATGGCAAAAGACAGTTCTCTCAAGGAGTTCGTAGATGAATGGGGCAGACCACATGCAAACAATTACATACAAATGAGATATAGACAGGACAAATTGCAGATGATAAATAGTAGGAAGGCATCATCATTAACTCATTAAGTCAAGACTCTAAACATACTTTTTGTGAAAAAACCACAGAGGCGCTTCTGGTGTTGTGGAAAGAACCGGGTTAGAAACACATGGACTCAAGTCTATCTCTAACACATATGGCTGTGTGACTCCTAGGCAAGTCATTAAACTTTCACCAAGCTATAGCTATAGTATAGGCAAATCATCTTGGCAAATAGGCTAAAGCAAGTTGGGGGTAATCAAGAGGCCTCAAAGCAATCAGTGAGTTAGGGGGATGTCTACCCCAAGCACGTGAAGACTTCCCCAGAGAAATAGGTGGATGAGAACGATTTGTTCCAATGGCCATGAAGGTGGTGGAAGCAGGTGCTGTAGACCACTCAGGGTTTGGTCAGACATCAAAGATGCTGAGGTAATCCTGTGCATCCTGGGCCATTGCCAGTCATCTTGACTTTCGTGTTGCCACTAGACTTTGGTGATTCTGAAACAGAGAGACTAACTACTTTGTGCAACTCTACCTCATTTATATCCAATTCATGCACAAGTCAAGACATCACCTCATGATGTCATTGGTCTTCTTTGAATGAAGGATGAACAACAATCTTTCCCTAAGTAATTGATAAGATTAGGATTTGCACAATATTTGTCAATGCTCTCTAGTCGGAGTTTTCTCACCAGGACTTACCTATACTAATAAAAGAACAGGACCAGATTACGAAACAAACAAACAAATCACCCTTAGCTTGTAACATGAATATCAGCCTTTTTTTCTCCCCCAACTATAATATCATAAAAGACTCCTTGGCAATTTGAATTCCAGATAAAGGGGGATCACCAATCATGACCACACTGCTCTGTGCTGAATAGTCATTGAGGTGGAGGTAGTAGCTTATTGAATCACCATCACAGGCATCCAGAGAGGAGTGGAGGAGTGTCTAATGTGCTAGACTTGCTGTCAGAACCTGAGTTTGAATCTTGCCCTTGACTGAGGGACCCTGGACAAGTCACTTAACCTCTTTCTCCCTCAGTATTCTGATGTGTAGAATAGGGATGACACTAATAATAACTACCTCTCAACATTGTGGTGAGGATCAAGTGGGATGAAGTGAGTAAATCAATTTGCGAACATTAAAATGCTATGTAAATGTTACCAAGATCCAGTCCTTAAACAACAAATAGAATAAGAGATGATAGATTCAGAACTAAAATGGGCCTCATAAATCATCTAGTACAACCACTTATTTTACAGATGAGGAAACTGAGGCCCAGAAAGATGAAGTAATTTGTCCAGGGTCATGAAATTTATAAATGTATGAGACCAAGTTCAAGCTCAGGTCTTCTTAACTCCAAGGGTAGAAATCCAGACATTACATCACCTGACTGCCTGAAGTAGTGACAGGATAAGCTGCTACCTTCACCTCAATAACTACTCATATGAAGTAAATTCAGTAACTTTTCCAGGGTCATGGAGTAGAATTAGTATTGAAAGCCAAGTCCTCTGACTCCAAATTCGGTTGTCTTTCCACTGTACTGGATCTCCCTGCCCCCAAATGCTAGAGTTATAGGATGATAATGGAGGTCCAAATAGAAAGATCTCCATACCCCAAAATGTATGGTGTTAGTTCCAAGGAAGAAGAGATATGATTCATATGAGTAAACAATTTGCAGTTGAATGTAGAGTGTCTACTGCTGATGTCGCTAAAAATACGGAAACAGATGGTTGATTCAATATTATGGAACATCCAGGTTTTCACTGCCTTGAATATTTCTACCACTACCAATGCATGTTGCAACCCACCAAGTAGATTGTTTTCTTGAATAGCCATGATCAAATACACACATAAATTTATATGTACATAAACATATATTTAGATGCGTGCATGTGTGTGTATAATTGCCTGGTATCAAACCTTCTTGTGATGAACCTCTCCAACCTAGCTTATCTGGATTTTTGTGTAGCTTTTGAGTAAAGGCTTTGGTCATGAGCTTGGGGTGGTCAATGGGCTTCTACTGGAAGCCTTTCCAGCATCTTTGAGTCTGCCACAACTTATGCTCCTTCAGCATAAGAGCTCAGGGTTAAGAAGGAGGTCTTCCTATCCAAATCACATCAATTTTATATATAGCTCTGTTGGTTCTCCAAACAAAACTGTAAACTCCTTGATGGCAGGGTTATTTTTATCTTTCTCTTTGTTTCTTCAGTGCTTAGCAGTGCTTGGCACTCATATAGAAGAAGCATTTTGCTTAATAAATGCTTGTTGACTGACTGAAGATGTGTCTATATATGTATGTGAAGATGATGGATGAATAGAATTCAGTATTTCCTTGAGCTTTCTTACTATGTCTACCTAACCTGGATATCTTGCTACTCTTTATTTAACCAAGAATTCATGAAATATGGGATGTTGGGACAAACTAGACCCTCAAATATAGAGAAATCATGGGGGATGGACAGATAGGAGAGAATTAAACAAAGAGAGAGAGAAAGACAGACAGATAGACAGAGATAGGGAGAGACAGAGACAGAGACAAAGAGGAACTTGGGACAAATGCTAGGGACATAAATATAAGAGACAAGCATAGTAATCCCTACTATTCAAACATCTTGCATTTTAATGGGGAGAGACAACACATGAAGAGAAGCTGGAAAGCAAGAGGGAAGGAAGGGGACAATGAGGTAAGTATGATGAAGATGATGAAGGATGCCCAGGATCCTTCCTACAATAGTTATTTAAAAGACTGTTGGATCTGCAGTAAGGAGACCTCAACTTGAATCCAACAAGAGACACTTACAAGCTGTGTGGCCATGAAAAATTAACAGGGTCTCAGACCCTCAGTGCTCTCAGAACTATGCCCCTTCTCATTAAACTTGTAGTCAATAATTTCCTTTGATTTCTTAATGTTCTGGCTTAATTTTTCCATTTAAGTTGACAGAGGTACCTCAAATCTTCCAAGTTTCAAAGAACTTCAAAAGGAAACAAAAAAGGAATCCAGATTAGAATAAAAACATTCTATATTTTCAAGTCTATTGGACTGAACAGAATGAGAACAACAAAGTCAAGGTGCAATATCCAAAGAAGCCATAGGCAGAGATTGGGCATGCTTCTAAGCTAACTTCGAGTGCCAACATGGATTAAGTCCATTGTCATGGGCTGTGCTACACCATGCCAACAAGAACAGTTTATCCGATCAGCATAAGAAATTTTAGTCAGTCCTACATTACCTGACTACCAAAACAATGGTCTTGCATACAGGACATGGAGGAGTAGAAACATGAAATTATGAAGTAGGAAAACTGGCTAAACTTTATCAGAACCCATCTTGACTCAGTCTGACTTTGGGATTGGCAGGTTTTTCTCAGCAAGAAACATCCCACACATCTCCTCCCACTTTTACACAGACAATTTCACTGCTTTGCTCTTTCCTCCAGGCTCTCATCTTCCAAATAGAGTCTGATATAATCTGCTTCTCTAATTCAAAAGTGGCAGTTCCAGCAGCTAATTTGCACATGAATTAATAATAGCTTTGCCTTCTCTTCTTTTTTCTTCCCTTTTCTTCCCTTGCCTTCCCTTGCTTTCACTTCCTTTACCTTGCTATGAATCACAGTCAGAATTTCTTATTTTTGATCTTGTTAGAGACATACTCCCTTCTTCTTGATATCTACAGCAGCTGCAGCTGGAATGCCCTGGGCCAAATATCCTTTGTCTCAAACAAACCAGCACCAGCCCCAAATCCTCCTCTCCCCATTTCCCTGCTGAAATGTGTCGCCTGATTCTCAACTGGAAAGCTAACCCAGGGGCACTGAAATCATGAGGTTTGTTTTTATAAGTTATAGAAAGAGGCAGAATGAGCAGGGTTCTCTGGCTGCAGGGCAAACCTTCACCATGCCTAATTTGTTAGGGATGACATTTCTGTTAATGCTTTTGTATGTAAGTCACACTTCCATATTTTAATTTTGCCTTTGTATCACACTGCGGCGCTTAATAAGAGCGAGACATCGAGAGCTATTACCTAAAAGATATTATGGAACTTTGTTTGGCTGGGTTGTTTATTGACTTTTGGTTAGTATTTCAAAATGGTTTCATTAAATTTATGTCATCCCAAAATGTAACATATGGACTTGTAGACTAGAAACTCATACCAGAAAGAGTAACACAATATTTTCCCCTCCATTTTGTGATTTATCATCCATTCCATTATGCACTGCATGGATTGTCATTTTTCTTTAAATGGGTTTGATATAAAATCTCTTGTTCTACAGGGTCAGACACTATTATTCTCCAATATTATGCCTCCTCTCCTAGCCCAGCAGCCTGTTACAGTCAGAAGCATGCTTGGGGAAATAGAATTTAACATCAGTGTTCTCTCTCATAGATGAAAGACCTCCTGAAGCCACTGGGTCAAGTTTACAACAGTCTTTCTGCCAACTAGGCTTCTGTGGCAGGACGCCTTTAACATTTCATCCAAGAAAACACTGATTTCACCAATGACAAAGCAGTACTGTGGCTCACTTTCAGAAACTACTCAGGTCTTCTCCAGCTCATCAGAAAGTCATGGAAAGAAGACTTGCTGGTTTTATTTCTGGTTATTTGCCTTCATGGAATTTCAATGTCAGTCAAACTGACCCAGTAGCTGTTTCCTTTTTAGTACATTCCATCTCTTATTGCTCTGCCTTCACCCATGTATTTCTCCCACATCTTGAATGCACTGTCCTCACCTCTGTGTCTTAGAACCTCTAGTTTCCTTCCAAGGACAAATCAGGTACCATCTCTTCCATGAGGCCTTGCTCGATCCTCTTGGTGGTTAGTGTTCTATCTCCTCCCAGAAATTATATGGCATTTACTTTGTATGTACTTGGTGTTGTATAGGCTTTACTGCATGTATTTGGTATATCTAACAAGTGCATCTGTGTAAAGTTGATGTGCATCACCCCTGACACTTCACTGTAGAAAGAATGAATGAATGAAGTACCTACTATGTGCACAGCACTGTGCTAAGTGCTGGAGATACAAATGGAAAAGTAAGACAGTCCCTCGTATGATGGAGTTCACATTTTAATTGGGGAGACAACACATGTGAAAGATTTCAGCCGAAAGTCAGATGGAAAGGTTCCATGGTCCTTCGGTCTTAGGAGCAAAAAAAGATTGTAATGTCTCTTTTTCAATGTCACTTCCACTGATAAAAACATATTAGTGTCTAATATTGAACCATTTTACATTTCCAAGACCTTTGGTGGCCAGAACTTTCTTTTTTAGCTATTCTGTAGCTGTAGTTGTAAAATCTTTGGGAGCAGTTGTTAGGTGATATCTCCACAGGAGTTGCTTCCCGATATGGTGGCTGTGGCCACTAGGTCAGAAATATTGCTATTTCAAAAGACCTTGTGTTCAGAGTCATGGGATTTCTTCAGCAGGATCGTGATCATAGTCAAGGTGGTAGGAATGGCTTGATTTACTCCAGCAGCTTCCCTGCCCTGTGAGTGGTAGTTGGCTGGCTTACCCAAACCTTCACAGATGATGACTGTGAAGGCCGGGCTAGAAGAAGAACCAAGGGGTGCCAACACTCCCAGGGCTCTTGTTCTTCTCTGCTTCTCTGCCTGGCAGTTGGTCAGCAGTTATTGCTGGTGGTAGTAAAGAAAGTAGGTACCTTCTGCACAATTATTTCTCCCTTCCAGCCTGGTTGTGGAGTATGGGCTGGAAGCAGCCCTGGGGGTTTGCTGTTTTCAAGGATCTAGAGTTCAGGGGCCTATGCTGTATACAGAGAGTGCTGATAGTCATGAAAGTGATATTAGGTGATGGTAGGAAATGTTTCCTTTTTGTTGTTTATTAGCACTTAGCACAGTACTTGGCATATAGCAGGTGCTAAATAAATGATTGCTGAACTTATTTGACTCATATGAAAAATATCCTTGGTAATTAATTATAAATGGTAGCAAAAGCTAATTAATTATAAATCATAGGAAAAAAGAAAGCAAAACCAGTTTAGTTCAAAGATGTAGCCATGCTAATGTGATTTGGTTTTCCCCAACTTTTGGTACTTGAACCAAAGGTAATTCAGAGGAAGATATTCACTTGTACCTGTTTTTTCATAACATTAGGAGTCACTCTAAGATGGTTGGAATCACCTTCCTATTAGACTTGGGCAACAATTTGACCTAGCTGGCATTTTGACAGAGAATTCTGACATACCACAAAGAAGGGTTTGGGTTTAAAAGTAGAGAGAGGTTTTGGTTGTTGTTGTGGGAGTTTTTTTGCATGGAAGTGGGTGGTTTTTCTCTCTACCCAATTCTCTGACCCAGAAAAAATTACTGTCAACTCTCAAAGCATTTGAGGGATATTGATTCTATTGGTGCCATGGCAACACATTAATCGGGAGATCTGTGTGTTTTTTTTCTGTATGGCCCAATCTGGATCCCTTGGCTTTTAGATTTTGCCACTTTCTAACCCTTAATTAGTTTACTTGATGGGCCCTGATATTTTTTTCTTAAGTACATATTGAAAATAAAGTCATCCAGAGAGCAGAACAGAGTGGCAAAAATTAGCGTACCATCGGCATCCCAGAGAAGACAATGAAAGAGCATGAAACAGCAGACACAAGCTCACTCGCTGCTCATCAAATATGAGAAAAAAATCAAAACTCTTTGCCATCTGTCATATAGTACAATAAAAAAAATGATGGGACTTTTAGATGATTACTCTGAGGGTCAGAATGCATTGTGATCAGATCACAATAAAATTGCTCAGTCACTAAAGATTTAGCTCAATTCTGTTTAACAATTTTCTGAGAATTTCTGTTTTAATTTGTTTTTCAGTCTTATGGTTTACTGGCTAATTCACTTTGAGACACATTCCAAAATGGTGAAGAATTCAGAACCTGAGTCAAAGTGAATGTGGGCTGGTAGATGAGTCCAGAGAGCTAATGATAGAAATAATTAATAAATAAAACAGGTGATCTTTTTGAGACTTTTAATCAAATGTGCAAATGGAAGTTCATTGGATGGAAGCCAGTGGGACTCTGTCTTAGGTGCTGAACAGCACAGGGCAGGTGCTGAGAGAACAGAGAAGAGGATTTCTGAAATTCTATTTCCCCCTTCAGAGTCACATATTTGAATGTTCTCTAAGTAGGGCCCAAACTCTTATTCTATAAGCATGTGAGACAAAAATGCTAGATGGCTAGATACTGAAAGACTTCAACCCAAAACATTTATAATCCCTGATCTTTACTGAGGCAATATAATATCATTAGTAAAGTGGGGAACTTTGGGTCACAAATATATGGATTTGAATCCTTCTCCTGCCATATGCTAGCTAGGTAACCCTAGGAAAATCCTATAACCTCTCAACTTTAGTTTCTTCATCTTTAAAATAGAAGAAATAATAGCACCTATCTCATAAAGTTATTGTGATGGCCAAATTGGATAATGGAAATAAAGTACTTTGCAAACCTTAAAGTACTATGTAATTGCCATCATAATCTCATCATCATCAATAACATTAGCATTCCTCATCTCCCCATTACTTAAATTACTATTTGAAGGAAACAGGACAAGTGAGATATTCCATTTCTTTTTTTTCCCTTTCTTTTAAAAAATAGGAAAAATACTTGTCAAATACACCTTCACATTTATAAGGGGCTTTAAGATTTCTGAATTTTAAAAACTATTTTGTTGATTAGAATGGCCCATGGAATGGACCAAAAATATTGGAACATTTAACTCTTTTTATCATGTTCTTTCCTAAGAGCTATAATAAAGAATGGCCAGCTAATAATGTTTCCAAGGTTCTCAATTATACTTTTCAAGTTAACTACTAAAAATCAAAAACAATATGAAGCATAGCACTTGTTCCAAGTGAAAATATGCAATAAAGAGAAACTGAGGCACAGAGTTCTGAGCATGATCAATTTATTAGCAAAAGTAGGCATTTCCAATAAATGGGATCCAAGATTCCTCAGTAGCCAAGTAGCCTCTGATGTCAAGGAAGTTATTTTATAGCCATACAAAGGAACCTAAAAATGGACAGTGTCATCACTCTGGCATAACAAAGGTATATCTCACTTCTGATTAGTCAGTGCTAAGGTCACTAACAACGAGTTGCATCAGCTTATTACCAGTAGATAAACATCCTTTGGAAAGTCCCATGGTTGGCAATTTCTGAGGGAGAACAGGACACTTGTGATAAATGTGCTAGCAACTTCTAACATACTAGAATATAACTTTAGCATTTTGTGAACAGAAATTCCTGAAAAGGGGAACTTAGTAAGTGGAGGGTGGCTAAATAGGGAGCTTGCAGCTACAGTTTAAAATGTTCAGAGACAGTAAGTTCACATAGTAACTAATAAATAGCAACTTGATTTTTAATACATAGTAAATTGATTAAAACAATAAAATCATACAAAATAAAGTGAGATATCAATTTTCAAATACACAATTCTCCCACCGCTTTGATTCTTGGAAGGACATGTCTCTCATGAATCATTATCTATAGACCAAATTAATATAATAAAGTATGATGAGCATCCATTAGAATTAAATTAGCAATGGGGAGAATGTACATGTATATTAAATAAGACTGAAAGGGGATATTCACATGCACATTATGAAATAAAGAAAACAATAATTACAAGGGGAAAAAACTGGGTTAACTTTGCCTTTGCAAAACCACCCTGTGAGAACACACTAGTAGTATATGCAGTACAACATTTTACAAAATGTCAAAAGAAACTATGGGGCCAGGGTTAGTATGTCCCTATTTTCCAGTCAGGAAAATATCCAAGAAAATCAATAATAATGGTTCAATGAGGAATTAGCAGTGAGTGGGAGGGAGGGGATCCTATCCTTAAAGCTCACAAATGGACTGGTTAAAGGTGATAAGTTCTTCATGCCTTTCTGTTTTGGTAGCTGGATAGGAATAGGAACTCATGATTTAAGGGTCCTTTGGTGGAACTGGTGACATACCCACAACCACTGGGGCCCAATGAGTAGACTATGTCATACTTGACTATGAAGTCTAATGATAACATTATTCATTACCCAGTTGTCATAAGAGAGGGCTATGGGAAGTAGTAATAGGATTTATGGAAGTGATGGAAGTTAGCACAATTTCTTTAGTGAGAAGTCTGTTCTACATATTAAAGCCTATTACATCAAGCCAGTGCATTGACAAACATTTTCAGGGGGCAGGCCTCTTTGGTACAAAGGCAGTGGCACATGGGGGAGGAAAAAGTGAGGGTGTTAACAAAGTTGTTTGTTGAGATCCATTGGTTTGCTGGAAATTCTTTATGTAGATGAAAAAAATCCAATGGTCCAGTCTGTACTGCAGTCCCTGAGCTGGAGAATTCTTTCCTGCTTTATAATTCTCAGATATAGGAAACAACAGATGTACCTTTCTGAAACAAGTCACAGTTTCAGGACAGTTCTGAAGGGGCTTCTCCTTCCAGATCTGCTTCTCAGGACCAAGAGCATGAAGAAAGACTTAATGCAATTGAAGGTGGCAAATTTCCTATCTCAATTTGAATTTTAATTCCCCCCTTAGGAGGATATTATCCCCATATCATTTTGGAGAATGGATGAATATCTAACTATTAGATGAGTAGCCAAAGAGCTCATTCACTTAGGTGTTTTATAAATTCAGATCGAAAACAGTTAGATGCCCACTCCTGCATCCTAATATAGGAAAGATCTGATGTTTCACAGATTTATCTATCATTTAATAGATATAGTATTGTAACAATAAAAACTTTCATGGTGCACCTACCCTGGTTATAAAAATATTCTATGAAAGAAAAAATGGGGTACATTGCTATGACAATATCAAGATGGTCTGCATAAGAGTGCAAATTGACCTGACACTAGCTTTAACAAGAGGAAAACTCCGTGAGATCTTTTTTGATTCCAGGCAATAGCCAATCATGTCACAGCAACACATTATTCATAAGCTATCAAAAGCCAGGTTTGAAAATTTGTAACTCAGTTGGAAACCAAGTCAAGAAGATCCTACCTTCACAAAATGTCCCCTCAACTTTCTCTCAGGGGCAAACATCTACCTCTATTAGTCTTTAACCCACAACACAAGGAATTCCATTTAATATTGGATTATTAGTTTTGCAATCTTACAATTATACCTGAAATTTTTAAAAAAACCCTCAAAACTATTTCTAAGTTCCACAACATTTCCCCTTAAGTAGTAAAACTTCATTAATCATATGTTATGGCAGGATATAATTATTGTATTCATAGTTATCAATTGTGTCAATAATCATCAAGAGTATTAAATTCATAATTTTGGTTAAGTTGCTGCAAATTATGGTAGTTCAAGGACATGACAGTATTCATTAACAGATAAAGTTCAATGTAGTTGTTGGAGGCAAAAAATTCAGCACAAGCACATATGTTCTAATGTATATCTAAATAAATGTGTGATAGGTTTTAGTATTTAGAGATGCAACTCCCTTTTTGGTCTGACATGTAGATGGAATAAAAGAAGAGGAAGTCCCTCCAGCCACTGTGGGTGAGCTTCAGAGTACATTTTGCCAATTAGAGCTTTGAGTTCTAGAAAAAGAAATCAAGTCAGACTTTATAGTGACCAAACTTAGGCCTACATATGAAATCAATGTGCAGATGTTCACGTGGTATGTAAGGTGAAGAATGACCACCATGAGAAGTGACTGGAAAGGAAAGTTGTTTGAATTTCTGATAAGTTGGACAAGAACACATTCTGAAGTTTTTACACATGTAATGAATTCCTGGTTGTCTACTCAAATATACTGGTATTGTCTAATAAATTAGCAACCCTAAACTTTAACAAATTAATTTTAGGAACAGATACAATTCTATAAATTTTAGAAGTGAATAGCATAGAAAAATTTTTGATTTTTTCCACACATTGAGTGGGAGAGGTTACAGTTTTTCAAACTGCCAGTTCCTCAAACTGCAGTACATCTGAATTTCATCAGAAGCTGTCAGTAGGATTGAAAAGAGCTTATGACCTCGCCATTCAAACAATAAGTTGTTGTAATTACCTAGTTTAGAAGAAAAAACAACCCATTGAATATTTAACAGTTTTTAAATGATTTTCTTATCTTTTAGCAGTCCAGTTCATGAGAGACAAAGCTTATTTTAACCAAATGACATCAGTTAGTCAAATTTAAAGTAATCATTCACTGTTTTAGATTTTTACAACATAAGTTCTTTCACAAGGCTGATAAGATAGTATAACTTTCCCCAAGCACAGTTACAAATTTAGATCACAAATTTAGATGGTTCCTCAAACCTCTTATTAAATCAAAAGAATTCTACATTTTTCAGGCAAAAGTTTCCTCATTATAAAAATTCTCAAAATGCTTTTACCACATTCCTCTTAACAGCACAGTAGAAAAGTGACTTTTCTAACAGAATTTTGTAGTATTTTAGAAAAAAACAATTCACAGAATAGCATGTATTTAAGAGCATAGTCACCTAATTAAAAGAGAATTCATGTTTTAATTGCATTTCTGATCACAAGAAAAATCAGAAGTCTAAATAATACCATGAGTTTTTTAAAACATAACACCACACTGCTTAAGTTCTACCTGAGTCAAATGACATCTATGTAGTCGGATAAAATTTTAACTTATCCTTCTTAGAAAATCATTCATGTTATTATGTTTGATATTTTATTTAATCTAAAGCCTGATAACAACAGTCAACATCTATACAGTACTCATTATGCTAAGTAGTTTACAATCATGTAATTCTCCCAACAATACTGGGAATTGGTGCTATTATCTAGTATCTCCTTTACATATCAAGTACTTTTGGTATTAAATTCTCTGATATACCACAACCATAATCTAGTTTCAGAATGCAATTTCAAACAGATCAAACCTAGATATACAATTCCTAATGATAATATTTAATACTTAATTTCCTAAGAGCCTGCTGTTTTCAGCTAGCTTCCCTGGGTAGAGGATATTGAGGAACAGATGGTAGGGCCTTTTTTTTAGTTTCAATGGTGACAGGGACAGCTGATTTTAATAAACTTCCACATCTGAGGATGAGGTGGCCAACAGAGAAACAGGTAAACTGGATGGGATGACTAAACTGTTTGCTGAGGTCTTTGGGAAATTAGAATAGGAATTGGGAAAGAAGGGAGGAAATCCTCTTTGTTAATAATATGGAACTCCTCCTCAAAATTGTATTCCATTTGGGCACCTAAATGGAAATGGCTCTTTCAAAAGAGTGAGTAGGTGGTTCAAATTTAAAACTGCAAATTATAAATTTTACTGTTTGACTACAAAAGGGAAATGAAAGGCAGGCCAAACTTGCCCATATCTTCTTTTTCTACTCAATGAAATCACCTTAATCTTTCTCACACTGATTAATATTAAATCACAATCTTTTACTTGCAGGAACTTCAACATCTTCTCCCATTTCTATTTGCTTAAACTTTCTGTCTTCATTGCATGCATTAATCTTCAGTTTTATTCCTTTACTATTTTCTTAAATCCATCTTGTCTTTTACTATCCCTTTTACCTTCTCAAACCCCTCCTACTTCCAAAAATCTTTCATTTCTCTGAGTTAGTGCAAATATCTTTATCTCCACAAAGATACTCCCAGCATGTATAAAAGTGTTCAGACATAATAATAATAAGGGTTAACATTTATATAGTGCTTGGCATTGTGCTAGGCACTTTACAATCATGTGCACAATATTTTATTTAAGCACTTTGAACAATAGTTACATTTGATTATTCAGCTGAATGGACTTTCAAATTCTCTTACATAGATGTTGTTATTATCTGTTTAATTGATTTTCTGAGAAGGCTTCGGAACAAAGACTCCCCACCTCCCCCCTTTTTTTTCTTTTTCACCGTGTCTGTTGTCTGCCTTTCCAAGTTGGCCAGAATTCAAAACGCAGAGAGAGATTATCTTTCTAAAACTTTTAAAATTCCTTTTCTCTTGGTTGATCAGGACAAAAGAAAAGGTAAGCCTTACACATACAACATGATAAGACTTGATAAGACAGGTACATAAAATCAAAAATCAGATATGTAGAGGAAAATTTGCCTAAAAGTTCCATTTCTGGACCAACCAACCTCTGACAAGGTGGCCCTTCCTGTTACAATAAGAGCATATTGATGTCTCCTTGTTTCTTAGTGCTTGAAAGGAATTGGTGTTTTCAGAGTAATAGCCTTGTTAGAAATTTTGGTATTGTATCCATACCTCCCTCCCCCACAGGTCCTAGACAATTTCGTAGAGCAAAGCCACAGCTTGGATAGGGAACTGGAGTTACATAAATAGGGACCAAGATTATCATGGATTGACTAAGAATTCAGGTTTCTCCCTCCATAGTGGAAGGAAAATAAGTTGTAGGAACAGAAGGAAAAGAATTAGAAGAAATTACTTCTATCATCAGGAGGAGGAGGAGAAGGAAAAGTAGACAGGATAAAGAATACAGGGACCACTAAGGAATAGAGGGCATAACTCTGAACAGGGCATTCTCATAAAGCCAGTAATTCATCTGTAATTTAATTTGAGTATTTATGAGCTCCTGGCACTTCACATGACAATGTCTGTTACTTTAAGATTCAAAGTAGCACTTGTTAGATGCTGGACAAGTTTAAATGTAATTGTTTCCATTGTGAAATTCTACTGATACCATGATTCCCATTTTTCCCTAGCTGAAGTTTCCTTTGTCTAGTCAGTGCCTTAAAACTACAGCCTGAAAATTCACGGTAGAGCAATAGAAGCATCCTTGGTGAAGTTTTTCCTACTTTTATTATTGTTGTTCAGTTATTTTCAGTCATGTCTGACTCATCATGACCCTACTTGAGGTTTTCTTAGCAAAGATACTGGAGCAGTCTGTCATTCCCTTCTCCAGCTCATTTTACAGAAGAGGAAACTGAGGCAAATGGGGTTAAGTGACTTGCCCAGGGTCACACAGCTAATAAGTGTCTAAGGCCAGATTTGAACTCAGGAAGCTGAGTCTTCCTGACTCCAGGTTCAGAACTTTATTCACTGCACCACCTAAATATACCTTTTTCTCCTTAGCTCTCACTGAAAGTCCAATTTTTTGAAAGTAGGTCCCTGAGAGTTGTTTTAAAATTCTATCCTTCTTGGGGGCAGCTAGGTGGTGCAATGGATAGAGCACTGGCCCTGAAGTCAGGAGGACCTGAGTTCAAATCGAGCCTCAGACTAAACACCAGACACTTACTAGCTGTGTGACCCTGGGCAAGCCACTTAATCCCAATTGCATAAAATAAATAAATAAATACAAATTCTATCCTTCTTGAGTGTCTTACTTTGCAGTTAAAAGTCCTTTCCTTTAGGTTAAATTTGGGGCTTATTGAGAACAATTTTCAGAGCTCTGTTCTTAATTATTTCCTTCTAAATAGGAAGTTGTGGTTTGAAACCAAATTTCACACAATTTAATAGAGTTTTAGGCCAGATTAATTTATCAGCTGAATCTTTAGCAGTTTTAAATTTACTCATTTTGGTTCTCTTGCTCTCATTATTTGTGCAGTCCATTATGGACTTGCACATGCTTCTGCTTTCCCAATATAGCTTTCTTCTTAATACTATTATTAAACTTCATAACTTTCCTGAGGTATCCCAAAAGAAGGTGGCTTATTCCCATTAAATCTCTAAAAAATGAATTTCACTGTGAATGGCCTTGCTGGAAATTTTCTGAGATGTCTAACAAGAGAATGCCCATGAAGAGAATATCTCTCAAGGGAATTAGATAATGATTCAGGAGTGTAATCCCAAGATTAACTAATATTATGACTTTCCAGGTACACTATTGCCAGACCCCAAAGAACTCTGATTCCTTTACAATTGAAACAGATGCCCAACACTGTGGGGAATATATTCTCTAGGACTTTGAGATCCTTGAATTCAGAGTCATCAAAATTTTATCCTACCTTAACTTGGAAAAATTGGGTTGAAGCTGAGGGGAGTCCAACCTCTGGGGTGGTCCCTCACAGAGAAGTTCCTTGGTTAAGTCAATAGAGTGCTCTAAGAAGTTCCTGCAAAGGGCCATCCCATGGATTGGGATCTCTTATTCAGATTCCTTCGTGCTCATCAATTGTAGTAAATGACCATATGTGGTAAAGGAAAATTGAGGCACAGAGTTCTGAGACTGTTTTTTTTTCTTTTCTTTCCAAGAAGAGAGTCAGCACTTATCTATTATTATCCCTCGCCCTGTTTTTATCCATATACCAGGAGAGGATAAGCATTTAGCCAACACAGTCAGATTCTTATTAGAATCATACAATTTCCAAGTTGGAAGGGTTTCTTGGACCATAGTCCATCCCAATACCCTAGACATAACCCTACTTCAACATAACTGGTAAGTTGTCATTAACTCTTTATTTGAAGTCCTTTTGTGAAAAGAAACTATTCTCTGCCAAGGCAGCTCATTCCATTTTTTGTCTAGCTCTTATGGTTGGGGAGTTGTTTTTTTTTTTTTTTTCTTCTGTCAAGTCTTAATTTGTCTCTTTGTAACTTCAACTCTTTTCTCTTAGTTCAACTTTCTGGGACCAAATGGAACAGGTCATTACATGGAAGCATTCCAAATACTCAAAGACAGATATCCCAACCTGCCTTGATTCATCTCCTCTTTAAGCTAAGCATAGTCAGTTTCCTCAAATGATCCTTCTATGGCATGGACACGAGGCATGTTGCCCCCCTGGTTGTCTTCATCTTGGGCTCCATATCTAGGATATATCTTTTTGGTCCCTGGCCTTTTTCACAGCCTCCTACTTTTTAGAAATAAGCATCCATCATGGTAACACTAGGTAGCCCTTTGTAGTCCAAGTATGACCAGGAAAGAACCATAAACAACATTAATTCTTTAGCAGTTGGTTCCTTCCAAGGCTCCTTATGTTAATCTTCATTAGAAATGTATAAATGAGAGCAGTATCCTGCAGTTAGCAGATCAAGGGCTGGCCTGAAAGGAAGGGAAAGACAAGGGGAAGGGGAAGGGAGAGAAGAAAGGAAGAAGGGAAAGGAAAATAAGAGAAGTGAACAGAAGAAAAAAGAAGGGAGGGGAAGGGGAAAGAAATGTTTGAATGCGGTCAGAAATTGCATTAACTATAATTAACCCAATCTAACCTGGGTGCTTTGTTCATCATTAACCTTTCTTCATTAACTCTTCAGCTTTCATGGGTAAGTTTTTCCAATATTTGGAGTTAAATGACTATGTAGTATTTCAAAGAGATAATTACTCTTATCCACCAACTAGACAATAGACTCCTCTAAGCCTAAGATGAAAATTAAAACTGAATTACACTTAATTTATATTTCTTGATATTTCTTCTTAATTCCTTTTCACTTCATATTGCCTTCAGTCCTGTAAAGTTATTACTCCTTGAAAATAAAATCCCTTATGGATTCTTCCTCTCTCAGCTTTCTCACTTCAGGACTTAATATATGCAAGCAACTTTATTATCAGGGAATGGAATACAATTATGCCTCTCAACTTATAGAAAGGACAGTTGTTATGTGCTTGCCACAGGGAAATTTCATCATATCCTGGATTTGCATTCAAGTGGCTTTTTAATGATGTTGTAAGTGAATATGCTTCAGGAGGAGACAAAAACCAAAGGATGAAAATGGGTCAGGGCAAAAGCATCCTTGTGCTGGTGTTTATTTAAAAAAGATAAAAACCCAATGATTCAGTCATTGTTTATCCCTGCAATTATTTAAGGTAAGAAAGAGAAGTATCTTGGTACAGGGGATAGAGGAATGGGCCACAAGTCAGCAAGACCAGGGTGTATGTCCTGGCCTATTTGGTATTCTCTGCTCTTGACATTCCATATCCATGCCTAGAATGGTCTCCCACCTCACTCCTGTCTTTTAGAATCTCTAGTTTTCTTCAGAACTCAGCTCACATCCCAGATCCTCTTTGAGGCTTTTCTTGATTCCCTCCAACCCAAGAGCCTCCCCATCTCCAAATTCCTTTGTATATGTCTCATCTATAGTTTTTAACTTATTTATTAGTATTTGTCTCATTTGCCCCCAATAGAATGTAAGCTCCTTGGTGGCAGCTCCTTTGGATCTGCCTCCATATCCCAGCACCAAGAACACTTTTTTTTCTGTTTATGAGTGCATCTATCATCTCATTGGTGTAAGGAACTCCAGGAGAGTAAACCCCTTTTACCAATGCAGATCTGCAACTACTCTGTAACTTGAGATCTTCAAGAGTTTGCTTGGGGCACTCAGAGATTAAGACCACTTGCCTGGCATCATACATGCATATATCCCAGAGGATTTGAATCAAGGTTTTCTTGGTGCTAAAGCCAACATTATGCCATGTTGTCTCTGTGCCTGGCATGTAGTAGGAGTAGTAGTAGTAGTAGTAGTAGTAGTAGCTACTACTACTACTACTACTACTACTACTACTTCTACTACTGCTGATGCTGCTACTACTACTACTAATAATAATAATAATAATGATTGCTAACATTTATATAATGCTTATTATGTGTGAGGCACTGTGCTAAGCACTTAAAAAGTATTATCTCATTTGCTACTCACCTACCTGGGAAATAGGTGTTATTATTATCTCTATTTTACAGATGAGGAAACTCAAGCAAATAGAGGCTAAGTGATTTGCCAAGAGTCACACAGCTAAAAAGGTCTGAGGCCAGATTGGTACTCAGGTCTTCCTGACAGCAGACCTGGAGCTCTATATGCAGCCCCACCATTAATAAATGCTTGTTACTGCTTATATTTTGTTCTATAAAGTTTGTGATGTGAATATCGGCAAATCACTTAACCTCCAAGTGCCCCAGCCAACTGTCTAGAACTATATATCACTGATGTGACTGGGAGGAGGTCCAGAGGCCCTCTAGTCCAATCCATATCTGAAAAAGAATGACTTCTGCAGGAGGGAAATGACATTGTAAAGAATAGACTCAAGTTCAGATTCCATTTTTGACATTAATCTATGTGATCTTGACCAAGTCCATAACTTCCTTGGGTCTCAGTTTCCTCATCTATAAAATCAGATCATTGTACTGGTTGGCCACCAATTTTCCTTAGAGGTCTAGAGATAGCCCGAGATAAGATCTCTGATCTCTGATAAGCTTTCACCAAGCCTAAACCTTTGTTTGTAAATCTCCCCCAGGAATGTACTCACCACATTCCCATGGAAACCATTCCACCTTGGGGTCATTGTAATGGATAGAGACCAATGATTAGGAATCAGGTCTGAAATCCTATCCCACCTCTCAAAAAAAAAAAAAAAAAAGGCAAGATTCTCTGGCTGGAAATCAAACTTCTAGCTGTTTCCTTCCCACTTCATCAAGTTATTTATCTAATCACTCAAATTATAATTCACCTTCTAGCCCAAATGTATTTGCAGTCCTTACAATTCTATCCTCCAGTCTGAGATTTCCTCATCCAGAAAATGGGGTGATACCTTACAGGGTCTCTGCAAGTAGAATGTTTTGTAAATAACAGCATATTTGAACTAGGAACTCTTTTTGATAATCATCTGTTTTGGTCTTAAATTTTCTCTTTGCTCATTTGTTCTTGGCATGGTCCCCCTTGAGTGGGGAACAGGTGGCATTCTTAGGAGACTCATAATCCCTTCTGGTTAGGGTAGTAAGCTACTAGAATGGAAGTCAAGACTGCTGGAGCTCACTCAAACTGAGTTGTGACAGTTAATGATTAAGTTTTCTGTCTGAAAATTCACACCTCAAAAATTGGCAAATGCTACAAATGAGGATTTGGTGTATTGTTTCGTTGATTGTCTAGATTTAAGAAAGTGATGGAGAAAATGTTAATAATGCAAACTAAAGTTCAAAGTGTGTCTTGCTTTTTTTGGAGAGCCCATTGTCGAACATTTACTAGCATACTCCTAACTGTATCCCATGGAGTTTTGTGATGTTTTGCAGAAATGACTTTGTAATCCTGGTCTTCTGAGGGCAGAGCAGAGATTTTAGATGATTGTACCAGTGAATATCCATCACATATCTCCTGGAAAATATAACCCCTATACCCCCAACTGAGGGAGGTTGGGTGTCACCTAAACAGCATATAATGCCTATGTGATGCTATTGGGCCATATCCAAGTTATTTCTCAGACAGCACTGCTCAGAAGGTAAAAGGATATGTTTGCCCACAAGGAATAAGTAGATTAGCCTTGTATTCTATATATGGCTGGCTGGGCCTGTTTTCAGAAGTAATTTCTTATTCATAGAAAACTCCCTTGGCCAAGAGGCCTGGCAATTCCAATGAAGTACTGGGCAGAGAAAGGACAGAAAGAGAACTGGTACCATGAATTAGGCCCGTGGTAGCAGGCCTTACCTTCTTCTTGAGTTACCTGGATCCAGATGTTCCTTTGCTGGATCTTTAACCAGGTCACACTCACCTACTCTTGAGTCCCCAAAGCCTCTGTTCTGGGCCCTCTTCTCTTCTTCTTCTTTACTTCCTTTGTCAGTGATCTCATCGGCTCTTATGGGTTTGATTATCATGTCAATGCTAAGATTGCCCAATTTCTTTATCCAACCCTAGTCTTTTCCTGAGCTACAGAGATGCATCACTAACTGCTTTGGACATCTTGAATTGGATATCCTATAGGCATCTCAGACTCAACAGGTCTGAAACTGAACTCATCTCCCTCCCCCTGCCAAACAATAACAACAGCCACCACCCCATCCCATCTTCTCATCTTCTCTTTTCTTGTTGAGAACTAGGAGCATCCTTCAAGTTACCCAGGCTTATGACCTCAGGTCACCCCACGCTCTCACCCCTACATATAGCCAATCTCTTGTCACATCTCTCTCTATGTCACCTTCTCAGTGCTCACACAACCATCGCCCTAGCACAGGCCCTCATCACCTCTTGCCTGGAATATGACAACAGCCTTCAAATTGGGCTGCCCGCCTCAATTTTCTCCCCACTCAAATCCATTCTCTTCTCAGCTGCCAAAGGAATTTTCTTTAAACACAGGTCTAACCATATCAATGCCCAACTCAATAAACATCACTGGTTCCCTTTTATCTCTAGATCAGATATAAAGGTCTCTGTTATGTCAGTGTGTGAAATACACTGCATGAAAATTCCTTCCACTGCTAGGTAATTCATCTGCACTTAACAGTCTTGAGTGCACCTTGAGGTTAAGTGACTTGTCCAGGGTCACACAGCTAGTAATACATTAAAGGCAGGACTTGAACCAAGATCTTGTTTTTGCTCAGGCCCACCTTCACATTTGTACACCACCAGGAACTGCTGCTTATCTTGTTGTATTTTTCCTTTGTTCTCAGAGTTATTCGGTCATGTCCAGAAGGATCCAACATGGCACCACGGAATGGATACTGGCTTCAGAGCTAGAGATTCTGGGTTTCAATTCTGCCTCTGATGTTTACTACTTGAGTGACCTTGGACCAGTCATTTAGGGTCCTTGGGACTCATTTTTTACATCTTAAAATGATGGAGTTGAACCAGAAGACCTCTTAGGTCCCCTTTAGATATCTGATCTTAGTACAATCAGCCAGTCTAATAGGACATAGGGCTGCTTCTGACCTTCCTCTCCTTCCCACTTATCTCATTTCCCTAGGGGTTATGTTTCCCAGGCCTTTGTCACCCAACACCAAGGCAAAGCATGGTAAGTATGGATTGGCCTCTGATTTTATACTTGAGGGGATCCACTTCTGAGATGTGACCATTCTTTCCCACATACATATATACCCCCTCAAGATCTATGTCTCTGTGACTTTGGACAACAAAAGGATTGTGGAAATCAAAAGGAAGCTAGCCTGTGGTTAGCCTTGTAGTTCATCAAAGAAGATACACAGAAATGGAAAGGGAAGATGGGATGGACACGCTGAGAAGGAAAGAGACTGAGACAGAGACAGATTGAGACATACACACAAAGATAGACAGATGGACAAACACACACAGAGAAGAGGGGGTTACAAGAGAAAAAGAAGAGGGAGGAGAAGAGAGAAAAGAAAGAGATTTAGTGAGTCCCAGAGTATTAATGAACTACTCTTGTAATATCCTGCTAGTTACCTGGGCCCTGGGCTTCACATCTTTTCTGTCTCTTCCATGTTGGGATCAAGGCAAGGTCTGGATGCAGCCTCAGCTGAAATTGCTCTCAAGATTCTGCAAGGGCATCAAATGTTTACACAGAATCTGCCAGGGTCACATGACTACTATGTCTCTCTGTCTGTCTGTCTGTCTCTCTTTATTATATATGTATATATGTATATTTTATCTACATCTCTATCATCTGCCTCTCTATCATCTATCTGTAATCTATAATTGAACTCTATATCATATATTATCCTCTACCTATCAGTCTATCTACTTATTCATTTTTTAATATATCTATTCCATTTATTTATCCCAGCCTTCTAATTCAACTAAGTTTTGAAATTATATTTGTTCAGCTGTGTCCCACCTCTAGGACCCTCTCCTTGTTCAAGAATTTCACTCCTTCAAAAGACCAGGGAGCTCATTAATGGGGACACTCCACCAACAGTAAAAATCACACCATAACCATAGTTTCTCATCCAATGCCACTCTTGTCCAGGGCCTTCTATACCCTATCTATGGAGGATCTACCCATATACATTATCCATATAGGTAGCTAGGTGGTGCCGTGGATAGAGTGCTGGACCTGGAGTTAGGGAGACCTGAATTCAAATTCAGTCTCATACACTTACTAGCTGTGTGACCCAGGGCAAGTCACCTAACTTCTGTCTGCCTCATTTTCCTCATTTATAAAATGGGAATAATAATATTATCACCCTCCCAGGATTGTTGTGAGGATCAAATGAGATAATGCCCTGTAAAACACTCCTTTAAAGCCTTAGAGAGCTATAGAAATGCTAGCTATCATTATTATTGAACATGCTGGAGTCCTTCAAAACAGCCTATGAACTAATTTGTGTTTTATATTTTGATAGCTGTGTTATTTTGGAATAATTGATTTCCTTTATAATCCCATGTCTTTTGCTTTATGCTTTTACATCATTCTCTGAAAGGCTCCATAACCTTAAGCAAACTCCCAGAGGGGTCCAGGACACAAGAAGGCAAAGGATACCTGCTCTAGGACTCTGAATGGCCCATGGGTAACAGGGTTCCACTGGAACTGTCCCTGTCATGTAGTGAAAGCAGGTAATAGGAGAGGTTTTCAAGATGGTACCTTTTATGTCCCTTAGTGCATGTTGAGTCAGATAGGGACGCCTCCCTTATTTCCCAAGTAAATCCTTCTTGTCTTCTCATCATTTTAAGGTCACCTAAGTGACAATTATACCTCTATGGCTCCATGGCTCATCTATTCTAGACCAGGTAATTATCATGCAACAGCTTGCCTCTCTTGTCTAATCTATCTCCAGGAGTCACAATGGTCTCTAGCAGGGACATGTCTGTGAATGCCACTCCCCTGCTCAAATATATCCATGGCTCCTCTTTGATTATAGGAGAGATACAAATTCTTTATCCTGGAATCTTAACACCACCCCACTCCCACCACCACACTAAATCCAGCTTCCACCTACCATGCCAGCTTTATTTCATACTACCTCCTTTAATGAACTCAATATTTAAGTCAAACTGGCCTATGCTGTTCCCCAAACTCCAACTCCTGATTGGAAGGACTCACCCAATCCTCCTCCCATTCCTAGAATCTCTGTTCATCTCCACTTCTCCAAATGTTTCTCTCTTTTCAGATCTCAGCACTGGGAACGCTGTTTTCCTGTGAATCCTCGACTGGTTTCCAGACTACTTCATATACAAAGTGTATGCACTTATTTCTATATGTGTTGTCTCCACCATAAGAATGTTAGTTCCTTGAGGGCAGGGACCTTTTCTACTGTTTTATTTGTATCTCTAGGGTAACTCAGTCCACCCGCCTAGCAAAAGTAACTACTTAAAATGCTTATTGATTCCTTAATCTGGTGCCTGGCAAACAGTTCAAACTTAACATTGGTGGAATTGAATTGAATTCTTTCCCAAGCCCCTGCAGCAGTTAGTGTCCATCCCACTCATTTGGCACTTAACGAGTCAAAGTAAAAATAGCAGACTGTAGGCTATTGCACCTGGCTTCTCTCCTAGTTAGATTGTAAATTCCTTGGAGGCAAGGACTACAAACCTTTCTCACTTTATAACCTCACAACCTCTTCCACAATAGCTCCCTTAGAGTAGGCACTGCATAAATAGGTAATGATTGATTGACAAAGGCGGTCTTCACTTATGACTTGCACAAGAGCCTTAAGGTTCACTGAAAACTTTACAAATTCTTGAAAGTGAAGACAAAGCATAGAGGATGAATTTTTCAAGTCTTGAGCCCAGAGTTGGGCACTTTGTATTTTTCTATTCACACCCCACCTGGGTGTTGTTGCTCAGTCTATTCTGACTCTTGGTGACCCCATTATGAGGTTTTCTTGGCAAAGATACTGGAGGGATTTGACATTTCCTTCTCTAACAGCCTAAAGCAAACAGAGGTTAAGTGACTTGCCCAGGGTCACACAGCTAGTAAGGGTCGGAGACCGGATTTGAATTGAGGAAGAGAAGTTTTTCTGACTCCAGGCCCAGCACTCTATCCACTTGAGCCACCTAGCTTTCTCCACAGCAGGTGCCTAATTAATGCTTTTGAGTTGAAGTAAACTGAATTGGATAGAATTGAACATAGCAGATATCACCTCCTTCTTGGGTGATTCCTGCTTCAGTTCTGCTGGTCAGCGATTGCACCTGGCTGCTCAAATCTTTGCCTTTCTCCTGCCTAGTAGGAAAATTGATATTGCATGGTCAAAAGTGATTTGGATTTGGAGCTCAGTTCAAATCCCCACTACCAAATCCCACCTAACAATTCATTTACACTAAAGGACAAATGACTGAGAAACCTTCATGTGTTGAAAGACTTTATCTGAAGAGTCAACAGTGCATATTGAGAAGAGAGCCTGACCTCCTGTCAGGACAGACTTGTGGTCTAAAGTGGAATAGGATCATGGGATTGTAAACACAGAACTGGAATGGGCTCTACATTGATCTACAGTCATACGTTCTCATTAGAGAAGAGTCTAGTCTCTTCATTTCAACTAAATACTAGAATGGATTGGTTGTCATCGATATGGAAGTTGCCTGCAGCAATACAGGTAGAAACTCATTCACACCTGCCCATTTGGTGCAACTTTGGTCTATGTCCTTCCATAAATTCACCACACGGACCCCCACAACGTGTTGGAAGCCATCCTCATTTTCTCCTGACATCACAAGGATACCAGTGGAGCAGTCTAGCTGTCCTCTTGTTTCCTGACTCACCCTTGTCACATGATCAGCTCCTCTTCTCTACCTACCATGCCTTCCTATGACATTTTTAATCCTCATCATTCCCAGAATCTCGCATTGGTTTTCTGTTATACCTTGCTCACATCTACCACTTGGCTCTCCATTGCCCTCTGTATTATGTTTATATTTGCTGTGCTACATTTTCACCGCAGTGCAGCAATGCCAACAGAATGTTGATGTTAGAAGGAAGGGTCCTTGCTTTCATGGGGAGCTAGGGGTGATTTAAGGAACTTTGTAATTTCCTCAAAGCAATCTACCTGCTCTCCTCCTCTAACTGCATTGTGGGCTTTCATCTTACCTATGAGGAAACTGAGGCCCAGGGAGGGTATGAGATGTGTTCAAAGTCACACAAATAGTATCAGAAATAAAATATGAGCCCAGGTCCTATGGCTTCAGAACCATCAGGACCATGGACAAGTCAATCAATTAGCATTTCTCAAGCAACTCTTATGTCTCTGTCACTATGCCCTTAACTCAGAGCTTCTTTGTTGTGTGTGTCCTGGACCCCTTGGGCAGTCTGGTGAAGTCCATGGACCCCTACTACCCTGGGAGTCAGCAACATGACTCTGAGTCTGACTCTCAGGTCAGCTCTCTAACTACTATTATTATTATTAATCTCACTTTTATACAATTAAAGTATCCCAAACCTAGAGCTGAAAAGGACTTCAAATGCCAGTCATCCTAATCTTTTCATTTTACAAATGGGGAAACTGAGGCTCAAGAAGGCCATACTTATCATTCACCTAGATTTGGCAGGGACTTCAGAAGGCATCTAGTCAAATCAATTTATTTTCCAGGTGAGGAACTGAGGTCCAATTAGGTGACTTGCCTAAGGTCACACAGATTGTAAGTAATAGAGAAAACATTCAAACTCTGGTTCTCTGATTCCCAGTCAAGTCCATTTAGCCCCCTGTGTCCTGCTGTCTCTCTACTTTCTGCAACAGGCCATCATCATAGCAGAGATTTAGAGCTCTAAGAAACTTTAGAAATGCTCTGTATTTTTTTTAAATAAATACTATTAACTTGAATTAACATTTGTGACTTTCCTGTGATCATAACACCCCCTTCCACAAAGCCAGTGGTCAGGAGACAATGGCTGAATAATTCTAAAATTTGGGCATGAGGACCTCTATAGATTATCCAGCACCATCATTGGCTAACTGCTATGCTCAGAATAGACATTCCCTACTAGGTGTTTAAAGGGGAGGAATTTCTTCTCTTAGTATGATAAATGTGCAAGTAGTTTTCTCCCCTAACATCAAACCACCTTTTTTTTTCTCAGTATATGTATCTACTTATATCTTCTCCTTCCAGCAAGCTCACTGGAGCTTTGAATTTCCCCAGGATCTATTTAATGCATTTCTTCTCACCTGCAGACAGATTTTCCCATCTAGGCAATAAATATTTTCAGTTATTTTGTTAATATACTATTTTTCTCGTGTTTGAAGAAATTAAGTGGGAGGCCACAGAAACCATTTCATCTAAAGGATTCCTTTGAACCTCCATTATAATTCAAAATGAGGTCATCAGAGACAAAGAAAGAAATTCAGTTCTTTTCTTCAATGGGAATATTGAAGACACCTATAACATATATTGAGTTTTTTTTTTAAATAAACATCAGTAGTTTAGGAAGAATGATTTATTATAAAAAAAATTAAGCTAGAATCTGACTATCAAACTATCATTAGAGCTTTCCCAACAAATTCTCATTCTCTCTGCCCAATTTTAGCTATTTTCCTTATGTGGAAATTCAATATGTGTGGAATGGGTCCCCTATAGAACCATCTTGCCACCTTCTCATGCTGGTCGTAGATATATTACTCAGAAAGGCCAGCACCTCAGTCTCCCAGTTTGTCTACTCACAGTTTACCCTTTCTCAGACTTGTTAATCCCACACTTAAACAATGTACTTAATACCAGTTTAATACCAACATATCTGTTCTGTCCCCTAAAGAGGGGTTCAATTCACCCAATGGAACCATTACGGTGTTTCTTTTTGGTTTAATGAACAGGCTGCCAAAGGAATATATTTCCAATGAGAACATCCATGCCATACATTGTAGTTTTTCTCTTGACACAGAAGGAAAGCCATCACTGACACCAGTGTATTCATTTGGGGGACCTTTGTGCATGGGCCACAAGGGCTGCTGTTTTCTTTAGGCTAGAACTCAAAGCAATTAATAGATACAAACTGGAAGTTGAACAATATCATTTGCCGCTGTTTATTGACACAAAGAACAACACCTGTCCCAAACAGCCAATTCGCAGTGGGAATACTGAATAAAAATCAATTTTCTTGGGGTGAATTTGTTTTTTCTAAAATAAATGCATTCTGAGAAATGACCTGGGCTTTCTTTGCAAAGGATTCAAATGTTGAGTTGCAGACCTGTGCTAGGCATAATTCCCAGGACAAAAACACTAGCTGCCAAGTTGTTTTTCTGAGCCTGGCCAGGTAAAATTTAGTGCTCCGAGATTATTGGAGGAGCATGTACATAAGTATATATGTATGTATGTATATATGTATATATATATATATATGCATATATGTGCTCACACACATAGGCATATGTGCATTCACTATGTGTAACTAAATGTGTGTTTATGCATATGTGTGTGTATCTAGTCTTTTTTTAATAATATGTACTATATCATTCATAAGAAACCTCATCTAAACCTCACCAAGCAAGGGCCATTCAGCCTCTGACCATTTTCTGGCAGTCAGAACAAAGGAATTCTGTTATCTAGCCTTCAAAAAAGGGAGTACAAACTTGATCCCTTATGTTCTCAGCAGCCTATTGGAAAGAGAACCCAAATCCTTTATCTGGCATACTGACTTGCACTGAGCTTACTTCTTCACGCGGTTGTTATTATTTGTCCTTCCTTCTCGAAGTGGACCATGACGTCAGGAAGATGATGCCATGACTTGCAAGTGAATAGGCTGTGCAAAGTCGCCAGCCTCACTTTCCCCTCCAGAGGCATCTGGGTCCAGTGGCAAGATACAAATTAGGATGACTGGAGATGGCCCCCACTTAGCTTAGTAAGGCCTCCATCAATATCCATGGTTGCAAAGTAATTAATGTGCCCACACTCTTAGACTCAGAAATCTCACTGCTGTGAATTTAATCCAAGGATATCAAAGCTGGGGAGAAAGATTTCCTATCTCCTTCAAAATATTTATAGTAGCACTTTCTGTAATAGAAAAACAAATAAACCTGGAAACAAAGTAGCTGTCCATTGATCAGAGAATGGCTAAACAAATTGTGGTACATGAATGGAATGAAATGCTCCTATGCTGTAAGATAAGGTGACTGAAAAATCCAGAGCCATATGGGAAGACTAATGTCACGTGACCTAAGCAGACCCACCCAAATAAGTATAAATGCACGCATACAGATGCAATGACAATAGCAATGGAAATGGAAAAAAACAGCAACGACTAAGAATCAAATCCAAATGTTGGCATTTGCAGAGGTGGGGGGTGGGGCTATGGGTTGGAACATTGCAAGTTCCATCAGATGTAGTTCATGTGCTGGTTAGTTTTAAAGAACTATTTTCCTCTTTTTATTTCATATTATTGTTAAAAAATGGATAGGTCTCTTGGCAGGAAAAGGAGGAGGGATATCCTAGGAGATGAAAGTAATGTAAAAACCAAAGATATCAATAAAAATTCTATGACTATGTAGAAGGATTAGGTTTTCTCCCACTATGGGGCCCAGGGGGTTAGTTAATGTTGCCCAGACTGCTGCAGTTGAAGTGTTCCTAACATGTCATCTTTGATGTGACTGAGGTTTACATGGGAGCTGGTATGATGGTAGAGAGCTTGCAGCTATGAATTACAAAGTGTGTTCACTTCAAAGCTACTCATTTTTTCTACTTCTATTTTTATTTTCTATTATTAAGCCCAAGATAGTGGCATTGAAATGAGAGTCTAAAGTCAAACTGCTTTGGAGATACAGGTCCTTTAAAAAAGGACTAAAAGCAATTTAATTTAAAAAATTAATGAACAGAAAAGGGCAGGGAAATTTGAAGAGGCCATTTGGAAGTGTCTGCAATAATGGCAGAGGAAGAAGGGGGAAGCCCCAAGCACCAAGGACATCAATGAGGAAGGGGTAAACTGAGTCAGTTGAGGGAACACTAGTAGGGCAAACAACTGGAGGGTTTGAGTTCTGAAAGAAAAGCTAGTATGTGGTGGGAAGAGTGGGAGTCAGCTAGTAGGAGAGTAACAGAAGTCTCAGGAGAGACAGTGTGCCATAGTGGATAGAATGCTAGGCACAGAATTTAAAGTTTACCTTTAACTAACTGGCTGTGTGATCACAAACAAGTTGCTTAAATTCTCTGAGCCTCAGTTTCCTCATCTGTAAAATGGGGATAATAATAATGCATGCAGTAAAGAATTGTGAAATTCAAGTGAAATAATGGATAGAAAGCATCTGACAGACTCAGAAATGCTCTCAGAAGGTCAGTGATCAGTATTCTACACTTCTATACCTTCTTGGTTTTCGGGGGCAAGGGAAAATAAAGAAGGCCTGAGAGTACCTCATATGTCGCTAGTCTTCTTATAGCTAATTGACAGGCTGAAATGATTAAATAAAAATCAAGTGAACTTTGCATTTTACAAAGTCATTTAAAATCCTCATTTGGCAAATGAAATAATAAATTCCCAAGCATGTGTTGGTTGGTGATCATTCAGATCATGGAATACTGGCCGCACATGATCTCTGAGCAAATGCAGCCCATATGAGCCCAGAGATCCGTGATTATTTCCTGTGAGTGCTGCAGCCCAGAATGCAGTGGTATTCAACATGCCCCCATTACAAAGATAATAGTAAGGAGGGACCTCCACCCACAACCCTGGAATCCAAGAAATCGCAACAACAAAGGAATGAGGACGGAAAGGGAAAAGACAAAGCTTCCTTTCAGTCACATGGTCAAAGCAGCCAGTACCTGCATTCTAGATTTTATTCCCCAAATTAAAGCCTTACTTTGCATTTGCATTTCAAAACTTATATCCTTGTTAGGAAACATATCATTGCGATGCATCTTGGTGCATAAATTGCAATTACAAGATTTTCTTAATTTTGACAGAGGACTTCAAACAAAATCCCATGAGTGTTCTGTAGTTCCCCAGAAATATCTTGAACACGTGATCCTTATTTACACAGACCTTCATTGGCAAATGAGAGCAAGCACCATTTTTGTTAATCATATTAACTGTTCATAATGCATGAAAAACTAGAACATGTCTGCCTTCTGATATAATTGTCTGGTTACTGGAAGGACCTGGTTTAGGCTCCACCTTTGGCTGCATTATTATACTTTGAAAATTCCCTTAACTTTTCCCAAGTTCTTTCTTCAGAACTGCTTTCCAATACAGGCAGTATAGTGATTATGTTCATTTCACAAACAAGAACACAGAGGTTGGGAGAGTTGAAATTATTCGGCCAGGATGCCACAGTTGGGAAACACCAGAGATGGGAGTTGAATCCAGGTCACCCTTCAAACCCAGCCCCATATCTGCTAAACCATATTCCCTCTAACTAGCCTCTGAACCACCTTGTAAGTATAGCCCTCTAGCTTTCTGTTGTTGATAAGACTTACTTGTGATAAAACTGGAAGAAATGTAGGACTCCTGAACTCCAGAGGCATTGACAAATAAAGCTACGGAAAGTTCAGGATGAACGGTGCCCAGTGTTCCAATAATCACAGAGGGCAGCAAAGATTGCCTCTTTCTCTGAATCACAGCAGCCAGTAGCCATTGATCTTCTATCCCCACCTCCATCCCCACTGGATTTTCAAAGAAGTAGCCCAAGGTAATTTGCATAAGTGTGGTCCTTCTCCTTCCACCACCCCTCAGAAAAGCAGACAAACATAAAAGGAGTCTCCTCTGAAAAAAAATGTGCATTCTTTATTCTTGCCCTACTTGTGAACCCAGCAAGGAGGGAAGTGAAGCTCACTCCACTATGAGGGTTTTCTGTTATTTTTGCTCTTTCATTGGGAAATTTCCCTAAAGCCAGGCTCCTCCATCCTACTGCAGCTATCTTCTGTTTCCAGCAGGATTCAAGAGTCCTTTTTATCATGATCATACTCAGTTTTACCTCAGTCTTCCATGCTCTTATAGTCAAACAATCAGTCAGTCAATAAGCATTTATTAAGTTCCTAAGGCAGCTAGATGGCGCAGTAGTGTAACTTGGTGGTGCAGTGGGATAGAACACTGGGCCTGGAGTCTCATCTCTGTGAGTTCAAATCCAGCCTCAGACACTTATTAGCTGCATGACCCTGAGCGAGTCACTTAACCCTGTTTACCTCAGTTTCCTCATCTATAAAATGAGCTGTGAAAAAAAATGGCAAACCACTCCAATACTTTTGTTAAGAGAACTAAAAAAAAAAGAGTCATGAAAAGTCTGAAATGACTGAACAACATTTTCCTATCATATATGTGTAATATGTATTATATTATATGCGCAAGTATTGTATTCATATGTACAGTGTATATTATATTAAATTTATAATATATACATGTAGATTGTATGAATATGTATTACATTGCATTATATATATTTTATAGATATATACATGCATATGTATTGTTGTCTCTCTCATTAGAGTGCAAGTTCATTATGAGAAGGGATTGTTTCATTCTTGTATCCCAGTGCCTAATAAAGTACATGGTATATAGTAGGCACTTAATAAATGTTTTCTGATTGAGTTATTGGAAGTAATCTTAGAAATCATCTACTTCAATCCTGTTGTTTTACAGATGAGGCCTAACCAGGGCAAACCTGTGTCTACTGGTTGATAACAGTAAATCCTAAATTTCCTAAATCCAACCCTATGAGCCCAGTGAGTTCTACATGAGAGCCCAGATGTAGAGTCACATTCTTTTCACTCTTCCCATTTGTCTCTCCATCTTGTCAGTCACCCAAATTAAAAAGGAGGGGGGAGCAAAACAATAAGGTATCTAATGTCCCATGTTCCTCTGTTTATCTGAAGGCGTTGATTACCTCACGGTAATTTTTTTTCTTGTAAAGTAATTTATTTTAAATAAAAAAGGGTCAGGCAGCTATTTCATTTATCACTATTACAAAGGACTCTCACCCAGTGATGAAAGTAAAGGAGAAATTAATTACAAGTCAGAGGCTGCAGTAACACTCCTGGTAATTGTGACAAAAATTTTAAATTACCATTTCTGTCACCAAGAGGAGTTTGATTAATTCTACAATGGGAGATGCAATCACTAGAATATCGGGGGATACAACAATGTGACAATTTGCTATTTGAGAAGGGCATCATTTTCTTTAAGGCTTGGAATGGGCCCGCAAGGCACCTTCACACTTTATTAACAGCTCAATCAGTGCTGGGGCTAGAAAGAATTAGCCAGGAAACCATGTAGTAAATAGATCTTGACTAGCAAACCATGTGAAAAAAAGACATCAGGCAAGGAGGAACTTTGGTGGCTGTAATAGGAACAGACCTTGTTTTTGGTTTTACAAAATATCTTGGGAAGCTCAGCTGTTGATGCCATGATTTTCCCTTAGGGAAGTAAAACAAATATCACATGCTTCAATTCTCCTCCTCCTCCTCCTCCTCCTCCTCCTCCTCCTCCTCCTTTTTCTCCCCCTAAATGGATATCTTTGTTGGATAATGGAATTATCAGTGGAAATAAGTTACGCTAAAGATTGAGAGAAGGGAGAAGGTGGATACCAGCGCATGGTTCTTTTACCAGAACAAAACCCGCTAGCAATTGAACTAGATGGCCTCTATTGAATGCTGGATGTAGAACTATGCTGCATTAACTAACACATGATCCATAATGGCAGCAGGAACACATTCAATACTCTGGGCTGCTGAGGAAGAAAGCCTGCTGTCAACACAAGGGATGGATGGCTTACGATAGGAAATTTATGCATCCAAGGCTCCTAGTCTCTTAAAGACTAAAATTAATTAGCTTTTCCTTCCCCCTCATGGATGCTGGATTGGGATGCAATAAATGCCACTCGTCTTCTAGAAAGAAGCAAGAAGGAAAATGTACTCAGATCCCCACAGTCACCGAAGTTGATGATTTTCCACATGGATCAGTGAACCATTCATTAGGGGAAGTGAACCCGGGAGAAAGACATTCGCTTCCCTCCACCAAGATCAAATAGAATGGCATGGTATGTTGCAGTCTGAGATTACTGCTTGTTTGGGAAGTGTTGTAAGTCTTTCAAGAAAGTCTGAAAGCTTGGAGCTAGTTCTCAAGGCAGCAGTGCCTGCTGGGAACACATACACACGTGTGTGTTTGTGTGTGTATATTTCAAGTTTCCCAGGGACCCGAGTGTAATTTAACTCTACAGGTTCAGATGTCTTCTCTAACATACCCGAGAAATGTACAGGGAAAGAGGGAAGAGAAAGTGATAGAGGAAAAACAGAGACATCATGGATTGGAAGTGGGGAGAGCCAAAGTCAAAGGTGACAATGTAAGCTCCTTCCAAATAGAAATCGCTGCATCCATTGTATCTACATCCATTGTATCCATCTCCCTAGTGCCTAGTACAGTGCCTGACACACAGCAGGGGCTTAAATGCATGCTGACTGATAAGCAGACACACTGTAGGACTTAGAAGACTAAACCATCCCCTCTTCTTAGCTCCCTCATTATTGTTGAGGGCACCCCTCAGACTCCTAGTGACCCAGGTGACATCTGTAACTCCTTCCTTCCTCTCACTCCCACAACCAATCAGTTGCAAGTCATGCCATTTCTACCTTTGCAGCATTTTTTTGTATATGCTCCTCTCTCTTCTCTGCCACTACCACCATCCTGGTGCAGGACCATCACCTTGAGCCTCAACTATTGTAAAAGCCTGGTGGATGGTCTACCTGACTCATGTTTATCTTCACTCCAGTCTATCCTTTGCTCAGTTGTCAAATTAATCTTCCAAAATCTCTGACCATGGCATTCCCTAATTCAATCAACTCCACTGGCCCACAATCACCAGAACCAAATACAAAATGCTCTGTTTGGCCTATAAAGCCCTTCACAAGCCCATCCCTTCCAACCTTTCCAATCTTCTTGCATCTTACACCACTTAGCATAAGAGTAATTCTGAAATATAGGCTCCTTGAGCATCAAAGCTGTTTGTTTTGGTCTTTATATGTGTTGGGCCCAAAGTAGGGACTAAAGAAATGCCCCTGAAGGCAGTCAGGTGGCATGATGAATAGAAGACCTGACCTGGAATCAGGAAGACCTGTGTTCAAATTCAGCCCCAGTCACTTACTGCTGTGTGACCCTGGGCAAGTCACTTAACTTCTCTCAGTCTCAGTTTCCTCACCTATACAATGGGGACAATAAGAGCACCTATCTTCTAGAGTTGTAAAAATCAAATGAGATAATACTTGTAAAGAGCTTTGCAAATCTTAAAACACTAAATAAATTCTAGCTATTATTGATTGGTGGTTAGATTGAATAATAAAAATGCTGGTAAAGTTGGGTGCCCTGAGGTTGAGAGTGTTCTCATTAAAGGACCATCACTTACCCTCTTTCTCCCTCATGACGTGGCCTGGAGACCACCCTACTTGAGGTCTCAGAAGACTCCCAAGTTGAATCCCTTGGTGCCCCTTCACACCCTCATGATCTTGCTCCCTGGTACTTAATCTTAGGCCTTGAGCCTTCCTTTGCTCAAGTTACAAATACTTGGAGTGAAGTTCTCCTTTTGACTCATGCATTACTGGCCAGTCTAGTTCTTTAGTGAAACTCTCTCCATGTCCCATTACTATTGTTAAATATGGGGAAATTATTTAAAAATATTTTGGCAAATTAAAATAGAAAAAGCACAAGTCAGGATATGGAAAACTATAACAAACCATAACTCTGGTAGCTGGAGAGCATTCTATTGATGGGTCAGTTGTGCTGTGTATGGCAGAGTGACGAGAATCCATGCTAGCTCTGGGTTTATGAGACTGAGACATCTTATATAGGGATCTAAGACCAACACCTAATGGTGGGTGACAATCCGTAGTGTCTTTGGGAATGGCTAGGAAGACAGGTAGGCATGATGTGAACTGCTCAGTGGCAGTTCTCAGTGGCAGTGAGACCATCCATGTTACCATCTCACCATCCAAGTTACCATTTCATCAGGCCAACTAAAGACGAGACTAACAACTTCAGAACCTGCTCCTGCACAAACATTTGGCCCTAGGAAAGAGAGACAGTATCTTGGGAGATATTCTCTAGTTAGAAAGATTGTTGAACGCAGAACTAGAAGACTGGATGTGGTATCAGAAAACCTGGATTTGAAATCTACATCTGAAACTTATTAGCTCTATAACCTTGGGCAAGGTATTTAACCTCTCTGAGTTGGTTTCTCCATCTGTAAGATAAGATAAACCTATTCCACAGGGCTACTGGAAGAATCAAACAAGAAGAAATATAGTGTATAGGAAACTGGACTTGCAGTCAGGAAAACTTGGATTTGAATCCTACCCTTAGAAACTTACTATATGATTCTGATCATGTCCCTTAACCTCTCTCAGCCTCAGTTTCCTCATCTATAACATCTTGATAATTGAACCTGAATCAAAGGGTTGTTGTAAGGATCAAATAACACAATATATGTAAAGTACTTTGCAAACGTTAAAGCCATATATAAGCATTATCTATAATAATAACAACAATGATGATGATGACGATGTGCTTCATATAATCCCTCATTTGAAACCCTGGACAATCTTATGAAGTAAATTCTATAATTGTCCTCACTTTTGAGATGAAGAAACTGAGCTATTATCACCACCATCACCACATTTGACTTGTAAATTCCAACATCCTAAGCTGTTATCATCACCATCACTATGTATGATAAGCAAATTCCAATATCTCAAGTTTTCCTTCTAGACCTAAAAACAGAAATAGATAGCAAGACTTAGTGAAGAAATTCATAGAGAGATCATCAATCAAGAGCTGGAAGAAACCTTTAAGGGTCCTTTAGTTCAACTCCTTCCTTCTATAGGAAGAAGAGAGAAACTTCGGAGAAACCAAAGTGCAGATATAGGAAGTGGTGAAGCTGGGATTTGAACCCAGGTCTTATGCTTCCAAGCTCAGCTCTCTTTCTATCAGGACTGTACAGAATACATTTCATTTTTTCTCAGCGTGGAACTCACTCTTCAAAGGCAGAACCAACTCTTTGCCACAGGTGAGAAGTGCACAACAATCTAAATTGAGAGCACCCTAACTGTACTTTTTAATGTCTCTTTATGCTTTCAGAGAGGGGAGAGAAAACTGGATTCAGTGACAAGATTTCTCTCTGCAGTAATTGCCTTTGATGAGATCTGAAGGAAAGCTCATTCTACTTGTGCTTTATGAAATGCTTTTTATCTAACTTTGTCAGTTTCCTTTTCTCATAGTCCCACTAAGCATGTCTGGCCCATGATCTGTGCATGCCTACTACCCACAGACAAAGATTAATCAATGAAAATATGATCACAGAGACCCAAAGACTATATGTTTGGTATGTCCTCTGCCGGTCAATCTAGAACATTCAGGATTTTTTTTCATTTTTAGCAAAATTCTCATTGTCTCTCCAGATTGTGTAAAACTCAGGCAGACAACATGTCTGCTGTTTGACAAGACCTGTGTCAAATTCTGGGAATACAAAGACAGAATCAAAATAACCACTGCCATCAAAGAGCTTATATTCTTTCTGTGTTTGTTATTTTTTTAAAATACTTACTCATTTTTAATGCTCTTTTCTTTTTGAATTTTGAGTTACAAATTCTCTCCCTCTCACCCTTTCCCAAACCATTGAGAAGGCAAGCAAAATGGTATCAATTATACATGTGAAATGATTCAAAATGTATTTCATATTAGCCATATTGCACAGACACAAAAATAAAGAAAGCAAGAAAAATTTACTTCAGTTTACACTCAGAGTTCATCAATTCTCTCTCTGGAGGTTGGTAGCACTTTTTCATTGTGAGTCCTTTGGAATTGTCTTGAGTCATTGCATTGATCAGAGTAGCAAAGTATTTCACAGTTGATCACCATTGCAATGTTGTTACTGTGTACAATGATCTCCTGGTTCTTCTCACTTCATTTTGCATTGGTTCATATAGGTCTTACCATTTTTTTGTGAAACCCCTGCATCATTTCTTATGACACAATAGTACTCCACTACTATCATATGCCACAACTTGTTCAATCATTCCTCAACTGATGAGCATCCCCTCAATTTCCAAGCCTTTGCTACTACAAAAAGAGCTGCTATAAATATTTTTGTACATATAGGTCCTTTTCCATTTTCTTTGAGGTACAGACTTAGTAGTGGTATTGCTGGATCAAAGGGAATGCAGTTTCATAGCTATTTGGGCATAGTTCCAAAATGTTCTCCAGAATGATTGGACTAGCTCACAATTCCACCAACAGTTTATTAGTGTACCTATTTTCCCTTAACCCCTCCAGCATTTGCTATTTCTGATAGATGTGAGGAGGTACCTCAGAATTGTTTTTATTTGCATTTCCATAATCAATAGTGATTTAGAACATCTTTTTATATAACTATAGATAGCTTTGATTTCTTCTCCTGAAAACTGCCTGTTCCTAGACTTTGACCATTTATTGATTACAAATTTGACTTGGTTCTCTATATATTTGAGAAATTAGGCCTTTTTCAGAGAAATTTGACCTTAAAGTGCTTTGATATTGTTTCATTGTCTATGGACCTTTTAACAAAATGTAGTTTCCCTTTTAATTAGGTCTATTTTTTTTCTGTGAGATCATAATTGCTACCCCTGACTTTTTTTTTTGCTTCAGCAGAAACGTAATAGATTCTGCTCCAGCCTTTTATTTTAACTCTGTGTGTGTCTTTCTCTTTCAAGTGCATGTCCTGTAAACAACATATTATTGGATTCTGGTTTCTAATATGTTTTCCTATCCACTTCCATTTTATGGGTGAATTCACTCCATTCACATTGCAAGTTATGATTATTAACTGTATAGTCTCCCCCATCCTATTTTATTCTGCTTATTTTTGTCTCTCTCTTTTGCTTCTGACTACTGCCTTCCCTAATCCACCTTCCCTTTTATCATCCTTCCCCTGTTATATCTTAGCCTTTTCCCCTCCTATTTCCTTTTTGGATAAGATAGATTCCTATATTCAACTTTGTATAAATATTCTTTTCCCTCTGAATCAAATCCAATGATAATGAGATTCAAGCATTGTCCCCCACCCCAACCCATTCCCCGCTTCACTATAAAACCTCTTCCTTGTGTTTTTTTTTTGAATGCAAGAAAATGTTCCCCATCCTACTTCTCCCTTCCCCCTTCTCCCAATGCATCCCTCTTTTTCACCCTTTTGTTTTTTGCGATCATCCCAACATAATCAACTCAGACTCTTGCCCTCTGCTTATGTAAATTCCTTCTAACTTCCCCAATAATGATAAAGTTCTTAGGAGCTACATCTATCATCTTCCCATACAGGAATGCAAACAGTTTAACTTTATTAATACCCTTATGGTTATTCTTTCATGTTTGCTATATTATTATTCTCTTGAGTCTTGTGTTTGAATGTCAAATTTTCTAATCAGTTCTGGTCTTTTCACCAGGAATGCTTGAAAGACCTTTATTTCATTATATTAGCCATTTTTTTCCCTTGAAGAATTATACTCAGTTTTTCTAGGTAGGTTATTTTTTTTTGTTGTAATCCTAGCTCCTTTGCCTTTTGGCGCATCCATATTCCAAGCCATCTGCTCCTTTAACATAGAAGCTGCTAAATTTTGTGTGTTCCTGACTGTGGCTCCATTCCCCTTCCTTTAAATTGTTTCTTTCTGGCTGCTTGCAATATTTTCCACTTGACCTGGGAGCTCTGAAATTTGGCTATAATATTCCTGGGAGTTTTCATTTTAGCATCTCTTTCATAAGTTGAATGGTGGATTCTTTCAAATTCTATTTTACCCTCTGGATCTAAGATACTGTGCCAGTTTTCCTTTATAATTTCTTGAAATATGATTTCTATGCTTTTTTTTATTATGGCTTTTAGGTTGTCCAATAATTCTTAAATTATCTCTGCTTGATCTATTTTCCAGGTCAATTGTTTTTAATGATGAGATATTTCATATTTTCTTCTATTTTTTAAAATTCTTTTGACTTTTATTATTTTGTGATGTCTCATGGAGTTATTAACTTCCACTTGCCTAATTCTAATTTTTAAGGAATTACTTTTCTACAATGAGATTTTGTATCTCTTTTTTTTTCCATTTGGCCAATTCTGCTTTTTAAGGAGTTCTTCGCCTCAGTGGATTTTTGTGCATCTTTTACCACTTGGAAGATTCTGTTTTTTTAAAGTGTTATTTTCTTTTATAGTCTTATTTTCATGCTTCTTTTTACCAAACTGTTCATTCTTTTTTCATAAGTTTCTTGCTTAACTTTCATTTATTTTCCCATTTTTTCCTCTACCACTCTTATCTTTTAACTAATGCTACCAGGAATTGTTGCTGGGCTAGGGTCCAATTGGCATTTTTTGAGACCTTGTTTGTATTTTTTCTCATATTGTTGTCTTCTTCAGAGTTTATGTTTTTGTCTTCCCTGCCATTGTAGTAGCTTTCTATAAGCAAGGTTTTTTTTTCCTGTTTGCTCATTTTTCCAGGCTATTTCTTGATTTTGAACTTTATGCTAAAGTTGGACTCTGTTCACCTAGGGGTGGGTAGGAATTGCCTAAGCTATAGGCTTTTTCATGCTGTTGTTTTCAGAGCTGGTTCTGGGAAACTACAAGTTTTCAGTGCTTCCAAGGCAGTGTGATCCAGAGAGAGGTATGGTCACTGCTCTCCTGGTCTGTGCTCTGGTTTTTACCCAGGAAGGGCATTTGCTGCCCTAAAGCTTCAAGTATTACTGCTTCTTTTGACCCTGGAACTGTGAGCTGATCCTTTTCTCTCCTGTAGCTACCAGCACTAGTACTCTTCTCCACCCTGGAGCTATGACCAGGGCTCATGCTCCCTTGTGACTGGCCACAAGTATTCGTTCCTGACCTGGAACTGCAACCCACAGCTGTGTATGGGCAATAGAATTGCCAATCAGCACCAGCTGAACCCAGTGCCAACAAAGGGTCCCCTGTAATCTCTTTTTGACCAGTTGTCTGACCCCTTACTGTCTCTAGGGTGAGAGCTCCTAAAGCTGCTACTGCTGCTACCACTCTCATGACAACTTCCAAGATGCTTCCTTGATCTGGGCCAGCTTCCACCCTGCTGTTATAGACCTCTCCTCCCACCCTCTTAAGTTACCTTAGTCTGCAAAAATGTCTCAGCTTGGTCTTACCTTAATTCTGACTGAAATTTGACTTGAGGAGTTATTTTGAAGTTGTTTAAAGGGCAATATAGGAAGAGTTCAGCTGGGTTGCTGTCTGTACTTTGCCATTTTGGCTCAGCTCCTCTGAGCTTACATTTTAATAGGGGAGACAGAATGTAAATACATATGCATATGTATATGCATATACATACACATATACGTGCAGACATACATACAAAGACATACCAGGTAGACACAAATTTGATAGAAGAATTTGATTAGAGGGGCAGACACTAGAATCTAGGGAGAGCAAGAAAAGTCTCATGAAGAATGTGGTGCTTGATCCAAGTCTCAAAGAAATAAGAAGTATTGAAAAGTGAGGATGAAAAGGTAGTGCATTCCAAGCATTGGGGGTGGTGGTGCAAAAATATAGATGAGAAATTAAGTAAGGGTCTTATATGATGAACAGTGAGCAAGTGAGCTTGATTGCAATGTGTGAAGGGGAAAAATGTGTAAGTTGAATGGAAAGGCACGATGTCTCTATCTTGGCATTATATTACTTTACCTCTATTTGTTTTGTACTAATAAACATGAATTTTGTGCTCAAACAACTGTTGGATGAATATAGTCCTACATAATAATGATGATGCTGTTATAGCTATCAGGGTATGATATTTAAAACTAGTCTCCCCAAATGTAAAATTTTCCATAAAAGTATGTGGCTTAATTTACCTATTGCAGATAATGATGGAGCTGGGTAAAAATAAAACTCTAAATGAATAACTGGCTCCATAAATTCAGTTGAAATATTTATATTGTATGTGTATGTGTGTGAAATGCAACATCATCAGACTGATTAATAAAGTAAACTATATTCTAATGAAACTTATGTTTAGGGATTTTTGTTCAACATAGTAGCACCTCGTGGCTAAACAACCATTCCCTATCTCCCTTAAAGTGGTCCTAAGCCATGACAGAGGAGGCTCCAACCATACCCACATGGTACAGTGAGTTTCTGATCTCCAGTAGTACTTTCTGTCTTTACCATTTATTTGACATTTTTATTATAATGCCTGGTCAGCTGTATTTGCCTCTGTTAATGACATTTCCCAATTACTATAAGCTCTTTGGGATCTGATTTTATAAAAATTGTGGGTGACAGGGAGTTGAAAGGACCAGACAGAACAAATGCAAAATGTGAGTGGCTGGATGATCATTACTCAGAAAGGAAAAATAAACAAGAGAAATTGTTGCAGTGGGAAAAGCTCTAGACTTAGAGTCAGAAGAACTGGATTTGAATCTCACATCTACAATATGTGCACTTGTGGGCAAATTTCACTCTGTTGACTGAAAGGATTGGACCAGATGACCTGAGATCTCTTATGGCTTTAAATTTGTTATCCTCAGAGAGCATATGTAGAGAACAGGTTATAAATGTTGCTGGAGGGATGGAGGAAAAAAAGGTCTTACCAGTCTTCTCTAAACTGTCCAGCCTTTATAAATCCCATAGAGCAGAGGAAGATGACGAGGGAAAGGTTTCTTCAAAACAATTTTTCCCAGCTACTTTTCTGGTTGAGGAAGGGAAGCCCTGGGAATATGCACCTCTGCTTGGGGTTATGATAAGGACTAATAAGTAAAACATGTTCCTGATCACAAGTAAAATTAGAATTAAACTGAGGAACTCAGCTGAGACAATAAAGAAGAGCAGTTTAAAAAAAGAGTTCAAAGGACAGACATGATCTCAGATGTATTCTGTCATCCAGTAACTCTTATTGTTGCTTGCACCTAAAGCTCCCTTTGCTGACTATGAGACATTTTCTTTTGTCCCTTATGCCTGAAACTCACTCCCTTCTTATCTTTATTTCCAGGTTTACCTGGCTTCTTTCGAGTCTAACCTAAAGTCTCACCTTCTGCAAGAAACCTTTCCCAGTGCTCTTTAATTTTAGTGCCTTCCCTCTGAGACTACTCCTAATTTATCCTGCATATAATTTATTTATACACAGTTGTTGACATATTGCCTCCCACAACTAGCCTGTAACCTCCTTTAGGGTAGGTAGTGTTTCTTGTCATTCTTGTATTTCCAGTACTTATAGTACCCTGGCTTATAGTAGGTTCTTAGTCAATGCTAGTTGATTAATAAATAATATTAACCTGGGAATCTACTATCTTCTCTGAGCAGGTTAACTGATGAGAAGAGATTTATATCCAACTGACTGAGAGAATCAAATGAGAACTCTAGCCCTTTTCTGCAGGGGAGAGGCTTACCAACCACTACTTAGACAGGGTTTTAGGTAACCCTGAAAATAGCTGTATAGCTGAAGATCAGTTGGAGTAGAAATGTTTTGTGGTTGGGAACCATGGAGAGAAGTCCTGTGAGGAGCAAGCCCAGGAAGTAGCAGCATTATGACATCACCAGAAGACAACAGCTACTATGCATAATTAGAATTGTTAACTATCCCACAGAATTTATAATGTAGTAGGAAAACAGCATATGCATGTATACAAATTTGAATGCAGTAAATGCATAGGAGAAATTCAGCTGCTAGGAGAGATTCCAGAAAGGAGAGATCACTTCTACTCTGGAAGACTGCATGACCTTGAACAAGTCATTTACCCTACTTCAGGAAGAAAACAACACCTAACTGGGCTGTGAAGAAAGATAATTATTTCAAGAGACAAAGATCTCTTTTGGACTAGTTATGTTACCTAGACAGGGTAAACACATTAACACCCACCAACTAACTCATAAAAGTAGATGAGCTCTTCAGAGTCCCTAGAGAATGAAATATAAGAAAAGAAATTTTGACAAGGGAGAAACAGAGTTTTAAACCTGAGATAATATTAAAGATCATCAAAGTCCATCAGCTAGTATTTATTAAGCATTATTTGCCAAGTACTGTGCTAAGCACTTTGGACATAAAGAAAAAGCACAGACATCTCCCTGTCTTCAGGGAGTTTTTACTCTCATAGAGGAGAAACATACATAAGTGGGTATATATGGAAGATACATAAAGAGTAGAAAGAATTATCCTTGGATTCCAGGGAGCTAACAGATGGGGGTACTGGTAAATAATAACAACACTGACATTTTTGGAATGTTTTAAGATTCTCAAAGCACCTACATTATATCATTTCCTTTTCACAATTGTCTTGTGAGACAGAAGTAGATGCTACTTGGCATGTGGCACAATTGAAATGGTCCTTGATTTGAAGACATTATCTGAATTCAAATTCCAGCTCTGATGCTTCCTCTCCATGTGCCCTTGGGCTCTCTAAACCTCTGAAAGCCTCAGTTTAATCATCTGTAAAATGAGGGTGTTGAGATAGATGGTCTCTTAAGCCCCCTGAGCTCTAGATTATGAACCTTAGGACCAAATCCTGCCCCCTCCATTTATCAATAAATCTACCAACCAACATTTAATAAGTGTTTATTATGTCAGTCACTGCAATAAGCTCTGGGATTTAAAACAAAAGCAGCCCCTTCATATTACACATGAGAAAAATGAAACGGAAGGAAGGGAAGGTGACTTGCCCAAAGCTAATGCATGTAATTAGGGGCAAGTGTATAATTTTGTATAGTGTATAACTAAGGTCTCCTGACTCTCACTGCAGTGTTTTCTCCACTGCACCAAATTGTCTCTCAACTTGGATCCTAGTTATCAGAAAAGATGTCTTCTTTCTTTTCCTCTAATTTTTAGCAATTCAAATGGCTGGAATAATGTCTTGTGTGTTTCACAGCAAAACAAACACTGAAAGCCTAAAATCGTACCATTTGCATAGTCTAGTCACTTTTATTAAAGCTATAATTTCTCAGGGACAAAAATTAAACTTAAATAAAAGGCTTTGGAATTATCTCCACATTTTTCTTTCTCTCTCCCTCCTTTCCTTCCCTCCACCTTCCTCCTTTCTGCCCTTTCTCCCCCTTTCCCTCCCTCCCTCTTTTCCATCTTTTCTTCCTGCTTTCCTTCATTCCTTCTCCCATTTTTGCTCCTTTCCTTCCTTTACTCCTTCTTTCTTTTCTTCCTTTCCATTTGTCTTCATTTCTTTCAGTCTTTCTTTCTGTGTTTACCTTCCTATTTTCCTTTTGTTTCGAGATGGAAGCTGATACAAGGCTAGTTTATTTCCCCGAAGCAGTTGCTACCTACAAAGAACACGCACCTCCCTTGTCCCTTGATTTATACTTATATCTGCCCTGCTTTCCCACAAACCTGCTCTTAGCTTGCATCTTCTACTAAAAAAAGAAAACAACTCCTTTGTAGATACTAAATCATGAAAACAAAACTGTAAGAAGATTTTCTGCATGACACATTCAGAATACGTAATTATAAACTCCCCACTCTATTATATTTATCATGTTTTTTCCCCCACCTTTGAACTCTGAGTGAGAAGTATGTGAATATATTTCAATGAATATATTGAATCTTAATTAAGTTAATTAACCAAAGTTCATTCTGGGAAGTCTCTGGAATAACAAGTGCCTCACGCACCATCATAGAAAAGCTATTTAGGTCTTGTTGCATTCTTAATTTGACTGGTTCAGAGCTCTTATTGAGAGAACATTTGTTTCTTATATGGTTTTCTCCTTGTTTTTTTTTTTTCCTGTAGAGATTAATTTCCGTTAGCAGCCTTGTAGCCTGGGACCTCTCTGGACAGAGGTGGTTAGGGTGGGGGTAGGGGCATTCTTTTATTATGAGTTCGATATAATCTAACTAGGGAGTGTTTATAGATTGGTATTAAAGTAACATTTTGTTTTGCTCTGATGAGTTATAAAATGAGGCAGGAAGAGTTGAACTAGATGACTTTTAAGATCTTTTTCATCTCTAAATGTGGTTTATTTGCCACTGTCATGGAGGATATTAGTGCAGTCAAGATAGGAGAAGTGTTTGCTGTGGCTAATGAAGCCTGTCAGCTACTCCTGTAGGCAGATGACATTGTGCTGATTGAACTAAGGCCTGGAACATTGCCAAACCTCCAAAATCCTGAGATTGACAGAGATCAATAGGCACCTAAAAGGGTTTGACCTGATCATTCACATGAGAGAAGTCAAGTGGATGAAGAATGCTTACCGTCTAGACATGCAATTGGAAGGACACTACATGGAAGTTATCCAGTGATGCATAAATCTTGGAGAGTCACTTTTCCTGAACGATGAACTGGTCTCATAACTAAATAGGGGGGATAAAGGGAAGGGGATTATGTTTGGTAAGTACTACAGTGCTTTTAATAATCCTAAGCTTCTCCTTGAAACAAAGCCCTATTTTTAACACCAACATTCTTCTAGTACGTAGGCAGTATGTCATAATGGATGATGATGGGTTTGGCATTGAGAAGACTTAGGTAACTCTGACACTTGCTACTCTGGGTGTAATCTATGTACCTCAGACCGCTCCCTGTGGGAGTAGTAGGTCATGAATATAGGTCATGTAGGTCATGAATCACTTGTGATCTGCATTGGCAGATGGATGAAAACATAACTCCTCTATGTCCTCCTATATTTTTTTCCATTTATATGGCAGCCAGTCTTACGCTACCACACAAGAGTTAAAGGAGATCACTCAAAGAGTGATGTGGAGAGGCACATGGTAGGCATGAGTCATCCACACCATATTACCAACAGCAAATTACAACAGAGAAGTTGTATAAAGGAGATCATCGGAGAGATGCATAGGTAGAAAAGGAGATGGGCCAAGGATACAGCTTAAGTGAGAGACAAGCAACAGGCATTCTTCACTGGTATGTCATTGTTGTCATAGTCCTTGTTGTGTTGCATCATTTCAGTTACGTCCAACTCTTCATGACCCCCTTTGGAGTTGTTTTGGCAAAGATACTGGAGTGGTTTGCCATTTCCTTCTCCAGCTCATTTTACAGATGAGGAAATGGAGGCAAACAGGGTTAAGTGACTTGCCCAGGGTCACACAGCTAGTAAGTGTCTGAGACTAGATTTGAATTCAAATCTTCCTGACTCCAGGTCTGTTGTTCTATCCACTGCACCACCTAGCTGCCCTAGGCTCCCTTCACTGGTGTACATCCACACAATTGTGCAGAGGAAGACCTCACCTGTCCCTAGAAAGTTGAGTAGACCTGCTGCAGAGGATTCATGAAAACATTTGGACAAAAGTTGCTTAAGATGAGAAAGCAAGCATGTCAATGAGGTCATATATCCATGGGATACATAAAGTACGATCTTAAAAAGCCATATCTTTCAGGCCTATGGGGTGGAGGGAAGAAGAAAGACAGCCATTTTGAAAAACAGAACCAATGTTACCTAGAAATCCTTGGGGACAGGTGGGGGTTCATTTTACTGTTAACTAATTTTAAAAAAAGAACATTGTTGAGCTATCAAAGCTATTAAAATGCAGTCCCAAAGGCAGCAAGACCTTCCAAGCCAAAACAGTAAATAATTTGAGTGAGATAAAGATTAATCACAGAAATCATGTGAGTCAATCAGAAGGACCGAGCTGCATCAATCTCCAAAGATTGATAATGGTAAAAGACAACCCCTAGATAATCAATTTCCAAGTGATGGATCATGGGGAGTTTAATGAGAGTGTTTCAAGGAGGAGACTCTCAATAGAGTTGATTGGCCTTCAGGAAGATGCAAATCACCTGGCAAATCTTGCAACTCTGGCTGACTGCTCTGAAAACAGGGGAGAGAACACGTTTGTCATCCACGTGCTCTATAAAGGCTGAAGGGTGGCATCAGTGAGCGTCAGTAGTTTGAATGGGGTCCACTGCAGTAAAACATGATTCTAGGAAAGAAGCTATTGCCTATCACCCTGTAATTTAGTAGTCCAGAAAACTGAGTCACATAATGGCACTGCATCTTTGTTTTAATGAAACTGAGACTTACAGGCAGCCAAGTGGTACAGCGAACAGAGCCTTGGACCTAGAGGCGGGAAAACCTGAATTCAAATGTGGCCTGAAGTACTTACTAGGTCTATGTCCCTAGGCAAGTCACATAACCTTCATTCTGTCTCAGGTTTCCAAACTGTAAAATGGGATAATAATAGCTCCTACCTCCCAGGGATATTGTGAGGATAAAATGAGATAACTAACATTTGTACTGTAATTTTCAAACTCTTACAGCATATATAAATACTAGCTATTATTGCGTCAAGAGATGTTTAATCACACCCAGGTTCATTATGAGTAGGGATTGTTTCATTTATTGTATCTGTATTCAGAGAGCCTAGCACATAGTAGGTGCTTAGTAGTGTTGCTTGGTGCAGTGAATTGATTGACTTATAGAGCTAAAGCAAGAAGAGACTTTAGAGGTCACCTAATACAAACTGCCTCACTTGGTTTGCCCACTGGGTGACTGAACTAGGATTTGAAATCAAACCAGATGATTTCTACATTCAACACGGTGCCATCCTGCCTTAAGAAGGTGACCCCTGTTTGTGCCAACACTGATGAAATCATTATCCCATATAATATATCCAGGCCGGCGAGGAGCTTCTCTGAATTCAGCTGAGCCGAACCTCATCAACAGACAGTCCAATGTCCATCCCATTTTAGTCACTGCCCCACGTGGGGAGAGCCCAGCCCAGCTTTTGTTCTGCCGATGTAGCTTTCAAAAAACTTAGATTGCCTCCATGCCACAGAAAGATACCAGAGCAGAACTTAGGGAGGATTTAGGCCTAGCATTGTGTGGTTCTCCCATGCCTGAAGAGCTTGAGGGCCAGCTGCTAAACAAAGCCTTGCCTGACTCCCACCCCAAATCTAGTTATTAGTGCTTTCTCCCCCCTGAAATAACTTGGAATTATTTAGCATGTATTTCTTGAGGGGGTAAGGCACAACTGGGTTTTGCCTTTCTTCGTGTTCCCAGCATTTAGCATGGTGCTTGGCACATATTAGACAAGAAATATATATTGCCTTTTGACTTATCTGGGTACCTGCTATGTAACCCTAGAGGAGTGCCAGCCCCTCGAGGGTAAGGATCTCTTTAATTTTGAGTCCTGTATCCCTAACACCTAGCACAGTGCCTTGTAACTTTTTGGGAGGGGCCTGGGGGCCAGAACTGTGATTTCATTGATATATGGAACTCCCAGATGAGGACACTCCATCTACTAATGCAAGTTGTCCCCTTCTCTGCAATTTATAATCTTCCAGAATTTCCTAAAGTCCTGTGAGGTCATGACCCTTATCCAGGGTCACACTCCCAGAATGTGTCAACAGCTGAACTTGAACCCAGACCTTTCTGACCACAGGGGCTGTGTTAAACCAGGGTGCCCCTCACAGAGTAAGTGCTTAGTAAATATTTGCTATTGAATTCACATGGATCCATCATGCTTTCCTAAATCTGATTATTTCAGAAGTCCTTTCTCTCAGGCTCACTTATGCTTGGTATGTTCATCTATTACCTTGGACCCATCCCTTTGAAAAGGGAACCAGCTCTATTTGTCTACTTCCAAATGTAAAATAATTCCATTCCCAGCACAGCCAGGTCTCAGTTTGGGGGACGGAGCCAGGTAATTCCCAGAATTGTGATGTAATGCTATCTTTCTCAGGGCCAAGACCAGGACAAACTCAGGCCTGGGCAGGCAACAAAGCCATAGAGCCCTACACATCTTCAAGAAGTATCATGGATCATTAGATAGAGTTGGAATAGACCTTTGACGTTCTCTAGGATAACTCCTTCAGCTTACATATGAGGAAACTGAGGGTCAGAGAAGTTAGTGCCTTGTCCAGGATTATTCAAGTGATAGGTGGCAATTCTAGCATTCGAACTCAGGTCTTTTGATGGCAAAACCAGCAGCTAGGTGGCACAGTGCACAGAGACTCAGGACTGGAGCCTGGAGTCAGGAAGACCTGAGTTCAAATCCTGACTCAAATGCTTACTAGCTGTGTGACCCTGGGCAAGTGACTTAACTTCTGTTTGTCTCAGTTTCCTTATCTGTAAAATGGGGATAATAATAGCACCTACCTCACAGGGTTGTTGGGAGGATTAAATGAGAAAACAGTCCTAAAGTATTGTCCTGGCATCTAGTTAGTGCTATATAAATGTTATCTATCTATCCATCCATCTATCTATCTATCTATCTATCTATCTATCTATCTATCTATCTATC
>NW_020954551.1:4713460-4740167 GCF_900497805.2 Vombatus ursinus | reverse complement strand
ATCTATCTATCTATCTATCTATCTATCTATCTATCTATCTATCTATCTATCTATCTATCTATCTATCTGTTTTCCTGTTGCACCATGCCTACCAGCAGCCATCCCCTCCTTCCCTCAACTACAGATCTGCCATTTGCTAGTTGTGTGTTCTTATGCAAAATAACTTCTCTGGACTTCAGTTTCTTCTTCCGTAGAATGGGAATGATAATACCTGCCAGGCAGATGGATATCTCACAGGGTTGTTTTGAGGATTAAATGAGATTATGCGTGTATGGTGCTATATAAATTTGAGTTTCTAATATAGGCTAATCTTAAGGGTGGGAGGTGGAGAAAATGCAATTTTCCCTGCCCTTCAACTAAGAATTCCCAGAAATACTCAAGATCTCCCAGAAAGGAAAGTTTGAGAGAAAAATATAAAGGCCATGATTACCTTTATTTTTAATTAATCTTTGGTGTTCATTTTCAGCCTGGGGAAAGTTAATGTTTCCTTTTGTTAATCTAATGGCCACAGACAAATTAAGTGCTAATGGAACTGTTCAAAAGGAGTTGGAGCTCCCTAGAGCTATAAGCCTACAGAGCCTTAATAAATAAACTGCTGTAGAAGGCAAAGGAATTCTAACAGTTCTGGGCAGAAGGGTCTGCTGGAAGGGGCTGACAGAAGTCCCTGGTGGAAGGGCCCCACTTCTCAGAGGAAAGACAAAGAGTAAAAAGGCCAGCTCCTAACTTCTGAGACCCCACCAATGTCTCAACCAAAGCCTCCTTTTGGTGAGGTGTTGTTTTTTTTTTCAAGTTTTATAAAAGATGATTTTTGTTTTTAAAGCAGCCTTTTCTAATTATTAGCAACAAGAACATTTGGGAAGTTTGTGCATGGATGGAATCCCTCTGTCCTCTAGTTTTCAGGGACTGATTCAAGGCAAGCATTCTTCTTTTCATCTCTATCACAAGCCTTCTTGGTGACCAGGTACTCCTTTTGAAACAAAGGAAGGCTATAATATAGAAAAGGAAGAGAAAGCCACTGGAAACTTTCAGAAGCAGGCTCTGGGCATGTCAAACTGAGAGAGTGGGTTCCTCATGTAACGCCGTAGGGGGCTATCAACATGACATCATCTCCCTTTGACAAGGCATAAAATCACAGATCTAGAGTGGGAAGGGACCTCAGAAGACATTTAGCCTAACCCCTCTTCCAAATGAGGAGACTGAGGCCCAGGGAGGTAAAGAAACTTGTGATTATTGGTGTTCATATGACCATAGATGAATTTCTTTAAAAAGGAATTTCTTTTAAAAGAGGATAAATTAGGATGATAATCCCTAATTCCACACCAGTCATTGCCTCTATTCTCTGGATTGATCAAGCTTTCAAATGCAAATCACAGCCCTTCACAGAAATGGAGAATGAATCAGGTCTGAATTGGCTGGCTGCAAAGCAACCAGAACTTTTGGGATTTGGGAAGCTGGGGATGGTGTTGTAGAAGCTGTGCCTTTGGATATTCTGCTTGACTTTGTGCCACCAACTTCAAAACTGCGGGGCATCTCCCTACTGATATGAATTCCCTTACTCAATAGGCAGTTTAAAGTAGGATTTTAAAGGTATATCCAAAATGTTATCACTTGCTGGCCAGCCTTCTGTGGTTGTCTAGAGAGTGAATGTAAGTAGTAACTGTTGCTCTTTTGGGCAGCAACCCTCAGGGTCTTCCCCTCTCAGTTTGATTTTTATTATTATTATTATTATTATTATTATTATTATTATTATTATTATTAAAGAGGACATCCCTTGACTCCTTTTTTATTTAATTTTTTTATTTTTAAATTAATTTATTTATTTTTAGTTTTCAACATTCACTTCCACAAGATCTTGAGTTCCAAATTCTCTCCCCATCTCATCCCTCTCTCCACCCCAAGATGGTGTGCATTCTCTATATCCCTTCACCTAATCTTCCCTCCCTTCTATCTCCCCCTCCTTCTCTTATCCCCTTCGCCTTCTATTTCCCTAAAGGGCAGGGTAGATTTCAATACCCAATTGAGTGTGCATGGTATTCCCTCCTTAAGCCAAATCTGATGAAAATCCTTGACTCATTTCTTAAAGAAGCCTATTCACTGAAAGGGTGTTGCCTCACTCAAAGTGAGAACTTGAAAAGACCTTAGCTTAAAAGGGCCAAGACTCCCACTGCATCATGGGCCATCTCCAGTCATCCTGAGGAATATCTGGCCACTGGATCCAGGTGGCTCTAGAGGAGAAAGTGAGGCTGGTGACTTTGCACAGCCCTCCCTCACTCAAATCAAAGTCAATTGCAAGTCATCTCAAAATCTCCCTAATTTCATGGTCCTCTTTGAGAATGAAGGACAAACCACAAGACTGGTCCTAGAAGACAAAACAATCCATTAAATGGTCCATGAGGCCAAATTCAATTCAATAAGAAAGCATTGTTGAGTACCTTCTATGTAAAATCACAGTGCTAGGTATATGGGGATCCAAAGACAAAAATGAAGCCTTCTTCTTCCTCTTTGTACCTCCATTTTTTAATACAATGTATCTGTTTCTCATTTGATTTCCCAGACATAAGGCTTCAGATCATGGAATCTCAGAATTGAAAAAAAAAAAAACTTGTCATCTGGCCCATACCCTGCTCCTAATCTCTCAAATAACCAAATGGACATGCCGTCACATTGACACGGATATCCTCTGTAATAACACACTTTACATATTTTATCACATTTTTAAAAATCTGTTATAAGGGATGGCTCTCCAGGAAGGAGAGGGAGAAGAGTGATAGAGAAAAATCTATGCAGTCTATGCAATATTGACACAAATCTGTTTTGAACAAATTCTAGGCCTTGTACTACATTTGAAGAATCTAGTCAAGATACACTATATAGGTTGTCTATCACATTGCATGTTGTCATCTGAATGCTAGACGTTCTTCAGTCACTTGATTTGACCTATGTGGATAGAAGAGATGATCACTATTGAATGGAGGTCAATTCAACCAACTAGATGTTATCCACAAAGAGGAGCATCTGGAGGATCTTGCCCTCTGTACAGAAGACTTCTTCACCTTGTACTCTACAGGGGATCTTTTCCATAAATACCTTTGGGAAGCATACATCCCTCTATTTATAAGCACATGTCCTGGCTAGGCAGAAGAGTCATTAAAGCACTGGCCGTGGAGTCAGGAAGACTTGAGATCATGTCCTACCTCAGACACTTTTCTAACTGTATGGCCTAAGGCAAGTCTCGACCTGAGTTTTCCTTTCTGTAAAATGGGGTAAAAATAGCATCTTTCTCACAAGGTTCATCCTTCCATGCAGAGGATCAAATGGGATAACTTATATAAAGTGCTTTGTAAATCTTAAATTACTACATAAATTCCTTACATGCCTTAATTAATATTAATTATCAGAGAAATGCTCTCCCAAAAGGAAAAGAAAAAGTTATCTCTAGTGTAATTTCACGTAACCTTGGATACTTTTGATGAATACATGGGAGACTCATTATAAGAGAGAAGCTTTAAAGCATTTTGTGATATCAAATCAAAAGCTTTTTATAGTGAACAACAGTAAACACAGTGGGGTCTCATATTCTCTGCATCTTTCTGTCAATTATATAGTCTACTGTGGAATATTGCTGCCAAAATTCCAGCCTGATATTCCCAAGCAAAATGCTTTCATTGTGTATGTGAATAGGTTATTCTCAAAAATATTACACAGATGGGAAAGAAGACATGTATATTAATATTTGTTAATGTTCTCTAAGTCAACTTCTTGCTGTCATTGCTCTTTACAAGGTCTGAGGATATTCCCACACCTTTGTGACTTCCCTGTCCATCATATTTCTTGGGGATCAACACCTTCCCAATTATGTCATCTCTAGCATAAATAACCTATCTGTTGTTGAGTCATTTTTCAGTCATGTCCAACTCTCCATGACCCCATTTGGAGTTTTCTTGGTAAAGATGCTAGAGTGGTTTGCCATTTTGCTCTACAGTTCATTTTACTTTGTCCAATCCAACCAGCTTTTCCTAACTTTGTTTTCTTTAATGACACTTCTATCTCCCTTACAGACCTGTGGGTCTTTGAAGTTAACACTTTTCTAGATGGTGAAAAGTTTGTTATAAATGCCTTTGCAGATCTTTTCCTTCTTTCGTCTCTTTGTTGCCCTCCTTTTCGTATTATCTTTAAAGGCCTTTGTGACAACTTTCCTTATGATTTGGCCTTCTTGCCAAGCTTTCTCTTGGTTTCTCTTCCAGTTTTTATGCTCTTTTGGTTCTCTTTGTTTTGCTAGATGAGGGTGTTCAAAATATTCCTCCAACATTCTTTTTAAGATTTTGTAGATGAATATATATTCAACATTCACTCCCATTGGATGCCATATGTGTGTGCATTGGTTGAATTTCTACATGAAAACAGTGCCTGTCATTTTCAACATCTATATCCCATTTTTGATCATCAGTAATCTGCTTTAATAGGTCAGGTTGAATTTTTTAAATTGCATGTCAAATCTTTTTTTCTCATTTTTTGTTCTTCACGATTTGTATTCATTTTGACTATTGCTTTACCAGCGCACAGGTAGTTGATTGAAGACCAATCGAGACTCATGCATCAGTAATGAACTGTTAACTATCTGTTAAAATATAATCAATTTCTGGATTATGTTTCTTTTGATACTTTCAAGGTCCAATGTGTCTTGATTTGTTTTTCCCTTAAAGTCTGTTTGTTTGATGAGCATGAGGCTTCTGCATAGCATACAAGTCTTTGGACTAGTATGCTATGCCTAGTCCAAAGACTGCCTAGAATCAGTCCCTGAAAACTAGAGGACAGAGGGATTCCATCCATGCACAAACCATGCTTTGCCATGAGAATTCATTATCCAGGTGGTCATCTTTCTGGTGATAAGCTGCTCTTTACTTAGGCAACCCAGTCCTTGGAAAGCTCAGTCTGTTGCTGAAACAATATCCAACATCATTCTGGGCAAACATACCTCTGTCCTATCAAGTATGTCCACAGGAGAAAATCTCACAATTGTCCTGATTACTTAGCTGAATAGCAATTCATATTGGAGAAAGTTTTTGTTATGTTTTGTTGTGCTGTGTGTGCATTTTCCCATTTCTTATAAACACACCTAAGTTCCTCCTCTGTCAGATTTGGTACATGTAGTGGGCCAAGCCTAAGTCAGACAAGACCAGTACTTTAGGCTCAGGATTGGAATGTGTTGAGACACTGATGGGCCATCAAACATTTAAGAAAGAGACATTTACTCAACAATAAGAAGGATCCATGAGGATACAACACTGAGGTGAATGTGATTCCCTCTGCCTCTCCATCTATCTCAGCAATAATATTTACTAAGAAAGGCATGTTAATATGCCAGGAAGTGGGAATATCATTGAAACTGAGAAGCCCTACTTTCTCATAGGCTCAGCTTTCTGTATCTCAGGCAGCCAGAAGGCTGTCCCAGTAGTGGAAATGCTAACCCCTAGAACAATCTAATGCTGAGAATAGTATCCTTGCCCCTTTAAAGAGAAACTAGCCCAGTCTATGGAAAAAAAAGGTGCTGTTGTTACCACAAATTCTCCAAGCTTGCAAAAATTTGGTGAGTATGACTCAAAACTTTGAATGTGGCTCCCAAATAGATATGTATGCCTTCATTCATTCACTAATCCACTTATGCTCACATATATGCATGTAAATATGCATGTAATTTGATAAACTTTGAGGATGTATACTCTATCTATATATGTACATATACACACATATCCACATATACATATATTTGTATATATGTATATATGTACATATATTTGTATATATGTATATATATGTACATATATTTGTATATATGTATATATATGTACATATATACGTATATGTATGTGTATGTGTGTGTGTATGCATGCTATGAAACAATTCAGGAAAATTCAGCTATCCAGACACCAATGGGTTACAAATTTGTGAATAGAAAAATCCTTCCCCAAAGTAGTTTGCAGCAGACTCAATAAATTCATCCTGACAACTTTTTAATGGCTTACATTATTAAAAACATTACTTATACTTTTTTGCATGACAAAGAGCATGAGTAATAATTGTGATAATAACTTTGTCTTTGATACACAATAGAACTCAGTGGGAAGATTCTTAACATACTATCTTTGGGCAAAACAGGAGACAAGCTGCACACCAGCCCATAAGTTTTCCTAGTGCAGGAGGAATCTGAGATGTTCTAACCTTTTGATTAATTAACAAACTTGGATGGAGGATTGATGAAATGCCCAGAGCAGTCATGTAACTGTTTAAAAAAAAATACTTTCCCTTTTAGAGCAAAAGGTCATGTTCCAAGTTAGGCCAAAGATGGCATCTTATTGCCCAATACTTCCTCCAACCTCATAATAATTATCGCTGTTCTTCCAGCAGCTCAATATGCCAATCCTATTCCTAATGGACAACACGTCCCTTCCCCCCTCACTCCCCCCCACTCCCCGTCCTTGTGATTTTTAGTTCAGGGCAGATTCGGGAAGTTAACTAAAATGTGTCCCTAAATGGTGTTTGTATTATTTTAGGATTACTATGTTTTAGGAATTATGTTAGATTCTCCCTCATTATTTGTGGAAACAGGATGCAATAATAGAGAAGATGTTGGATTTAAGAGACAAAGATTTGGTTTCATATCCTACTTCTAACACTTACTGTCTGGGCAAATCACAACTTATCTAACTAAGTTTCCTCCTCTGTAAAATGAGGGGATTGGATTAGATCACCTGACAACACGGGCAGAGAGAGGATACAGTGTACTGAGTTGGATTTGTAGTTAGGAAGAGCCAGGTTTGAATTCCATCTCAGACACTAGTAGTGTGACTATGTGTAAATCACTTCATTTCTCTCAATCTTCATTCATATGTAAAATGGGGATAATAATAACACCTGTCTCCCAGGGCTATTGTGAGAATAAATGAGATCACATATATAAAGCAATTTGAAAACTTTAAAGGATTAAACAAATTTTAGCTATTATTATTAGTGATAGTATTAACAATTGTAGCAGTATTACCTCTACTACTACTACTACTACTACTACTGCTACTACTAGTACCACTACTACTATACTACTGAATCTCTGATGCTAAGATTCTAAGTATCAGAGGCAGGATTGGAACCCAGAGTCTCCAGTTACAAATCTTATGTGTTCTTTAATGATGCCATGTCACCTCTGAAACACACAAAAACAAGAGACCCATGAGAGGGATGCAATGAACTAAAAGAACACATTAGAAGAAAATTTAGAGAAATGAAGAGAAAGAAATAGGTTGCTGACCATTTTAATGGGATCATTCACTCTATTGGCCTCTGACATTGGAAGTTGATTGGAAATGAGAACAGGAGTAGAACCTATAACTTTCGCTAATGATAGCTTTAGAGTGATAACTCTGAATTTAAATAGCTTTGTAAATCTCTCTGATAGAAAGTAGAAGACATTAAAGAATAGGAGCCTCGGGTCAATCTGGGGGAAGAGGCTTCCCGAATCACTGGCCCAAAGGGCCAACCCTGGTAACTCAGCCTGCTGTGATGTTGGCAGAAGATATTCAAAGCTTTGACATGAAGCTAAGGTCCTTTTGACCTCTTCCTATTGAAAAAATATTTTCCAAAATTGGACATCTGAACAGCTCTTTGTACAACTCAAGTGCAAAGAATTAGTTTTTGCTAAATCACCATCCTGTTTTCTTTACTACATTAAAGGTAAAAAGAATTCTTAGGAATAAACACAACTATTGCTGCTGCATGTAAAAAATGGAAAAGAATGGAAGAGAAAGACAGGAAGGGAAGAAGGAAAGAAAGATGGGAAAGAGAAAAGTGAGGGAAGGATAAAAGAAGCAAGAGCATAAATGAAAGTAGGAAGGTAGAAGGGAGAATGAAGGAAGGAAGGAAGGAAGGAAGGAAGGAAGGAAGAAGGAAAGGAGGGAGGGAAGAAGGGAAAGAAGGAAGGAAGGAAGGAAGGAAGGCTGGAAGGAAGGAAGGAAAGGAGGGAGGAATTATAAACTATAGAATCTCAGCAATGCAAATGATTTGAGAGATCACCTAGTAGCCAAACTATAACTATGCAGGACTTCCTTCCCCCCCAAAACCTGACAAGCAACCACGCAGCCTCCAATAGCCATTGTACCTCCAGTGTTGTGAACCACACCACCAGCCAAAGCAATATATTCTACTTTGTGACAGCTTTGATCATTATGAAATCATTCATTTTAGGGGGGCTGCAAATCTTCACAGAAATCCTGCCCAAAGGTACGAGAGTAAACCTGTTCCTCTAACTTTATGGGCTTAGAGGATCAGGAGGGCACATACAACCAGAGTATCTGATCCCTTTGATACAGAGCTCAAGCCAAAGTTGAGACATTTACTTCTACCCCAGCCCTTCACCTTCATGTTGTTGACCCTGAAAGTCCAGCTAGGAGAGGAGAGTCTCCATCTTCACCCCAAGTTCAACCTGGCAATCTACGTTCTGATAGCCCTCATACCCGTGCCTTCAGTCACCCTAGCCTGACATCCTCCTCTATTTCTCCAGAGGGAATATACATGCATACACATGGCACATATAATATAAACATGCATGTATGTGTATACATATAAACATATATGTATGTGTGTATATATGTGTATATATATACACACACATATATGTATACAATGAAGATACAGCACTGAGGTGAATATTACTCCCCTTAGCATCTCAGCAACAACATTCAACAAGAAAGGCATATTGAGCTCCAGGTAATGGGAATGCCATCAAAATGTGCATACGTGTGAGAGTATATGCACAAACATGCATCTATGTGTGTGTGTGTGTGTATTTGTTCAATATATATTGAGGAATAAATTAAAAAAAAAACTCATGGTAGCCAAGAATAGGGAATATTACAAAAGAGAAAAGGACACTAGAATTTTAAAATCCTAAATAAGACTCTTCTAATCAAATATATGTTAAATCTCATAATTATTAATAATAATGAAACTATACTTCAAACTTGAAAAAAATAAACATGTCAGAAAAACATCCACATTATAAGTGTACTCAACTAGAAAAAACACATTTTTTTCTAAAGTACTTAAGGTCCTGGATTTAGTTTTGCAAGGGACATTAGACCCTTCCTCTTCCAGATCAGGTAATTGAGGCTCAGGAAGGCTGAAGCATCTTGCCTAGGGCCAGGAAGTTCTCCCTGACTCTCAGTCTACCTGTTACCTTCTCTACTGGGCCATCTAGCTCCCACCTGGCACTACAGTCCTAAATTAAATATCCTGCAAACTCTAGCCTATTAACTCAATAACTATTCAATCAATATTTGTCTCTTGAAAACAACAGAATATATTTTAAAAAACAAGATTTTAAATAATTTATTAGGAAAATTTACAGTTAAAAATATACTCTCAAGGAGAAGAAAGATCGACTTTTAACCTTCGGTCATCCTGTCAACAAGCATTTATTAAGCACCTACTATGTTCCAGGCACTGTGCTAAATGCTGGGAATACAAAGAAAGGAAAAAAAAAATGAAATTCTTGCTCTCAAGGCATTTACAGTCTAGTGAGAGAGATAACATATAAACTATATTCAGACAAGATATATACAGGATAAAAAGAGGGTAGTCTCAGAAGGAAGGTGTAAAAATTAAGGAGGACTGGGAAAGGCTTCTTGCAGAAGGTAGGAATTGAGCTGAGACTTCAGAGAAGCCAGGGATACAGAAAGAGAATATTCCAGATGTAGAGAAAAACCAGTGGAAGTGTTCAGAGCTGAAAGATATAGTATGTTGTTCCAGAAACAGCTAAGAGGCCAGTGTTACTGGATTGAAAAGTATGTGATGGGTAGTAAGATATAAGAAGAATAGAAAGGTAGAGGCATTTGAGGTTATAAACAGATTTAAAAAGCCTAACAGAGGAATTTATACCTGATCCTAAAAGTAATAGGGAACCAATACTGTTTTTTGAAGAGTGAGATGATATAGTCAGACTTAGGAAGATCAATTTGATAGGATGATTAGAGTGGGGAGAGAATTGAGGCATGGAGACCAACCCACAGGCTACTGAGGGCTGGCATGAAAATGGTAGGAGGGTCAGAGAAAAGAAAGGGGTGTTTTCAAGAGATAATAGGACTTGACAATTGATTGCTGTGTAAGGGTGAAGAGAAGTTGGGGACAAGACCTTGGTTATGAGCCCTGGTGACTGGGAGGATGGTGTTGCCCTTGCCAGGAATTGTGGTTGTTTGTCCTTCTTTCTTGAAGAGGACCATGACATCTAGAAGGTGATTCATCATTTGCAAGTGAACTAGATTTAAGTGAGGCAGGACTATTCAAAGTCACCAGCCTCACTTTCTCCTCCAGAGCCATCTGGGTCCAGTGGGGAGGACTGAAGATTGCCTTGGATGCTTTGGGAAATCTTGGCCTTTTTAAGCTAAGGTCTTTCCCAGGTCTTAGTTTGTCTGAGGAAATGCCCATTCAGTGATTAAGGGTAGGTAAAAATGAGGCAAAAAATGGCTTCTTTTTCATAGTCAAAAGAAAATCAATGTGGGTGGGGAAAACCTTCTGGGTTTCTGACCAAAGCAGAAACAATTCTTATTTACATTTACTTTGAACTATCAGAACCCAAACAATGACCAAATGATACTTGGGCTAGGATATATTGTTGGCCAATAAATGAGAGCCAGGGTGATTTGGGTTTAAAGCATGGTCCTTTAAAAAAGAAATCTAGCCCATAAACTTCTGAATATCTTGTGAGAATTTAGTGATGAAAATTTTTATTCCTTTGGGCTGAGCACCTTCAGGTAAGACTATGATTCCCTATGCGGACAGAGGGAGAGGAAGGAGGGAAGAAGAGAGGGAGGGAGGGAAAAAGGAAGGAAGGAAGGATAAAAGGAAGAAAGAATGGAAGGAAGGAAGGAAGGAAGGAAGGAAGGAAGGAAGGAAGGAAGGAAGGAAGGAAAGCAATGGTGTCTGTGGTCCTCTCTGAGAGAGAGTGAGAGAGAACCTGAAAAGAAAGGCAGGAAAGAGCAATACTTAAAGGTGGTTTTTGGTGGGCCCATGTGCTTCTTGTTCTTCCTCCTTTCTTCTTTCTTCCTCACCAGGAACAAGGATGTGAGGAAGAGGGAGGTTTTGAAAAGAATGAAAATGAGTTCAGTTTTGGACATGTTGAGTTTAAGCTATCTACAAGACATCAGTTTATGTTGTCTAAGAGGTAGTTGGACTAGAGGTCAGGAGAGAAGTTAGGGCTTGACAAGTAGATCTGAGAGTCATCTGCTTAAATGTGATCATTGAAACCATAGTTTATGTGATTGCCAAGTGAAATAGTATAGAAGGAGAAGAGAAGATGGCTCACAGAGTCCTCAGAAACATCCACAGGGAGCAGTCTTGATGTGAATGAAGATCCAGCAAAGGAGACAAAGGAGCAGTCATACAGGCAGGAGAACAATTAGGATAAAGAAGTGTCTTGATGATAGATTCTTTAAAATAATAACCTACTTTAACTTATACTTAAGATGATAAAATAAAATATGTAAACTTTTATGCATGTAACAGAAAATCAGCAGATTGTAGTTTGTGTATGTTTAACAAAAAAAGAAAATAGCTAAAATATATACCATGTTTATAAATAAAATGAAATTTGCAACAAATGAATAACAAGAAAAAAAAGAAAGTGGAAAAGAGCTGGCAATATCCAAAGTGAATAATGGACATTGATTTTCTTCACCACAATGCAAATTACCTACTTGAAACCAATAACTAACATTGCATTCAATGGGGAAATATTGGTCCAAAATGGGTACAAAAGAAATATCTCCATTTTCAATACTTCCATTTGACATTGTATTGGAAAGGATAATAGCAACAAGAAAATAAAGGATAATGAGAAAAGTTTATGTTGGAAATAATGAGGTTAATTTTTTTTTTGTAAATGACATGACAATATTTCTAAGAAACCAAATGATCTTAATGGCAACAACAATAAAATAATAGAAACAATAAATATATTCAGCAGATTCTAGAATTCACAATAAACTCACAAAAGCATTCACATTATTACATACTGTTTATAAGGATCACAAAAAATAATAAAATAAACTTTTTATAATAAAAAACCCTTAACCATTCATGAGTTAACTTACCTAGAGGTATAGATGACCATAAAAACTACAACAGTAAAACATTACTGACAAAAGCAAAGGAAGATCAACATAATTGGTAGGATTTCCAATGTTCATGGATGGTTCAGGTCAACATGGTAAAAATGACAAAAATCCCTAAGTTAATTCATATTATTTAATGCTATACCTGTTAAAGTGCCAGTGATGGTTTTTTTTTTTTAAATTGGGGGGAAAAATAAAATTTATATGGAAAAAAATTGGGAAAATTTTAAAGGAACTTTTTGGAGGGGGAAAAACAACTCTTGAAAGTCATCGTGGTATAGTGGAAAGAGCCTTGAATTCAGAGTCATAGAAATCTGGTGTTTGAATCTCTGCCACCAGTGTGACCTTGCCTAGTCGTTTTCTGGACTTTAGTAACATCATTGTCAAAATACATTGATTCCAAAAGTCCCATCCATCTCTAGTCTTGTGATCCTATGATCCAGTCTGATGAAAGTAGAATTACACTTGCAGACTATAAAATTTATCAGAAGGGGTTGTATTCAATTTCTTCTGATGAATAAAGGAAAGTGGAAAAGAATACCTAGCCTAGAATTCAAACAAAATATTTATAAAAGATGGGTGTTTGATAAGCCTGTAGGAAATGCAAACTGGACAATGATACATTGTTTTATAAACATAGTTTGGAAAATTTGTTAGCAATAAGGCAAAAAATAACCTTAGAGCCATACCACATTAAATTCCCGGTGGTTTAGAGACAAACACAAAAGGGATGATAAAATGGGAGAAAACAGAATGTTTTCTCAACTGTAATGAGAAAACAATTCAAGGGATATTTTGTTATTAAGCAAAGCAAACAATTGGCAACAAAAAAAACAAAATTAAAATTTTAAAACTTCTGTACAATGAAAACAACATAATGAAGGTTTTAAAAGTCTGTGGGAAGTTATTTATGGCAAATATATGAGACAAATGTCTAAATTTGTTTTTAATTTTTATTATCTGCTATAATATCTAAAAAATTTTAAACTCATAAGAATTTGGATAAAATCCCATCTTGAGTGAGTAATGGACCAGAGGACATGAGCAGACAATTTATGAAAATAAATGAAAAAATTTGAATAAACACTTGCAAATATGTTCAAATTCTCTAAGAACCAAATAAATGCAAATAAGAAAGGTTTTATGGTACCACAACACAACCATCTGTACAACGAAAAAAATAGTTTAAAACGATAAAATGCAGCGTTGGCAAGGTTATGGGGAAGTGAGTATATTCATTCTTTGCTACAAAAGTTATAAATTATAGATATACCATTTGTTCCAACATATCTATTATTGTTTGCAAAGCTACATGCTTATTTTTAGTAATGATATATATATGTATATATATATATATATGTGTGTATGTGTGTGTGCATTTGTGTATTTATATATATATGTTTATATATAATCTGTAAACAAACATAATGTGAGAAACTGGAATAACTAAAATGTCTAACAATTTAGAAAATGATTAGATGATCAGTTGTTTAGTCATGTCTCACTCTTCATGACCCCCATTTGGAGTTTTTTTGGCAAAGATATTGGGGTGGTATGCCATTTCCTTTTCCAGCTCATTTTACAGATGAGGAAACTAAGAAAACCAGAGTTATTGACTTGCCCAGCTGGTAAATGTCTGAGGGCAGATTTCATCTTAAGACTTCCTGACCCCAGGCTCAGTCACTGTGAGCCTAGCTCACATACCCACACACACACACACACATACACACATTTATGAATAATCTGTAAACATGTATAATGTGAGAAACTGAAATCGCTAAAATATGTAACAATTCAGAGAATGATTAAATAAATTTTAGTATATCTTCAATGTAGGGGTTACCATAATATATAGGGGACAAATATAAAAACATAAAGAATTCTAGGAAGACCTGTAGAAAATAATACAAAACAGAGTTAGGAAACCCTGAGTTGAAATCCTGCCCCAGACTCTTACTACCTATATTACCCTGGGCAAGTTAGTTAAACTAGTCTTCAGTTTCCTGATCTGTGCAATGGGGATAATAATAGCACCTACCTCCTAGGGTTGTTAGGATCAAATGAAATATTTGTAAAGCATTTAGCACAGTGCCTGGGCCATAGTGAATGTTATATAAATATTACTCACTATCATCACCATTGCTGTTTTTTATTATTATTATATGAGAAGGCATGGAAGAGTAGTGATCTATACCAGTGGAAGGAATACCCACATGAGTGAAATTACTGATCCAACTAACTATAGAAAAACCAAAATCTCTATCTCTGACTTCCATCCACTGCTCCCCAATTTGACCCTCTGGGATCAAATCCCAAAAGTCAAGTTCCATACAGAAGTCCTTCTGATGCTAGCAGACAGCTAGCATAGCCGTATCAAGGGTTCTCTTCTCCAGGATAAACTTTCCTGTTTCCTTCAAATGATCCTCATATGACAGGACCTCCTCACCATCTTGATCTCCTTTTTGAGTCTACCCTTTCAAATCACTCCATCCAGAGTTGAATGCAATATTTAAAATGTGAACTGAATAGGGCAGAGCACATCTTTGTCCTAAATACCAAGTGTTTACAAATGTAGCCTAAGGTCACAGAAAGGGAAAGAAAGAAAGAAAGGAAAGAAGAAAGGAAGAAAGGAAAAAAGAAAGAAAGGAAGGAAGGAAGGAAGGAAAGAAAAAGAAAGAAAGAATAAAGAGATATAAAAGCAAAGGGAGTAAAGATAGAGGAGAAAAGGGAAGAGAAGGAGAGTTCTAAATTGTTTCCAGAGCAAGGAATGGAGTTCATAAAACCAAGAGCTTATGAAAGCTTATGTGGGAACTGAAGGCTCTTTTTTTTTTTTTTTTTTGGTGAATGACCTAGATGTGAATCAGTTTCTGATGTTTTTAGGAGAAAATATGGATGTATGCAGCTACCACAGAGACAATTATTGAAAAAACTCTGTAGGCTTTGGTGCACACTCAGATCACCTAAAGATGGGAGCATCCATGTGGCAGGCAGTAGATTCCTGCTTCTGGGAGAAGATGTCCTGCTTTCCTCTACCAGGTGGTGGCAACCGCTTCTTCCCATTGGCTGCATAGTCAGAATGGGATATATCTCTAAAACTGCCAGACTGTCACAGTCTCGCTCTTGCCAGATGCTCCCAGAAGTAAAGGTCCTATTTACTTGAAGCTTAAGTATCATACACTGAGCAAAGAGGGAGGAAGGGCGACCTTTCACATCTTCTTGAGTTCCATGGTCCCAAGAACGGGATTTGGAATTTTGTATATTTTGGTTGTCCTTTTCAGTTCTAAGTGGAGGTAGTGGAGTTCCTGGACCTAGGAATTCTAATCCTTATGGTTCTGGAGGCAGGATCCTAGGCCATATGTTGCTAACAATCCAGCAAAGAAGATGTGAGAAGCCAGGGTTTCAGGATTCAATCCCAAGGCAGAATTGGAACTTGGTGGAACCATGCTATATAGGAACTGAGCCTGTGAGCCTAACTTCCATCCTTTCCCAGAGACTGAGGTTATAGGGAAGTTTATGCCTCTGAGAGGTCTGTTTTTGAGGGGATGGGGGTTGTTTGTATTTTTGCTGACTATGCCTTTGAAATAAATAGTCCTTTGTAAAAGCTAATCTGACTATCAAGTGGTGAAATGGAACTGGGCTGCAGGGAGCTCTAAAATTGGAAAAACAATAGGTAGCAGTTTGAGCTAAAGTCAGAGAAACAGGACATTGCAACCCCCCAAGGGCATTGTAGAGCTGTGGGGCACAGGGGGACTTTGAAAGTACCTGGAATCCAGACAGTGGGGGCTGGAACAGTCACTGGTACACCTTCAGGATTGAGTTCATTACACGGGAGCTCAGACTTTGGCAATGTATCATAGGTTAGACAAAGAAGGAAGAGGCCCTTCCTGGAATGTTTATTCAGGGCTCAAAATTATGATACTGCTTTCATGCATTTATGCATTTATGGAAATTAAAAATTAAGTCACTTTAAAAAAATTCTTTGTTTTGTTGGGGGGGGGGGGAGTTATTTCTGCACCTCCTCTTTCTTCTCCAGTGATGGAATGCTTTCTTCTTTCTAAAACAAATCACCCTTGCAAGCACTGGGTTCTCATCCATGAAAGGATCTGCCTGCAGCACATCTCCTCAAACAATCCCCATAGTCCCCCTTCTGTTTTTGCCTGGGATTGAAATTGTTCCAAAGAAATGTCCAGATACCCAATTTCTGGTAAGGGTTCAATTTAAATGTGCTGTCACTTCTGATTTTTCACATTGCCTTCTCGAATGGGCAAAGGGGGCCCACTAAATTGGCATTCAGTCCTCAGCAAAAGACGGTCGGGATAACTCTGGCTTCCTGAGAATGGACCCTCCTGCCAAACCCACTATAGGCTAAGCCATTGGCGCTACCATCATGATGTGGTCGTGGAAGGGGAGGAAGTCTCTCCCTTTCCCACAACTCAAACCCTGTATTTTCCTCTCATTAGCTTCTTTCACCTTCCAGAGAAGAGATTTGTAAATTGTCTGCAAGGAGATGGAATAGCTGCTAATTAGGTGTTGTCCTCCTCCTGAATGAGCTTTGGCCGCAAAGAACGCTTGTGGAAATGCAGAGATTGCTACTAACACGAGGCCACTTCAGCACCTCTTACATGCTGAAACCTGAGTTCATCAGCTTCTATATTCATGTATAGGATCTCCTTGCTCTCGCTCACAGACATATATGCAAAAAACATTCCCCTCTCCCAAAGTTGTGTGTGTGTGTGTGTGTGTGTGTGTGTGCGCGTGTGTGTGTGTGTGTGTCTGTGTGTCTGTGTGTGCACATGAGCAGAGAGACTGAAACTATGATTTCATTGATATAGGGAACTTCTAGGTGTACAAATACCTTTTATCTGTCCAGGGAAAGTACCTTCTCTGCAATTTATAGTCATAATGAGTTACCTAGAGCACAGAGAGGTTAAGCCACTAGCCCATGGTCATATAGCTAGTATGCAGCACAGGTGTGTTAGGAACCCAGGTCTTCCTGGCTTCAGGGTCATTTCTTTTTCTACTGAACCATATTGTCTTTCCTATATCTGTATATGCAAATAATGTTGGCAGGTATTTGTGTGTGTGTGTGTGTATGTATGTATGTATGTGTGTATATATATATACACACATATATATGTGTGTATATATATACATATATGTGTGTATATATATATATGTATATATATATACACATACTGGGAAAGAACTGTTACATTTTTCTTTAGTCTAAGAATCTTGAAGCTCATGTCTTAGCTCACCCCAGAAGGACTCCTTGAGAGGGTGGAGAAAATGGCCTGGGTTCAGATGAGGACATATGCTTCCATGAGATTCAGAGCTAGGCAACCACCCCAGCCAGCCCAGAGTTGGGTTTTTTTTTGGCACATTCCAGTTATTCTGCAGCCATTGGCTCTGGAAGTGTCCACCTGGGTTGATATTTTGCAATTTTATTTCTGTATCACACGGTTCCACTTTTGTATTTGTATCTCTAACATCTAACACAATGTCTAGCACAGAAGTGAGGAACCTGAGGCCTCAAGGCCACATGTGGCCCTCTATGTACTCAAATGTGTTCCTTTGACTAAATCCAATTCAAAGGGCCACACTTGAGGACTTAGAGGGCCACATGCGGCCTTGAGGCTGCAGGTTCCCCACCCCTGCTCTAGCACATCATAGGTGCCTAATAAATTATTATCTATTAATTAATTGGTACCAAGTGTGAGGAAGATATTTTCCCTCCCCACCCCAGATAATGAAGTCACAAGAGGTCCAGAACAATCACAGGGCATGAAAGAGATGCTGCAACCTCTCAAGAGTGTGTGAATTAAATCCTTAATTTGAGATTTCATAAGATGAAGTGTTGGTAACTGACCTTGGTGCCAGGTCCTGGGGCCACCAAGACAAGAGTGAAGATGCTTTTGCTTTCAAAGACCTTCTATTCTACTGGGAGCAGGAAATTGCACATATAGAGATAGACCAATATAAACTCCATCCAGTACAAAGTAATTCATAGAGCTGGGCAGCTTCCACTGGAGAGAGAGGGAAAGCTCACTCAGGGGATGTTGTATTTGAGCTTAGACTTGATGGAAACCAGAGGTTCCCAGGGGCAGCACCAAGGACGTTGCCTTGTATTTATCAATCCTGCATTTTTCCCCTTTCAGGAGACCCCCAACTGGGGTAATTGTTTAAGTCCAGTGTGGCATAGTGGAACAGAATTAATTTGATTAGTTAAGATCCTAGATTTGAATCTCAGATCTGCTACTTAATCCCTGGATGACTTTGGCAAGTCACTTGCTTCTTCTGGGTCTCCACTTCTATATAAGGGTTGCATGAGATGATCTACAAAGGCAGTTAGGTGATGCAGTGGGTAGAGCACTGAGCTTAGAATGAGGAAGACCCAAATTTAAATCCCATCTTTCACAATTCCTTGGACAAGTCATTTAACCTCTGTCAGCCTCAGTATCCTCTTTTGTAAAATGGGAGGATTAAAGTTGATGGTCTCTAGGGTGTTGGCTTTCCACCTGTCACTTATAACCTTATGATTTGAGCTAGAAATCCATGATGAACCTTTTACACAAGGTGATTTTTCATTAGTTAGTCTTAGCAAAATGGAGGCCATGAAGTATGTATGGTTAATTGATAAATGTTCATCTTTAAAATTATCTTTGGATGTCCCAGGACCTAGAACCTTGAATATATTAGGCCCCTAATACAGATTTATTAAATTGAAGTATTATAAGGGACATGGAACAGGTAAACAGGCAAAGATAACTATTTAGGTCCTACCATACGCTAGGTCACATAGACAATATGAAGGCCTGAGGAGTTCACAAATTAAAGGGTTTTTACTCTCTCGGACAGAGCCTTTTTTGTTGATTTTCTTTCTTCTCCTCCAATTGCCTTTCCTTCTAAAGCAAACAAGACTGAAAACTCCTTGAGGGCAGGTATCAAACTCTTTTTTTTCTTTTTCCAATTTATATTCACAGGGTTTAGAGTAATAAACTCCTTGAAGGCTGAGATGGTTTCACTCGTGTCTTTGTAATCTCAGCACCTAAGGATAGTGCCTGGCACATGTCACATGCTTCATAAACTATCCTTGAATGTTCAAAACCTTTATCACCATGTTAATCATAGTAGGTGCCCCTGTACTGATCAGAGTAGGTTTCATAAATGTTATTGAATTGAATTGTCAAGTTATTGAGCATTGATATTTCTGATACTATGCAAGGAAGGTATAATAGAAGTATAGGACATAATCCTTGCCCTTGAGAAGGTTAGAAACTTCCTGGGATGGAAAAAAAAATTACATTCAAGAAACAAGGATAGATTGTTTTGATATAATATCTAACAGAATAGCAATCTCTAGGACAAGTATCAACATTCAACTTGGTAGGAGGCCAGGTTAGGTGTGCTTGGGCTGGAACACTTGGGAAAGTATAGAGAAAAGATTAAACTCAAGCTGGGTCTGAAATTATTTGATTCAATCTATCAATAAACATTTATTAAGTGCCTACTATGTACCAGGTACTCTGTTAAGCACTGAGTTCATAAGCTTTAAAACTGGAAGGTGTCTTTGAGGTCATCCTGTCCAATCTCCTCATTTCATAGAACAGTGATGTTACTTGTCCCAGGTCACACTATCTGTAACACAACTGAGAACCAAGCCTAGGTCTCATGACTGCCAATTCACCATGTTGTTCACTTTTCCAAAGCTTCCAGGCCAGGCAGATGTGATGACACAAAGCGGAGGCCAGAAGCAGACCACCAAAGGCCTGGGGATAATTAAGAAGAAAATACTGGGCAAAAATTTTTGCCAATAATTTAAGCAAGATCAAACTTCAGATGCAGAGAATGCTTCTTTTGTGCTCCATCTGCCTCAGATCAGTTTTAGTATCTCTCCTTTCTGGGGGTCCAGTAGTCAGAGAAGGATGTTGGGGGAGTGGAGAAATCTCAGGTTCTTCCCAAAACAGATTTTTCTCTTCTCTTTTTGATACCTCTCTCCCAGAGGAAAAGGTGTGCTAATGAAAAAAGTATTATTATATCCCTATTACTTATTTCAAATATTGGAATCCCAGGTAACAAAAGCTTTATTCTCCATAATCTCATTGTTGTTTGGGATCACAGAGACATTGAAATTAATTTACACCTTGAGTGCTGCCTACATTCACCAGAGGCCACCTGCTGCTCCCAATCTCAGCTTTGTTTTCATCCCATTAAGCTATTTTTAGGGCCTCTACAAGTGAAGGTGCTATGAATAGTGATGCTGGAGCTTCTTACTTTTCTCCATCTGACAGCTGGCATGTTGTCTGACAACAGATAAGAACAGAAGAAAGGTTGCACACCAAAATATTAGGAAAAGTTTGCTGTGGTATGTATCCCTACCAATTGTGGGATAATTGCTTGGAAATGAAGTTTTTGTGCATTTTCCAAAGAATTTGCCTCCTGTTTAGAGATTTTGCCCTACACTACCAAATATTGAATTCAACAAATATTTACTCTGTGGCAGAATGCTGTCCAGGGTGCTGTCCTAGGTAGTAGGAGGGAGCAAAAATAAGCTGAGATGGTCACGGGCCTTTTAATCTGGTAGGGGAACTAAGTCAGGGGCACAAAGAACTATAAAACAAGGAAGAATCTGGTAGAGTAGTAAGAGTGTGATGGAGACTGCTGACCGCTCCCCATCTTCCTTGACTAGTCCTTTTTCCTCACCCCCACCATGGTCAATCAGCTGACAAATCTTGTAAATTCTATCTTCACACCATCTCTCATGTTGCTCTGCTTTTCTCTACTCACAACCACTACCCTTGGTCAGGCCTTCAAGATCTCATGCTTGAATGACTGCAACAGCTTCGTGATTGGTCTCCCTGCATCCCTCTCCCCCATCTCTAATCCATCCTCCACAAGGCTGACAAAGTGATTACTAGAACACAGATCAGGGCTAGTAATTCCTCTATTAAAAAATAATCAATGACTCATTATTACCTCTGGGATGAAATAAAAAACTCTTAGCTTGTAATTTAAGCACCAGCACAATCTGGATCCCCACTGACCTTCCTAGCCTTATTTCACATTACTCTCTTTCCCGTACTTCCTTTCTAATCAAACTGACCTGTTAGCCATGTCTCTACTCAGGAAGTTTACAACAAAATCTCCATGTTTACCATGTGCTTCCTCCTCATCTGAGCCTCACTTTCTGACAGTTCAGGGGTTTTCTCCTTCAGCAAGCCTCTCAGGAAAATGGTTTTGTTCCTTTGTATGGACTTAGCTGTGTATGTCATATCCTCACCCACCATTGAAGTGTAAGCTCCTTAAGAGCATCAAGAGCCTCATCTTTGCCTTTGTTCTCCCATTATTGGGTGCAGGGCCTGGCACACAGTAGGTGTTTAATGAAGACTTGTGGAATTGAATGGAATTAAAATGAACTGAAGACAACTACCATAGGCAAAAGAATCTAGTAAAAGTGCAACAAAATAGAGTATTTTGTTTACCCAAAATATACCCAGGTGAATTTTTCTGACTGGTAATGTTTCCTGTATTGGTCATGTCACCCAAGGGAACACCTTTCTGTTACTAGATTCAAACAGCTTAGGATTCACCAAATACTATTAAACTTGTGAAGTTGGTCAGTAGGTGAGGAAAAGGGGACAAAGGGCCAAGTCTCTCCTCTATGTTCTCCCACTAGTTGAGTAATGAGTGGGGTGGATACAACTGGATTGTTGCCTGTTCCCACTAAGAAGGAAAAGAAACCATGTGACTCCCGAAAAAATCATCTAAATTCCATTAAATTCAGTTTCCTTATCCTAAAATGAAAAGGTCAGACTAAATTATTTCTCTAAAGTACCTTAAGAAGAGACATTTTTTTGACTTGATGAGAAGCAAAAAATGTTATGGATGTTGAGAAGAGAAAATGGTCATATCTAGTTAAATGCTTACCTTTTATTAACCTTTGTTTGTGTTCAGTTGTTTTTCACTTGTGTCTGACTCTTCATGACCCCATTTGGGGTTTTATCAGTAAAGATACTGGAATGGTTTGCCATTTCCTTCTCCAGCTTATTTTACAAATGAGGGAACTGAGGCAAATAGAGTTAAGTGACTTACCCAGGGTCACATGCTAGTAAATGTCTAAAGCCAGATTCGAACTCAGGAAGATGAGTCTTCCTGACTCCAAGCCCAACAATTTACTATTACTGTTACAAATCTTGGGGTTTATTTAAATATTTCATGGAAGAAAAAGTTCACATCTCCAAAGCTTTTGTTATACGTACAGTATCTTGACCCCCATGAAAATCACACCAGATTTAAGGCACTCAGTGTGTTGGCATACAGTTAAATTCATAGCTCAGTAGTGCCCCAAAATGAGGGGGGAGTGAGTTAACAGATAATGATGAAGCATTGGTTCAAAGCAAAAATAAGTAATTAGAACCAACAGGAAAAAAATACTAATGAGAAATACTATCCCCCCCCCAATACACTAGTCACCATGGGGAGAAGGGGCATGAGCTGGTACCATAAATTGTAGTTAGGAGAACAGGAGTAGGCAGGTGCCATCACCATGCCAGTCCTTCTTTGCCTCCAGTATTCTTATCTATCCTGCAGACCTTCTGAGTTTATCTGGTAATGCCATCCAGTGACAAGCTTGCACCTCTGCTGATCTATACTCTGCTGACATATACTAGTGTCTAGTTGCTCTAAAACATCTTCTCCCATAGAGGGAGGGGTATAGCAGCTTTTTTAGATCACAGTCCCAGGAGAAACAATGGAATTTTTTGTGATTTCATACCTTAGACAAGTACACCCAGCCAGCTAGCTCCAAGACTTTAAATCTGTTTTCTTTTTTCCCTCTAATCTTAATTCCTCTACTACTACTACTCAGATTCTCTTAGTTTAACTTTTCATTTCTAGTAATAGCAAAAAAAAAATTCCTTCTAAGTTTTCCCTTATAAGTTGTGGCCAATCATTGTATCCACAAATTTTCCCAGAAGTTCTACTTTAGTGAAACTTCCAAGGAGCTTGGTAGGCTTATGGGGAAAAGATGTATTTGATCCTCCATCAATGCTCCTGGTCATCCACAAAGCAAAAGTGGAAGAGAGATAATATTTTTACCCTTCTCCTCATCCCACAACAACCAAATTCCTGCAATGTGGCTTTATGCTTAGCATATACCCATGATAGGCGATGTCTTTCTTGTATACTTCAGTAGATACGATATCTCATTGATAGGATGTATCACATAATCCTTCAAGCCTTCAAATCCTATGCAATTCATGTTCATGTTGTGTACATCTAATAGACCTAATAGGATCCACCTAATAGACCCCAAGCTTTCCCCCAGGTTCCATGGCTTTTTGACATTATGAGGATTCCAATGCAGCAGCAGTCAGTTTGAGTGATAAGGCCAATTTAATTGCATTCTCACCTCACGTGATATCCTATGGTTCTTTCTATTCAGTGTATTCTTAATACTATTCCCTATGTCAAGATGCCAACAGGCAGTGCCTTGGTATCAGCAAGATGCCCTGCCTGTTACCCAGACTGCCTATGTAACCACAGGTTCCAAGTGCCTCAGGAAATGAAGGCAATTAGTTACAGACGAGCTGCCCACCTGCATCACTGAGATATCCCTCCATCAATGGATCAGAAGTCCAGACTGAAAACACCTTTGGGGCACTTCCTGTGCATAGGGCATTATTAGCAATATGTTGAATGGGGAATAATATTAAAGCCAAAATGCTATTTATTTCATGTTTAGCAATCAGTTCTGGATTCAATTTTCCCTTCACTTTGAACATTTAAGGAAAGTAGACTGTGAAACAGATTTCCATTACTGTTTCTCCATTCCCTCTTCCCCTCCTTACCATTTGATCTCTACTTTAATATTGGAAAAGAATTCCCAATTTTGAAAAATCTCATAATACACTAAGGTAAAACATGTGTGTGTGTGTGTGTGTGTGTGTGTGTGTGTGTGCGTGTGTGTGTGTGGTGTCCTCTAAAGGAGGCCAAGCTCCTTGAGGGCAGAAAGTATTTAATTTTTTTCTATTTGGTATAGTAAAGAGAGAGCTGGCCTCCTTGAGAATTTCTTTATTTGGAGTTTGCAGAAAATGAGGAAATCATGCAGGAGTAATCGTGACAATTTCTGGGATATTTTCAGAGCCCGGTTCTGCATTTGAAAAGTATCATTTGAACTCCGAGTAAAATAAAATCAGGAAAAAGCCTGTTCTAGTTGATTAAATAAGTTTTCATCACTATATCTAAATTTCTCCAATTTCAAAATAATTAGGATTACAAATTTCAAGTAACCCCTAGGAAAATGGAAAGCAGAATGGGGAGAAGGTTATATGTAGCATGTTACCAAAAGAGACAAGCTGGTGATAAAACATCACTAAACATATGTAAATGAGGGAGTTGTTAAACTGAATTAAAAGGAAATAAATTGAATTGAATTGTTCCAGTAATATAGGTAAGGCAGAGGAGAAAAAGAGCTGGGTTCGGGGATCAGAAAGATTTTAGTTCAAATCCTACCTTAGACCCCTTACTGACTGTGACTTTGGCCAAGTCACAATCTCTCAGTGCCTCAGTTTCATCACCTGTAAAATGAGGGCATTGGGGTTTGTTGGACTTTTAGGTCCCTTAATGTCTTTAAATTTATGATCTTACAACTTGTAGATAGCAAGAATGAGTAAAATAACAAGGTGAGGGATCTTGATTTCACACCATGAGAGAAGTGATTAAATGAACTGAAGAAGAGAGGGGTGTAGGGATATGATTTTGAAGGGTTGTTATGTAGAAGAAAGCTTAGCCTTGTTCTGGCTGGTCTCAGAGAGAAGCAGAACCCGAAATTCCCCTCACTGATGAAATCACAGGTAAAAATTAGGTCTGGGATTCCTCCTGTGAGAAGGAAGCCAAAGGCGAAAAAAAAAAGTTCTCCAGCTCTATTCCCAGGAATAATCATAGCTCATGTTTATATCACATTTCAAGGTTTGGGAAGTACTTTACCTACATCATCTCACTGAACCTTCAAAATAACTCTATGAGGTGGCTGGTAATACTATCAATATTTAGGATATTAAAGAAAAAGAAAGTCAGAGATGGTGAGTTAATCATCTAGAACCATGTAGCTAATAGCTGTCTCAGACAAGATTCAAATCCATGTCTTTCTGATTCTAAACCCAGTACTTAAATCCACTATAACATGATGCCTGTTTTCACATTAAAAAATATATAGAGAACGATTCTAAATGAGCTATGTAGTCTTTTCTAGGGAATCTGAAAAAAAATTGCCTGTCACTCTATAAGACGTACATATTTACTCAGGGTGAGGACAATTCTCCAGAGTGTTTGTGCGTGTGTATGTGTATGTATGTGTGTATGTATATATGTATGTGTATATGAGTATGTATATGCTCACACACATACATAAAAATATGTGTGTATCTATATGTGTATGTATATACACACACATACATTTTATTTTTGGTAATATACTAAAGAGGACAAAATTGGGAGAAAAAGGTGAGCAGCAGCAAAGGCGACAAACAATGGTATTATTTGGGAAAGAAGGAGAAAGACCTCTCAGCCACTGGAAGAGCTGACAGGATCCTTAAAAAGCTCTCGACTTGATTTCCCTCTTTTTCATTATGAAATAACCCTTTGGTCTAAAAGTTTGCAAGCTGAGCGCTGTCATAAATGTTATCATGCACCAGAAATCAATGTTTGTAGGCCCTTTCCCACCCAGCAGGGGAATCAAGTTACAACCTTCTTGTGCTCTTATAAAGTATGTCCTTAAAGGGCAAGGAGCAAATGGAATTTAGAGTGCTTCATATTGATTGGGACATTTCCATTTAACTCAGTTCCATCCCACCATCTTCCCTCAAAAGCACACACGCCCAGAAGGAGGCTCAATTTCCGATAACTTCAAGGAAATAGAAAGCCTTTTCCACCTCATGCATGTTTCCAGTTGCCTTCATCAGTATTTGACTCAATAATGGTCATTGCACAGATTTTTTTTGCATTGGCTCCTCCAGACTTAATTTTCACTCAGACCCTTTCAGTAAATATCAGACCCACATATAGATTCACTTCGGTTAATCTGTATTTTTTTAAATGAACCTTATACTTTGTGGAATAGTTTTGTAGTCGGTGGATTGTATGGGATCCTGTTTTGTGTCACTTTATTCTCTCAGTATGTCATTAGTAAAGAAAACCTTTAGGGTGAGGGTATAGGTAGCATCTGTGAGACGTCTTCAGGAAAAAAATACTATTCTCTGGTAGTTCATTACATTCGAATGCTTCCTCTTATTTTTATTTTTTACATTTTAGGCTCAAAAATTCATTATCATACTAATGTAGCATTTCAAAATATCATTTGGGCCTAATTGTGTCATCAAGGCAACATATTCAGGTGTTCTCTCTCGTAATGGACAGAATGTACAGGGTGGAGAGGGGGATAAGTGAAATGAAGAGATATGGGGAAAGGAAGAAAGGAAGGAAGAAAGAAAGGAAGAAAGAAAAAGAAAGAAAGAAAGAAAGAAAGAAAGAAAGAAAGAAAGAAAGAAAGA
>NW_020954551.1:4686078-4713450 GCF_900497805.2 Vombatus ursinus | reverse complement strand
AGAAAGAAAGAAAGAAAGAAAGAAAGAAAGAAAGAAAGAAAGAAAGAAAGAAAGAAGAAAGAAAGAAGGGATAAAGGAGAGAGGGGAAAGGGAAAGAAGGGAAGAAGAGCTTCTTTTAATCAGAACCTGCTTTCCTGTTACAAGGAAAGGATTTTACTTTTTAAAATTTTTCATTAATATAATTTGGTTTTACATCACAATCATTTTCAAATATATCTCCTCCCCCTACCCAGCAAGCCACCCATTCCAACAAAAATATTAAGGTCTTTTCCCCCTCATTTCTGAAGTGGGAATAATCATTTTAGCTCTAGCTATCTCACAGAATGATTTTGGAGGAAAGTATTTTACAAACCTCAAAGTTTTCTATAATTGTTTATTATTATCACCATCTAGGCTTCTGTACCCCCTGATGTTTACAGATATGATCTTGATTTGGTTACAAGTAAACATATACTTCTGTAGTTAAATTATTTTACTGCTGAAACCAACTGGTTGATAGAAACATTAACATCTCATTACTTCAAAATATCTTTCCCCAGAAAAACCACAAAAACAAAAACAAAATTGAGTGCTGTGTAATGATAACGACCTAGCTAGCTTCCAAAGAATTGGGAAAATGTATTTTCCCTCCTTCCTTGGGAGAGGTGGGGAACTATGGGTATGGAACATTATATATTCTATCAGACAAGTTATGTATTGGTTAGTATTTCTGAATAGCTGTATTTTTCCTCCTTGCTTTTTTGGGGGAGGGTTCTTTTGTACCAACTATCTTTACTATATCATGTTAGAAAATACCCTTTGTAAAAGCTAGTGAAGTCTATTCATTAATCAATAGGAAGTATACCAGTGGGGGCTTACAAGTGCAAGTACTAGAAACTCCAACCCTTTCAGGTTATACTTTTGAACTTGAAGAAAGAAGTAGAAAAGCACCCTCTGAGGACTCAACTTCCCCATTCAAATGAGAGTTGGGAAATAGATCATAGAAGGTGTTAAGGCCTTCTTCATAATCACAAACTTGATAAATGACTGAGATGGCATTTGAATCCAGAGTGGGGGAGTGCAATGCTAGCATTCTGCCCAGTCTAGTGATATCCTTCCATTGGCTTCCTTCCTGGAGATCCTAGCTGCCATCAGTAAAACCAGGTTTCCATTACTAGCCCACATATAAAGTAGTGGTGATTATAGAGCTATAACATTAGATTCTCTGCCTCTTAATAAAAGAATGCCCCCTGGCATAATATCTTGTTGATATAGAGCTAAGAGGGAGACAGTACTTCTAGAATTCAAGCAGTAGGGTGTAAGAGAGTGCCAGGCTCTGCATAAGGAATATCTGTGTTCAAACCGCAACCATTACAACAGCTGAGTGACCCTGGGCAAATGACTCAGCCTCTCTGTACTCCAGTTTCTTCATCTCTAAAGGGGGGGGGTCAAAGAATCTGTAGTATTTACCTCACAGAGAGGTTTTGGAAGCTGTGTAACATAAGCAAATACAACTATTCTTCTGGATTTAATCAGCATAGCCAGACTATATGATCTTCCAGCATCATAGGGCATCATCAATGAAACAGTGGCCACTTTAATGTGAACCTGCAGTATGGTTGCTTGAGAAGCTCCCATCTACCTGTCCAGCCTTATTTCACACTACTCCCCTTCTAATGTTTTGTATTGAAACTAACTGGGTTTACTATCTGTTCTGGTAGCTACCGCCTCTGTATCTTTATTTAAGCTGTTTTTCAACCTTACTATTGCCTCAGGCAGAGACATAGCTAGCAATTTGAGATTTTGGAGCAAGCAGCAAAAATCTGTTGTCAAATCATTCTTTGTCATCCATGATGAGAAAATCATATAAGAAGTAGATGCATTCTAATGATCAGGAAGTTAGCTACTATAATATTATTGTGTGTATACATATATATATACAAACACACGTATCTCCGTATGTTTGTGTCTATATATGTATATGCACACGTGTATATATACACACGCTATAGTACTCCAGTAACTGTATATACACACATATACACGTATACACTTATACGTGTGCATATATACATGCTATAGTAGCTAACTGTATACATGTATATGCATGTGTACATGTGTATATATACATGATAGTACTATAGTAACTAATTATATATACATGTATACATATACACATACATATATACACACATAATTTTGTTGTTGAATTGTTTCAATCATGTCCAATTCTTCATGATCCCATTTGGGGTTTTCTTGGCAAAGATACTGGAGTGATTTGCCATTTCCTTCTCCAACTCATTTTACAGAAGAGGAATTGAGGCAACCAGGGTTAAGTGACTTGGCCAGGGTCACACAGCTAGTAAGTGTCTGAGGCTGAATTCGAACTCATGAAGATGACTCTTCTTGATTCCACTGTGTTATCAGCTGCCCGCATATAAATATACATACATACGCATATATATGTCATACATACAAACACACATATAGTGTTAGTGCTATAGTGTAGCACTATAGAGCTACAGAAGCTATGTACACACATACACAAACACAGAGAAACATACATACATACTACAGTACTATAGTAACTAATTCCCCACCTGATCTTGAGAATGTATCTACTTCTTATGTTATTTTTTTTCATCGTGGATGATAAAAGTTATTTGATAACAGATTTTTTGTAAGTGTATTATACACACACTATAATACTATAACAGAAACTGTACAGTGGTGCTACAGAAAGATGGCATCCATTAAAATTAAAGTTGTTGTTCTCATTAAATTTCAGTGACCTGGATAGAAGTCCCAGGCCCCTCGGCCTACTTAAAGAACTTCGTCAGTTATACCCGTGGCATTTTCACAACAATGACTCCTTTCTTTTTGTATATACCTAACTTTACTAGACCAGTGATGAGTTGAAATTTTAATGTTGAAATATTGATATATAAACACGCAAAGATTTTATTTACCTTTCTGCTCTACTTACAAAGAGCTTCACACATATTAAGTGCTTAATCTTTGCTTGCCTTACTAAAAGAAGTCTTTCCCCTTTACATTAACAATGAAATTATGTGTAAGTACATTTAAGATTAGGGATGAAAGTCCAATCCTTGTATAACAAGACACAGTTTTTTAAGAGAATCGTTCAAAAGGTCATGCAGGAGTTGGTGTTTCCTAAGTGAAAATCACTCCCAGAATCAAAGAAGCCTCAACAGAGCCCTGCTTGTATATCCTATTGAAAGCCTGCATCTTGGCAAGTACAATTCTTCCTTTTTCAATTTCAATTCTCATTGATTTCCAAGATGCTCATTTCAGAGATGTATGCCATCATTGTACTAGCCTGTTTAGCAATTTGTCTGTGCCTGCTTTTCTATGCTGGATTGAACCTTTCCTGTGAAAGCTTTAAGATGAGCTGGCATCTGAGTTGTTATTCAAGAATCATAACCGCTTACCAACTTCAGGCAAAGCCTGCTACAACAGGAACAGGGCAAAACAAACCCAATTTCCTGAGGGAGGATCATGGCTAATCATGAGTAGCCCAAGGGATATGATGTCCGGAGTCCTGAAAAGACTAAACTGAAATATTACTTTCTCCGGGAAGTATTTCCTGATTTCTCCATCCTCAAAAACAAAACAAACAAAATTATTGTATTTATCCAGTATATACTTATATACATACTTATCTTATCTAATAGAAGGTAATCTCTTTGAGGACAAGGACTTGCTTTTTTTTTTTTTTTTGTCTTTGTAGCCCCGGAACCTAACAGAGTGCCTGGCACATAGTGGTTAAATTAACAACTGCTTGTTGAGTGACTGCTTGATTGAAGTTAAGGAGCATGAAGAGAGCAAGGGGGAAATGGCACATCATGATTTTATGGTGAGAGGTTGTGGTTGTTGTTTTTTGGTCATGTTTAAGCTCGTCTGACTCTTTGTGACCCCATTTGGGGTTTTCTTGGCAAAGATACTTGACGTTTCCTCCTCCAGCTCATATTGTAGATGAGGAAACTGAGGCAAACAGGGCTAAGTGACTTGCCCAGGGTCACACAACTAGGAAGCGTCTGAGGACAGCTTTGAACTCAAGTCTTCCTGACTCCAGGCCCAACACTCTAACCACTGCACCACCTAACTGCCCTGTGATGAGAGATACTGTGATATAGAGGGACAGACGTATTTGAATTGTTTTAGAATATTCTTGATAAAGTACTTGGCAGGAGCAGTCTGCCTAAAATGAACTGAATGACTTAGAGCTTCTTTGCCCTCACTCTTATTTAAAATAATTAATTATAATTGGTAGGGGGGAGCTGGTGCAGTATAACTTGCAATACATCAGATAAAGCTGTATTTATAAAGAGATGGAAACTAGGCAATCTAATCTGTTACAGCTTCTCTACTAACCTTGTCCCATCTTCTTTCTCCCTGACCAATTTGGGTCATTGTGGGCTGAGTATTGAAACATTGCCTCCACTCAAAACTCTGTCTTATATTTTGTTTGGTTATTATTGTGGTGGTGGTGGTGGTGGTGGTAGGAGTAGTAGTAGCAGTAGTAGTAGTAATTATTATTATATTTTGGCAAGTAGTGGTGCAGTAGATAGCATGCTAGACCTGGAGTGAGTAAGACCTGGGTTTAGATCTGGCCTCAGACATTTACTAGCTGTATGATCAAGGGCAAGTTATTTAATTTTTGTTTTCCTTAGTGTGCTCAACTGTAAAATGGGGATGATAATGATAGTACCTAACTCCATGATTGTTGTAAGGCTCACACGATTTAATTTAAAAAAAACCCCACTGAGCAAAGTACCTGGCACATAGTAACCACATAGGCAGTACATAAGTGCTATTGGTATTGTCATGTTTTTGTGGTTGGTGGTATCATTGGGGTTGGGAGTGGTGGTGGTGGCGGTGGTGGTTTTCTTCTTCTTCTCCTCCTTATCCTTCCTTCCTCCTCCTCCTCCTCCTATTACTATTGATTGAATATACTTCAGACTGTTGCATGCATGGATAAATGAACTAGTTGATTTTCATTGTTGAATGAAAGTATTGGGACATGAACTTATCTTCTGAAGGCTCACCACAAACACCTTTCAGACAAATCTGGAAGCAGACAGCACCACATGATTGATAAGTACCTCATCTTGCTCCCACATGTTCTCGTTCAATTTTTTGGCAAGATCTCTGTATTTCGAAGGCTTTGGGATGAAAAGCATTAGATATAGCAACATCAGCAAAATAAATTGTTCTGAATTTTTTATGGTTTTTGGCAACAGTTCTGATTATAATTATGCTCCAGTTCCAGGTCAGTTTATCTGCTGGATTCTCAAAGACATTGTGGGGTCTCTGTGCATAGTATGGGGATTTGTTGACTATTCGTTTATAAAATGCATTGTGAATTTCTAGTGTATAATTCTAGCCAACTGGATGTGTGTGTGTGTGTGTGTGTGTGCATGTTTTAAAATTCTGAACTTAAAAACCAAAAGGAAAGGAGCTATTCCACAAATAGCAGAACACAAAAAGAGGACTCTATGAAATTCAGAATCTCCACTTCATTCTGCATCTCTCTTTCTGGATGCTTGCATTATTTCATTTTTGTTTTGACGGGGAAACTTTGAATTTTGGCTATGGTATTCCTGGGACTTCTCCTTTGGGGGTTTCTTTCAGGAAGTGACCAGTGGATTCTTTCTACCTTTATTTTGTCTTCTGATTGGAATAGATCTAAGCAGTTTTGATTTATGATTTGGTGAAATTTAGCATCCAGGCTCTTTATCATATTTTCAAGGGAGCCCAGTGATCTTAAAGTATCAAACCTTTACATGTTCTCTATATTTAACATCTTCAATTTTATTTTACTATGCATTGCTCTGTCAAGAAGTCATTGCTTCTGTTTAGTTTGTTGTAGATTTCAAAGAGTCGATTTCTTAAGTTTCACCACTTTCCCTTCTATACTATTTATTCTTCTAAGTCATTTCTCCCAAACTTTAATTTAGCTAGTTTTTTCCTTCTGCTTCAAGGTATTCATGCATTTTAATCCAGGTGGAAAGTACATTTTTTAAGTATTTAGATTATGATGTTGTTCCTTCTTTTAGGGAGTCTTTAGCTCTACAATAATTTTTAAACTTTTAAAAATTTACTTATTCTTCCCAACTTTAGTCCCTAAATTAGGACTTTGTTCTAGGTCCAGTCAACAACCTATGTTATACCTTTGGGTGGAGTAGTCTGACCCGATTGGTATCTTGTCATCTGGGATTCTGAACTAAACTCCAACTTCTAGGTTTAGGCCTTCTTGAATCTTTGACCTTTAAAGATCTTTAGGCCCCTTTTCTGGCATCTTCAGACAGAGTATTAAGGACTTCAGAGTTCTTAGGACTCTGGTATCCTGGTCACTGACTGGTTATGCTACCACCAAGGCTTCTTAAGTCTTCACTTTGGGGCTTTATGACAACACTGGGTCTTTCTTGGAGTGGTCTTTCTCTACTTCTTAACACTGGATCTTTCTCTACTCTTTCTGCCTACAGACACAGAGCCTTAAAGGTCACATACGTCTCTGGGTCATATTGGAAAGGTCCCTTGCATTGGGACTGGATTTTTAGTAGTCCCCCTTCCCCATCACCCTCAGGTTCCTAGCTGACTTCTTGTGCAGTGCTGAGATGGAAGACATCACTTATTAGTTTTCCAGTGATTTCTGGATCATTGCTAGGTCTGATGTGAAAGTTAGGTTTTTACCAGAGTTGTGTGTGGAAGGTGAGCACTCCACTTCCTATGCAGATAGCCATCTTGGATTGAAGTCCATAATTGTGTCTAAGTACCTAGTAAATAACTAAATTTCATTGCATAATCTACATTAATCAATGAGTCTGGCTCCTTCTTTTCTTTCCTCCTTCTTTCTCTATGCATTATTATCATCCAAAACTATTTTAATTAGCATCAAAAGTCCCAGAGTTTAATTTCCCTCTGCTCATATAGATCAGCAACTTGTCTGTCACTCAGAAACACTAAGGGTTACTGAGAGATTCAATGACTCTTCCATCATAATGAAATAAGTATAAGCCAGAGACAGGATTTGAGGAAAGGGCCCCACGATTCCATGGCTAAGCTTTTATCTACAATGCCAGCTTGCCTCTCAGAATATTAGACACATCCCACTAAATCATTCCTGAGTTTTGGGGGATCTAAGAACCCAGTTTTCCTCTCCTTGCTCTTCCACTGCCACTACCCTAAGAGGTGACTTTCACTTTCTGCTTTCGAGATCCATTCCATCTATTATATTTCCATTACCTATGTATGTCTAGACTATTCCTGAAACTCTACCTTACCAATATATTGGCTTTGGATGGTGCTGGCTCACAGGGAACCATTTTCTTGTCCTGTTCTATCATTCACTTAGCTTCCTAGTATAGGTGCAGAATTTAAAGCTACTTAGTAAACTTGAAATATGTCTGAAGGGGACTTTCTTGCAAACCTGCTGAATTCTGCAAAGGTCTGGGGGGATTCTTTATGCAACACAGATGGAACCACCTATTGTGGAAGTATTCATTTGTGTCCATAAATTTACAAGACTTTGTGCTCTACATGAGGTAATAAAGCAGTGATTAAGGTGCTCAGGGTTCATTTTTCACAAATGTAATGAGTTTAACTGTGGGAAGGAGAGGTGTCAGATTTCATATCATAGATTTAAAGCCAGATAACACCTTAGAGGTCCATCGACTCAAACTCTTCATTTTACTGATGAAGAAACTGAGAAACAGAAGGGTGAAGCAGTGTGTCTGAAGTTATACCTAGGGGCAGCTAGGTGGCGCAGTGGATAGAGCACTGGCCCTGAAGTCAGGAGGACCTGAGTTCAAATCCGCCTCAGACCAAACACTTGACACTTACTAGCTATGTGACCCTGGGCAAGTCACTTAACCCCAATTGCCTCACCAAAACAAAACAAAACAAAACAAAGTTACACCTATAATAATAAAAAGGTAGAGAAAGAATTCAAACCCAGTGTTCTTGGTTCCAAATCCAATGTGATTTTCATGATGCCATGTATTGATCCAAATCAAAAAGTTCACAAGAGAAATATCTGGAATTTATTAGAAGATCACATTGAATTGTAGAATTTGAAGGGTCTGTGGGAGCTTTATCTAAAATAATCCACTCAAACCTGGATTGGAGTCCCTCTAGAAATGGGGAATTTTCTTCTACTAATAGACAGAAAACTTGGTATAGAGGAAAAATGGCTAAATGAGAAGTAAGGAAGACCTGGGTTCAAATCATACCTCAGACACTAATTGTGCAACTGTGAGCAAATCATTTAACCTCTCTGTTCTAGGTTCCTCTGTAAAATAGTAAACTATGGATATCAATAGCACCTACCTCACAAGATTGTTAGGAGGACCAAATAAAATAATATGTGTAAAGTATTTTGTAAATCATAAAACACACCACAATGTGAGCTGTGATCATTATTATCATCATAAGCTTCTTTTATTGATCAAAGAGTGTGAATGTGTTAGGGAGGAGAGGGCAAAAGGGTATTTGTATTGTACCCAAGAGTCAAAAAATTTAAAAAAAATACAATTCAGTGTAACATATAATGTGATAGAACTAATTCGTCTGAAACCAGGCTGCAGCGATCAAAAGGGGGGGGAACAAAAAAAAAACAAAAGGGGTGCAGAGCCAAGATGGCGGAGCGAAAGCAGTGACTTGCTTGAGCTCTCCTCCAATCTCCTCCAAATACCTGTAAAAAAAAATGGCTCTAAACAAATTCTAAAGCAGCAGAACCCACAAAAAGACAGAATGAAACAAATTTTCAGCCCAAGACAACCTGGATGGTTGATCAGCAAGGTATATCACCCTGGGCGGGGAGAGAAGCTCAGTTCGGCGTGGGCGCGTAGGCCACAGTGAACCTGGAGCAGGCCTCAGAGGACTGAATCATGGGTAGCTGTACCGGTTTCCAGACTTCTCAACCCATGAATGCCAAAGACAACTTAGAAGGTCAGTGGGAAAAGTCTGTGTCTGCGGTGAAAGAGAAGCTAGGTCTCAGTCGCAAGTTCCGGGCATGGTCTCTGGGGCAGCGACTGCTTCCTGAGCTTCCGGCCCACAGACTGAGGGGGAATCGAGTGGCTGATCAGAAGGGATCTCTTTGCCAGTGCTGAGGCAGGAATCTCTTGCTTTGCCTGTGCTTGGATCTGGGTCACAGTTCTGAGGGGTGGTCATAGGGCAAGGAGGAGTGCAAATGTGGTGGAGCTTGTTGTGACTGTGGAGAGGAAACACCTTGCCCCTTATCATAGCACCCTGGAAGGACTGAAAATTTATAGGTCCCTAGAAATATCTCTGGAAACAGCTGTACAAACCCCCAAAGCGTGGGACAGTACATTCTTCACATTGGAAGCAGACTCTTACCGTAACAAAGAGTTTAAAACTCAAGCAACTGGCCAGGATCATGAGTAAGCAGTGCAAAAAGAGTCAGACTATATTATCTTACTTTGGTGACAAAGAAGATCAAAACATACAACCAGAAGGAGACAACAAAGTCAAAGCTCCAACATCCAAAGCCTCCAAGAAAAATATGAAGTCCCAGGCCTCGGAAGAGCTTAAAAGGGATTTTGAGAAGCAAGTAAGAGAAGTAGAGGAAAAACTGGGAAGAGAAATGAGAGTGATGCAAGGAAATCATGAAAAACAAGTCAATAGCTTGCTAAAGGAGATCCAAAAAGACACTGAAGAATAGCCTTAAAAATAGCCTAACCCAAATTGCAAAAGAGGTCCAAAAAGCCAATGAGGAGAAGAATGCCCTAAAAAGCAAAATTGGCCAAATGGAAAAGGAAGTCCAAAAGATTACTGAAGAAAATACTTCCTTAAAAATTAGAATAGAACAATTAGAAGCTAGTGACTTTATGAGAAATCAAGACACTAAAACAAATTCAAAAGAATGAAAAATTAGAAAACAATGCGAAATATCTCATTGGAAAAACAACTGACCTGGAAAATAGATCCAGGAGAGAGAATTTAAAAATTATTGGACTATCTGAATGCCATGATCAAAAAAAGAGCCTAGATATCATCTTTCAAGAAATGGTCAAGGAAAACTGCCCTGATATTTTAGAACCAGAGGGCAAAATAGAAATTGAAGGAATCCACCGATCACTGCCTGAAAGAGATCCCCAAAGGAAAACTCCTAGGAACATTGTAGCCAAATTCCAGAGTTCTTAGGTCAAGGAGAAAATATTACAAGCAGCCAGAAAGAAACAATTCAAGTATTGTGGAAACACAATCAGGACAACACAAGATTTAGCTGCTTCTTCATTAAGGGATCACGGGGCGTGGAATATAATATTCTGGAGGGCAAAGGAGATAGGATTACAACCAAGAATCACCTTCCCAGAAAAACTGAGTATAATCCTGCAGGAGAAAAAAAAATGGTCATTCAGTGAAATAGAGGACTTTCAAGCATTTTTGATGAAAAGACTAGAGCTGAATAGAAAATTTGACTTTCAAATACAAGACTTGAGTGGAACATGAAGAAGTAAACAGGAAAGAGAAATCATAAGAGACTTATTAAGGTTGAACTGTTTACATTCTTGCATGGTAAGATGATATTTGTAACTCATGAGACCTTTGTCAGTATTAGGGTAGTTGGAGGGAAAAAATTATATCTATGTAGATAGATAGATAGATAGATAGATAGATAGATAGATAGATAGACAGATAGATAGATTGATAGAGGGCGTTCAACTCACAGGGTGAGTTGAAGATGAAGGGGTCATATGTAGAGAATAAAATTAAGGGGTGAGAGAAGATTATACTAGGAGAAGGAGAAAGGGAGAGGTAGAATGGGATAAATTATCTCACAAAAAAACAGAAAAGGCTCCTACAGTGCAGGGGAAATGGGGGAAGGTGACAGGGAATGAGCGAATCTTATTCTCATAGGACTTGACTTAAGGAAGGAAAAACATACACACCAAATTGGGTATGGAAATCTGTCTCGCTCTATAGGAAAATAGGGGGAAGGGGACAAGAGAGTAGGGGGATGATAGAGTGGAGAGTAGATTGGGAAAGGGGATAATCAGAGACAAATACTTCTGAGGAGGGACAGGGTCAAAAGAAAGAATAGAATAAATGGGGGTGGGATAGGATTAAGGGAAATAGAGTTAGTTTTTCACAGCATGTCTACTATGGAAGTGTTTTACATAACTGCACATGTATAACCTAGAATGAGTTGCTTGCCTTTTCAATGAGGGTGGGTGGGGAAGGAGGAAGGGAGAAAATTTGGAACCCAAAGTTTTAAAAACACATGTTTAAAAAAATGTTTTCACATGCAACTGGGAAATAAGAAATACAGGAAATGGGGTACAGAAATCTATCCTGCCCTACAGGAAAATAGAAGGGGGAGGGGATAAGAGAAGTGGGGGAGATAGAAGGGAAGGCACACTAGGGGAAGGGGTATTCAGAATGCATGCCATCCTGGGGTGGGGGGAGGGGCGAGATGGGGTGAAAATTTGGAACTCAAAATCTTGTAGAAGTAAATGTTGAAAACTAAAAAAAAACAAAAAACAAAAAACAAAAAACAACTAATATTAGAATCACAGGAAATGATTTCAAATTTAGCCTCTGTGATTTCCTGTGATAGTGTGATCTTGGGCAAGTCATTTCAACCTTACAGGTGTTAATTTTATCATCTATAAAATATGAAAGGGTTGGACTATGTGACCTCTAAGGTCCCTTCCAATGTTAAATCTACGGTAGTATGGTCTTGTGTCTCAGTATCATTAGTACAACCCTCCATATACTGATTGAAATGTCAGTTTTGGAGACTTTGGGTGTAACTGAATTGTATGAAATTTTCAAGGGGCTATATGCTCAGGCATGCAAATTAGGGACATCAAAAGTTTAGAAATTTTTAATATGATGGTTGTAATAAAATATATATGTATATATAAGCTGTTTAAAATATACTAGAATATATATTTAGTTTCTATTTAAAAAAAAGAATAGTAAATATGCTTATTCAAAAAATACAATTCATGATTTTTCAAGAGAAATAGAAATTGTCATAATACAGATTTTCTTCTTTAAGAACAGAGATATCTATTTGATTATAAAAGTACCAGCCATTGTGTTTGTCCCTGGCCAATCTCAATCTTTAATTTATAGGCTTAGAGAGTTTCCTGAAGTTTTACAAGGTTAAGAGACAGGCCTGGAATCATCTGGCCAAATATACATTAAAGGCAACGTTCGAATCCAGTCCCTTGGGTGATTCCAAGTCCAGCATTCTATTCATGAAGCCATGTTGAGTTTCTTTCAACAAATAAAATCCCAAATAATAAGTACACTTTGGTTCTATCTTAGCGTTCAGGGAGAAAGATAGAAGACAAGGGCAGAGAGGGACAGGAAATAAAAGATTGCAAAGATGCAGAGAAACACATAATGATATAGAAGAGAGGAGAGGATGCTAGGAAAGAGAGAATGACATTCCATGGCAATCTGACATACAAAAACTTTCATGGATTAACCAGCCCAAGTCGTAGCTTTTGCAGACATTACCACTATCAATCTAAATAGTTATCCTCTGAAGATGATAATGACCTTGAAGAAGAATGAAGTAATGTACCCGAGCCTTTTAATTAGAGAGGGATGCCTGGAGGGTGGAATATTGCCTGCATAATGTAGTATTGGGGTCAATGTGTTGGTGGTTTTGCTTAATATTTTTTTCCCTTTGTTACAAGGAAAGGTTGGAGGAAAAATGGAGAGGCACTACAGCATCAGATTTAGAGCTAGAAGGGACTTAAGATGCCTTTGAGTCTGGCCTTTGATTTTACCTAGGAGCAAACTGAAGTGGAGAGAAGTTAATGTGCTTGCTAGGGGTCACATAGCTGGTATGTGTCTGAGCTAGGATTTGAACTTAAATCTTTCTGACTCCAAGTTCAGTATTCTGTTTGCTAGTTCTATCTATTGACCACCTAGTGGTCAGGGGTTTATTTAGAAATGACTGTGATATAAAAAAACAAAAGTCTCCTGAATAAATTAACGCATGGATGGATGAATGGAAAAACATTTATCGAATGTTTACTATGTTCCGGGCACTGTACTACACCCCAAGTATGAAAATACAAAAATAAGATGTTCCTTGACCTTAAGAAGCTTATATCCTGTTAGGAAAAGACAACCCATCTAGGGGAGTGGTAGCCAGAGAAGGGAATTTTGGTCTGAGGAGTATCTAGGATGTTGAGTTGAGCCATATGGCAGTTGATTTACATCTCTTTTTTTAGAAACATAGTTAATTTTATTGTTTTGCCCAGAAGTCATGGTCTGATCTGGAGCCATGGCCAGATGTAGTTGTCTAGTCTGGATGGTACTGTTCTGGGCAGGGAGAAATGGTTCAGAGGCCCAACTTGTAGCAGACAAAATGTCAGGGGTGGATGGCTGGATGGGCTATGATGCATGATCTGGTCTTGAGTCAGCTAGTAGGCAAGGGGAGACTGCATTTAACTTAATTATTAATTATTAAATTGCTCTTATTTTAAGTACTTTTGCTATTCATAACAAAAAACGAGGATGTTTCCTCCTGGTTCTGGCTCCCTGGCAAAATAAAGTGAATCTTATGGCTAGCAGCTTCCCATCTCTAATTTATCTCATCACAAGCAAATGAATAACTAATTTAATTATATTACTGTATCCAAGGGATTGGCTTTGGAGTCAGATATCCTGTATTCAAATCCTGGCTTTTTCATTAACTACTTCTATGACCTTGGGCTCATTCTACTTGGCAGGGAGTTGGAGGGAGAAGGGGCAAGAAGGGGACATCAATACACCTTGTGCATAGTAAATAAGTGAAGAGAGAGACAACTTTAATAAATGGGGAAGTCAAGGAAAGGTTTCACAGCAGAGTTAGCACCAGAGCTGGACCATAAAGGCAAATAAAGATTCTTGATGTAGAAATGAAAAGAAAGTACATTCCAGGCATGAAGAATAATTTTATGGAAGTGCCTGGAGGTTGGAGATTGAAGGTCAAATTCAGACAATATGGAATAGTCCAGTTTACCTAAAATATATTTATTTCAGCATAGGACAGTGTAGAGCTAGTGTGGAGTATCAACAGTCTGGACTCGTGATCAAGAAGACAGTATTCAAATTCCATCTTGGGTACTTCCTACCTGTGTGACTGTAGGTAAGTTACTTAACCTCCCTGAACATCAGTTTCCTCCAGAAGAGGGACTCAATAGCTTTTAATGTCATTCAAACTCTAAAGTTATGATTGTATAAGACCTATAGTCACAAGGTAAGAGTTCAAGTTCTGGGTTTTATTTACTAGCTATGTGACCTTGGGCAAATCTCTTCCCTGCTCTGGATCTCAGGTTTTCACATGTAAAATGAGGAGTTTGGATTTGATGACCTCTAGTTTGGATTAGATGACCCCTTCCAGTTCTAAACATTGAATCTTCTGAAGTGTCTAGTTCGATAATATCATTGTATATTTTTGTCAACTCATCTCCCTCGAGAAAAAAACCCCAAATGACAGCATTTGAGCAATAATGTGAAACTATAGAAAGTGTACTTCTTTTCCCCATCAGTAAGCCCTTAGACAGAACATCTCCCATTCAGTGGTACAGACAATACTTCATATGCTCCTGTCACTGAAATCAAATGGATCTTTTTCTTAAATAATAGCAAGTATAAAATGCAATGTAAAGGACTGAGAATCAGGACACCTGACTTCTAGTCCTACACTACCAGTGTCTAACTATGTGACCTTATCATTTCTGCTCCCTGGGACTCAGTTGGCCCATGTGTAAAAGGGGTTTGGTTTGGTAATCTCCAGGGTCCATATAGCTCTGACTTTCTATGCTATTACTCTAATCTGCTAGGTGATATTTATGGGTGCTAGTTGGTTCAGACTGATTTTGCTTGACTCAGAGTGAAAGAACACCTGGATTGAAATCTTACCACTGACTTTGTATGATATTGGGCAGCTCATTTAACATCTCTGAGTCTCAGTTTCCTCATTTGAAAAATGAGGGAGTTTGGATTCTATGGCCTCTCAGGTCCCTTCTAGGTATAATCCTTAAATCTACCTCCAAATCTTTCATCCCATGATGCTGTCATCTCCACTGATTTTGTACAGAAACAACCTGTAGTACAGGAGAGAGGATTAATCTTGGGGTCAAAAGATAGGCATTCCTATCTTGGCTCTGGCACTTACCCAACAAGTGAATCCTAAGCAAGTCACTTTATTTATCCAAGTCTCAGTTTCTTCATATGTAAAATGAAGAATAATGCTTACATTGATTATATCACAAGGCTATAGAGAAGAATTTTTTTTGGTAACAAGAAGGCATCATGGAAATGGGAGGTGTTATTGTTCTTGTGAAATAAACATAGAAAGAAAGAAAAAACAAACCAAACACAAAAACGTGAATGGTGAAGAAAGCCAGAAACACAAAGATATTAAAAATAAAAGAAAAATATAAGCTGATAGAACAAGGTTAAGCCGAATACTAAATGCCAAAGTGAGTAGCACAGGATTATGTATTTCAAACCTAATATGTATGATGTAATCATGCATTATAGATTGTATGTATGTATTTCAAAGAAGAAAGTGGTGGGAAGAAGTCAGTCTTCCACTTCCTGAGTTTCCAGGAAGGGAAGAGTTAAAAGCCTACACAAAGATAAAACAAAGGAAAATACAGGCATTCAAAGCATCATCACATAGCAACAAGAGAGAATTATGATGAAGAAATGATTATAGTGTAGGAAGAATAAAAAAGAGAGCATTATCAAAGGTTGAGATAAAAACAGAAGAATTACAGGAGAAGAGAAAATACACACATGAAGTGAAAATGGGAAGCTCCTGGAGACATGGTCTTTAACAGCCTGGCATACTTTGTAGTTCCAACACACAGCTCAAGCAACTATATCATATTTTGCAGTATAAAGGATGGTATTTGAAGTTTTCATAATGTTCCTAGACTACAGAAAACAGCAGTACAGTTGACTGTAACTCAACAACTTTCAAAATCTCTGAGTTTTTTTTAGTCTTAATAACTTTTCTTACTCATCCTTTGTCTTTGATTTGGTAGAAACATCTAACACATTCCCTTGACTCACAGATCTGAAGTCTTTTAGAGGCTCACCCATTCCTTTCCCTCATCTCTCCTTGGCCACGATGATTAAAGTTTGATGGGGGATCTAAAGCAATCCTAGATATTTATTCCTTGAAATATCTTGTTTTTCCTCCCATTCAGTTGTAAAAAGCAAAACTTTGGAAGCAAACAGAGGCATAATTAAGAGATCCAGTCATGTGTCAGTGTTATATTTGGGACTTCAAGGAACAGAAACATAAGCACACTCACCTTAAGCTGACCATAGGGTTTAGTGATAATAGATAAACCAATCTAAGTGACACACACTCTTACAAAGAGGCCACAAGATAAGTGAGCCTTGTTTCATTGACATACTAGATCCTTTTTTTTGTTCTGTTTTTGGGAGGTGAAACTGCACATTTGCAGACTGAACATTAGTCCAGGTGACAAACTACAAATGGATTGCCCATATTAGGGGTTGTGTGGTTTTATACAGAAGTAGAAAGAATGAGCTCTAGTCTAGGGTACACAAACCTAAGATACCCTTGAATATACCAGTTGGGAATGTCAGGTAAAGTTATTCAGAATTCCTTTAAAGTCAAGAATGGTGCTTATGGATATGCATCGGTCATCTCAGTTGCATCCATCTTCATGTCCCTCCCTCCTGTGAGAAAAGGGCAGCTGGCTCAGCCAACCTGCTTCAGGAACTCTTTTATTATCCTCTACTATAAGAAAATGAATCCAGATTCTAATTGAATAAGAAGTGTCTGTTTATAAAGATTGAATATGGAATGGCCTTTTTTTTTTGAGCTCTAACCAGATGAATCACCTTTTGCATATGAATTAAAGTTACATGTAATTAATATCTGATATTTACAAGGCACCTTAAAGTTTTCAAAGTATCTTATAGGCATTATCATATTTGAACCTCAAAGTCAACCTAAAGTCTGTACTAAAGGTATTTTTATCTACATTTTACAAATGGGCAATCCCAGACTCAAAGAGCTTGATTTATTTTCCCCTAATCAGCCAGCCAGCAAGTGTTGATTTTTAATCCAGTTCCTCCTGACTTCAAATCCAACATCCTATCTACTACTATGGATAGTAAAGGACTTAAAGGAAGGGGTTGTTTGATTTTTATCTGTGTATCTACAATGCCTAGCAAAGTATCATCTTCTGCAGGACTCACTATTATGTAGGCACTGTGCTTGGAAAAGAAGCCCATGGCTCCTCAGATTTAAAAGGAAAGAGTAAATTTTAATTTGTCCTAAAGATTGCCTTTTCCTGAGCCCATGGTTGATAATTTCCACTTGACAGTCAATGGAAGGTATTCATAACCAGTACCCTCAACTCAGATGCACCTGGGATCTCATCAGTTTGAGAGTTCACTCCAATGATGAATATGGCGACCTATCCAGGCCTGCCCATGCTGTACAACTCTCATCCATCATTTCATAAATGTTTGCTACAAGTACTCCACCAAAGTGAAGTCTTCCTTACATTCTCCCCTTATCTAGAGGATAGTGGGGAAGCGTTCTGGCCATTAGCTATCATCCTTCACTTTTGGAACATCCCATCTGTTCTTTCTGTCATATAATCCTTGGATGACAGAATGAACTTATGCTGTTCTTCTTCAGAGTTCCTTATAAGTTATATGTTGGAGCATGCTCCCACTCACGGTGTGCTTTTCCATTGTTCTCTGTGCAATATTCATCTTTAGTTCTTGGAAGGCAGTGGTGATCCAGATCTTTCTGCTGTATAACATCAGTAAATATTTGTATTGAAAAGATGAATCTTTGCTGTTATGGAAATTCCACTTAGAGGCAATGCAAGTGACTTGGCATTTCCCAAAGGAGTTCCAGACTGCTCCCCCTTTTCAACTCTGGGACAAGCTCATTAACAATCTGCATTATGTGTGCTAAATATTCATATTGCTGGACAAGCTTTATAGGGTGCTCATTCATAAGCATGTTGAAAACTGGACAATAGGCATTCTCCATCCACTTGCTTTCTCCTGTGTGGATATTGATGTCAAACTTCGTTAAATGATTACAGATCTCTCCCAAGAAGTTCTACAATGTCTTCAGGCTTGATGGAATCAGTACTATATTTTTCTCAAACAGGAATGTGTGGAGGACCTCATCATCCACAATAAATCCATCCTTAACCTAGACCTGTGTTGGGTCTCCTCCATTGAAGTGGTGAATCAAAACCAGCATCTTAAAATTATCAAATTATTGGGATCTGGAAAAGTCAAGTAAAGACTTCCAAAGAAGAGGTTGGTATGCCTTCTTACATGGTACCTTTTTGAACACCCCATGCAATACTTAGTGTCACAGACTGAACTCTTACTAGAATTTGTCACAACTACGAAACTGTGGGAGGCAAAACAGAATCACAGATTCTCATAGTTGGAAGAGATATCAAAAGCTACGAAGTTCAAACCACACAAACCAACAAAAGCATTTCTACCCCATCACATTCGCAACAAGTGGTCAGGCAGCCATTTCTTGAAGCTTTCCAATGGGGGGAAACTCACAACTTCTCAAAGCAGTCCATTTCATGCTGGGATGACTCCAACTAGAATGAGTTTTTTTTTTCCTGACATGAAGGATAACAATAGACAAGGATAAGCAATAGACATGCCTCACCCACTTGGTCTTTCCTAAATCTGCCTCAATATAACATCCACCAATTGCTCTGGGATCTTCCCTTTGGGACAAAGCAGAATAAGTCTAAGCCTTCCTAACCATGACAACCCTGTAAATACTTGAGGATAGCTATCATGTCATCTCTAAATCTTCTTCTCTTAAGGTCAAACATTCTCAGTTCCTTTCAACCAGTCCTCACCTGGTATGAACTTGAGAACACATACCATATACCCCCTCCCCACCCAGGACACCCTACAGTTGATTGATGTGCTTTTTAAAATATGACAATGAAAACTGAATGCAAAAATCCAGATGTGGTCCTACCAGGGAAAAGTATAGAAGAACTATCATCTCCTTATTCCTGGAAAATGATGACTCTCTTAATGCAATGTTAGGTTGTATTTACTTATGTGTAGCTAAGCTACACAGCAGGTAGATGGAGTCAGGAAGAACTGACTTCAAATACAGCATTAAACACTAACTCTGTGATCCTGAAAAAGTCAACCTCTGTATGCCTCATGGGGATAAGAATAGCACCTGCTTCCCAGGGTTGTTGTGAGGCTCAAATGAGATATTATTTGTAAAGCACTTTTCATACCTTTAAGCACTGTAAAATACTAGCTAGTATTATCAACATTGTTACTTTCTATCTTCCTATTACCTTATACTGAGCTTGTCAGCCACTGAAACCTCCAGGTCTTTTTCAAATAAACTATTGTCTACCCAACCTCCACCTACCCTCTCCCATCCTACACTTGTGAAATTGATTCTCTGAACTCAAGTCTAAGTGTTGTTGTTTAGTCGTTTTTCAGTTGTGTTTGACTCTTCATGATCCCTTCTAAGGTTTTCTTGGTAAAGATATTAGAATGGTTTACCATTTCCTTCTCCACATCATTTTACAGATGAGAAACTTAGGCAAACAGTCAAAGTGACTTGCCCAGGGTCACACAGCTAGTAAATGTCTGGGGACAGATTTGAACTCAGGAAAATGGGTCTTCCTGACTTCAGGCCTGACATTTATCCACTTGTGCAGCCTAGCTGCCCAGGTTGGATATACATCACTATTAAATTGAAACATGTTTGTTTCATCCCAGTGTTCTAGCCTGTCCTATTTCTGAATCCACAGTCTTACCCCCCATGACATTACCCAAACCTTCTAGCTTCATAGCATCTGCAGATTTCATAAACATTTCATTTCTGCCTTTAACCAAGCCATTGATAAAAAATGTTAATTAAATAGCACAGGACCCAATCCAGATACCTGCAACACTACGATGGAGATTTTCCAAGTTGACATCAAACATTGTCATTTTTCCCTACAAGAATTATTTGAGTGACTTTATTAAATGTTTTACTAAATATCAAAGTAATGAATTTCACACATTAACTATGGCCTACCAATTTAGTGACCACAACAAAATAGGGAATGGGTTTAGACCAATAGGAGCTGTTCAAGAAACTGCATATTTTTCTATTTGTCTACTAATAGTCACTTTAATTTTAGCTAAAATTTTGCCAGGAATCAGTCAAATTCTCAAAAATTTGTAGATTCCATTCTCTTCCCTTTTATGAAATTTGTGTTAAATTTTCACATTCTTGAGGTTTCAGATACCATTCCGAGACTCCATGATGTTTCAAAGATCATCTAAGTGACTCAGCAATCATATTAGCTGTATCACAAAGTATTTAAGAATATAAATCATTTGGACCAAGTAATAAGACCTACATGAGGGCAACTAAGTGTGCTCTAACTATTCCTTTGATCATCTTGGCTACAATCTCCTTATTGATCATTTTTATTCTATTCTTTCAAATCTAAAGGTAATTTCCCCTGGCAGAGAAAATAGCTGTAAGAGTTAACACCTTGGCCTTTTCTCTGTCATTGGTTATCATTATTTCACCTACCTTGAGAAGTGCTCAAGGCTATTCTTTGAGCTTTGTTTTATTTTTCTCCATACAGCTCAAAAAATCAACCCATTTTGTTGTTCTTAGCATTTTTTTTTTGCCAGCTCCAGTTCCATTCTGAATGTTATCACCCCTAACACTAAGCTTGTGGTACTGTTCCATGCTGTTGTGTTCATTCTGTTCCCTGTCATTATTTCCATCTTTCTTATTTGTTGTTTTTTTTTTAATACAGGTTGGTTGGAGAGTTCCCTGTGTGTTCACAATTCCCCTTTTCTCTACTTATCGGAATTACTTCTCTTTGTGTCTTTAGCATTTCAATTCTGAAAGTTTCCCATCCCTCCCTAGATGACTGTTCCTGTAGAATGGGAGTCCACAGGATGCTAACTATCCTTCCTCTCAAATTTATTTAAGTCTTCTATCACAAAAGGTAGGCTACATGTTAGACATTCTTGGCTTTTCTCTCCATGTCTATCACAAATTTGAAGATTAGGTGGTCATCCCCTTTTCCCCAGCACCACCATCATTTCCCTCATAGAAGTCAATTCCTTTCTGTTAGTCAGAACAGATTCCTACTAGAATTGACCATTTTTCATCCTTCTGATTTTTGCTTATGCAGGATTGCTTCAACACTTCTCTCATTGCCTTCTCTGCTTTGGCAAGTTCCCCTTAAACTTTCAGAACTTTGGGGGCTTGTCCACTCATGATCCCTCTTTGTGCTTATTTTACCTTCTATATCAATTGGTCTTTCTAAAGGACACACACACACACACACACAGAGGGAGAGAAAGAAAGAAAGAGAGAGAGAGAGAGAGAGAGAGAGAGAGAGAGAGAGAGAGAGAGAAATAAGGAAGCAAAGTGGTACAGAGGGTAGAGAGCACTGATCCTATAGTAAGGAAAACCTGAATTCAAATCCATCCTCCAACACTTACTATGCAATATTGAGCAAGTCACTTACTGTCTGTTTGACTCAATTTTCCCATCTATAAAATGGGGATAATAATAGCTCCTACCTCCCAGGGTTATTGTGAGTATAAAATAAAATATTTGTATAAATATGCATGTATAAATATAAAATTAAATATTTGTAATGTACTTAGAAAACTTTAAAGTACCATCTAGCTATTATTACTAAACATGAGAAAATGTATTTCATTACTCTGAATTTTCTTGATAATTATACGTATTTATATTTTCTGTATTTTTATTGTTTAAGGTATTTGAAAGTCAAATAATCCTCCTACTTCTGAATTACGGGTTTTGTAGTAACCTATTGATCAGTGAACCAATCAGCATTTAAGTACTTACTTTATACCAGAGAGATTTCTCTAATGTTTCTTTTGGGTGAATTATGGTCAGTATTATAGGACATATTACTTTTGGTTGCAGTTTTGAAATATATTGTTCTATTCTTTTCTATAATTTCTCTTAAATTCAGAATATATCTACACTATTTAAATCACTGTTTATGCATATTTGAAGGACTTCCTTTTGCTTTCCTGTAAAGCTTGTTGTTTATCATTGAATTTAACTGCTGTGTGGCTTGGAGTTAGAAGCATTTCCTTTCATTCCTTCACTTTTCCTTTTCTTTTGTATTTCCTACCACTTGCCTCTGTGAATCTTCCTGTTTGTTGCCTTTCCTCCCTTTCACTGCTGGTTGCTGGTCAATGTCATCCTTCTTGTGTTGGGATATATGAAGATTAGTCAGACCCAACCTCCTGCCCTGAGTAACAGCTCCATCAAGGGGAGAAAATGATAGTCCCACCTGGGAAACAATGAAATTCAGAGTAAAGCATCAAAAACAGTATTAGGAATCTACCTGGAAATCTTCCCAGAGTTGCTTTTATATATGCATGTGTGCATGTGTGTGTGTGTGTGTGTGTGTGTGTGTACTCTTGACTCAATGTAAAGTACATTAGGAAAGATGTCAAGGAAGCTGCCCATTCTACCAGGAATAACACTTATAAGTATTCCTTGACCTGAACTCATGTTTGTTTAATTATTTTCCATCTTAAACCCCTTGAAATTATACTAATATAGTCTTCCTTATGGTTGGCCTTGATTTTAAAGAACACAGAAAGAACCTTATCTGTACAGTATGATGACATTCAGTCAAGTTGGTCCAAGTCAGTGATTAAGAATACTTTCCCATTAAAATGTTTCAATATCTGTTGCCCCTCACTTTGCCCCCTGTTAAATACATGACATCTTTTTTTCATTTTCAAATTAATTTCACACTATAATCCCCATAATGAGGAATACACAGCCAAAAGAGCATTGATGGAAAATCTCCAAAATAACATACATTCTTCTATTGGAACTAGATTTGGGATAAGCAAGGCCAATTATGTAATCAACTGGTACCTAGGAGTCATGGAGTAGGTCACGAGTATCTGAGTTTGAGCATCTTTTGGCTAATATGAAAAATTTAGTCATTTTCCAAATAAGAGTTGCTTTTGCTTACTCATCTTCAGTATTAACTTACTCTTAAAATCTACTGAAGTCTTTCTATAATGTCTTTTACTGCTGCTTTCTGAGATCACATACTAATAAGGTTCTTTCAACTCTTCTAATATCTAAATCTCCTTTGCATAATAAATGAAGATAAAGTGTTTGATACTTCGTGGAACTCAAAATGTTCAAGAATCGCACAGGATGAGAAGGCATAGTGTCATAAATCTGGAGTTAGAAGAAAAGTCAGAGGTCATCTAGTCTAATCCCTTTTATTTATAAATGAGGAAACTGAGGCCCAGGGAAGACAAGTGACTTATCCAAGTTTACATAGGACACAACATTCAAACACTGGTTTTCTGATTCAAGTCTCAGTGCTCTTCCCACCGTACCATGTAACAATCGATTCTGATAGAGGAAGTCCCCAGTTTGGCAATACCACAAATGCATTTAAGTATCTCTGTCTCTCTTCATATCCAGAGAAAATAATCTGTAAAGGAGAACTCCAGAAAAAAAAAATAAACTGGATAAAATGTGGGTTAATGGGAGTAAAGCAAATATTGGTTTTCAGAGGTCATAGGGCATCTCTCTCCTTTCTCTGATTCCTGCTTTTTGTCTCACATTGTCCTCAGCTTTTTCTCTAATCCAATCAAGCCTTATAAGCCTTCCACTCATATTCATAAACTCTATGTGATTTCCTAAGAATTGATGAACTGGAAACTATCACAGAAGTTATTATTATCATTATTAGTATTAGTATTAGTAGTAGTAATGCTAGTATTAACATTAGTACTACTACAATAATAATAAGGTATTAACCAATATATTCGTTCAGTGTTACTTGTTTTATTTTTCCAATCTGAAATGAATAGTCATATTACATAAGCAGGTTAAATTCCTTCAACAGTTGAGAAAGCAACTAGCATTTATTACTGCCTTCTGTGTGCCAGGCACTGTCCCAAGTGCTAGAACATTTATTAAGTGCTTATTACATACCTGGCACTATGTAACAACAAAACAAAGTCACTCCTATACACAAGGAGGTTACATTCTACATAAGGGGCAAAAAGAAAAGGTAGAACATTTCCTCACTTACGTAAGTGCAAGACAGCCTGATTTTGAGAAGAACACCAACAGCTGAGGTCATCGTGAAATGCTTGCTATAGGAAATAGCATTCAGACTAAGAATCAAAGGAAGCTAAGGATGTGAGAAGTGTGTGCATTATATTATAGACTTGTGCAAAGGTACAAAGATGAAAAACGAAACCTGGGAACAGTAGGTAGACCTGACTGGATGCAACAATGGGAGAGTGATGGGTAGTTGCATAAAATATATCTAGAAATATAGGCTTGAGCCCAACTGTGAAGGGCTTTAAATGACAGGCTGTATGTTTTCCTAGGGAAAATGTGGAACCAATGAAAATTCCTGAGCAGGGCAGTAACACAGTCATACTTCTGGTTTGGGAGAGATAAGCCACCAGGAAAGCTTCTCTGGTCTTATTCCACTTACCATGAGGCTAAATGCCTGAGCAGGAGAGGCTCTCACACAAAATGGCAGGAATTAGAAATGACTTATCCAGAACTGTGTCCTCAATGAGGGCTGCTGCCTGAACTTGGGAAATAGTCTTAAAAAGTAGAAACTGACGACCAAGCTGACCTTGATCAAAGCTAGAAAAGACCTTCAAGGGCCCCACTTATTTTAATGATGAAGAATTTGAGGGTCAGAGAGATGAAATGACTTGTCCAACATGACCAGTTAGGAAGGGTCAGAGCAGGGATTCAAGGCCATACCTCCAAGTCCAGCCCTCTTTCCACCATAGCACGTTGCCTCCCAAGAAGGCCACCTCCACTCCCCCACATCCAACTAAGTGTCAAAGTGGGGTCCAGGCCTAGACTACCAGAGCTGGTCTCAAGAGAGGACATCTGGAGTCAATGGATAAAGATATGAAGAAAGGAAGCAGAGAGCTGATCAGTCTTCCCTAAAGATTTTTGGGTTCCAGGAAGAATAAGATGGCCAGGACCCCTGCTTTTCAGGCAGAAAACCAGAAAGTCTCAGTGGCCACAAAGTATCTTCTTCATACTACATAAAATTATTCATTTTCTTACTTCTTACTATCCACCAATTAAAGATTCCTGGACGCAGTTGAAGAAGGAATTATCAGTCCTGAGGTTATTTGCACCTTGAGGTGAATTTGTATGATTAGATTAATTTCTTCCTAACACTTTGTTGAAATGACTGAAAAAAATGGTTGGGCTTTGAAGGAAGGCGAAAGGGAGGAGAAAAGAATGGGGGAAAACAGTTAGTTTTGAAGTCTGAGGCACCAAGAGGTAGAAGGCAATGCAGGATACCATAGTTGGGGGAGAGCTCTAAGATAAGACATTGGGTAGCATGATGGCACTAGATGCCTGGGGCTCTGACAGATGGTGGAGGGGATCATAAAGGGAGATGGGAGCGTAACAAGATTAAACCTCACCCTACTTTTTCATATTGTGTAGGATCAGTCCTGCCCCTTCCCTTCCTTCCAGACTCAGACACCATATAGGCAACTGGTCAGTGAACCAAATAGAGCATTGGATTTAAAGCCAAGAAGATCTGAGTTCAAATCCTGCTTTGGGCACTTAATACTTTTGTGACCCTGGGCAAGTCACCTCATCTTTGTCTGCCTGAGTTTCCTTATCTGTAAAATGGGGATGATAATGATGATAACATGTATATAGTGCTTTAAGCTCTCCAAAGCACTTTCCTTATATTATATCACCTGGTCCTCACAACAACTCTCTGAAATAAGCACCATTATTATCTCCATGAGATAATACATGTCTTTGAAAACTATAGAATGCTACAAAAATGTTAGCTATTATTCTCCTTTTGAGAAACAGGGTCCAGGAAGCATAGATCACAGCTCTATAGTCCATGTTCTAGACACCCTGGGCTGTCAGAGCCATTTTAGATCATGGAAAGAAGAAAAGTATGATTTCCTCTAGTCCCAGGACAATGGGTAAATGAATCTCCTTCATGGCTTATGAGGACACTCCACCATAAAGGGAAGAGTTTTCCCTCACAGTGAGTCTAAATTTGCCTCTTTCCAATAGCTGCTGTTTCCTCTTAGTTCTGGCCAAGCTGATGGAGGGGGGTATGCTTTAACTGATTCAAGTCCATCTAGAGAAAGTCACAGATTTGGGGTCAAACCCGTCTCCCCAAAATCCCACCAAAGTGTTCATTTCCAGGCTACTCCTCTCTCTGTTTACTTTATTTGGCAATTCTTTACCCGAAGAATCCAGTCAGCTTGTCATCTCGTCCCTGCTTGTGTACTCAGAGAAAGACATTGTTGTTCCTATTAGCCTGGTGATGGCAGTGGTAGTTACCAAGTGACAGGATGAAATTACCCAGGCGGCAGTTTACTCAGGGGTGGGGCGAGGCGGGGGGGGGGGGGGGGGACGGACCTGTTAGTCAATTTGCCAGAGTAAGCCACTTTTGCAGGGAGTGTGTAATTTTGATACCTGTTTAATTTCAATCCCTCTGTCTTGTTTGACAGGATGATTTCTCACCCTTTGTAAATGGTGCCATGGACCCCTCAATTGGTTTTCCTCTCACTGCTGTTACAGCATTCTCCTGTCAGAAATATTTTGAGAAACAATTCTCCCCAAAAGTCTTAATTCTATTGTGATCTGTCCCACAAAATGGCCCCCCTCTTTCATTTCCCCTGAGTGTGCACGCACACAGACACACACACACATACACACACACACACGCAGGCATTATTCCAACAATATTTTCATTTCCTGGAGTTTTAAATATTTACATTGTATGCCTCCAGTGATATGGGCTTCCACGTGAACAAACACAAATCTAACAATTTGTGGCTTTCAGAGAAATCCTCATTGTAACTGACCTGTTCCGGCCATGTTCTCTTTTGCTGCATGTCCATGGGAAGACCTGGCTAGTTTTAACCTGTTCCAGAGCTCTGCACCTGACTTTAGCTCCTGAGGTTCTGAGACAGTGGCTCAAGGTTTCTGCAAAAGTATTAAAAAAAAACCCAAAAACATTCTTCAGCTTTTTGTAAGGATGATAGAAAAAGGATTTTAGACCCAGGGGACCATAGAGATAACCCACTACAAATACTTTATTTTTGAAATTTAATTTAAATTTTTCAATAAACAAGTCTATCTTCTTTCCCTCCCATTTTGCCCATTGAGGAAAAGAAAAAAAAATAAAACTCTTAAAACAAACATTTATTTGGTTGCTTAATCAAGCGAAACAAATTCCTGCATTAGCCATGTCCTAATACACACACACACACACACACACACACACACACACACACACACACACA
>NW_020954551.1:4605910-4686068 GCF_900497805.2 Vombatus ursinus | reverse complement strand
ACACACACACACACACACACACACACACACACACACACACACACACACACATACATCTCATTCTGTATCCTGAATTTATCACCTTTCTGTCAGGAAGTAGGTAGCATCTTTACCATTATTAAACCCAAATGTTGTCATTTGGGGGAAAAGAAGACTAGACCTGACTCTCTAGTGTAGAGAATTTCTAGGGGGGGGAGTCTTTCCCCCTATGCAGATTGACACCTTCTCTGAAATATATAATTTTAGAGACCTGCCTGGACCACTGAGACATTAAGTGACCTATCCAGGATCACACAGCTAGGGACTTGATGGGACCTGAAGCCAAATCTCCTAAAGTCTGGCTCTGGCTCTTCATGCATTCTTCCAGATGAGGAAGTTAAAATTCAGAAAGAGCAATTGATTTATCCATAGTCATACAGGTAATCCATGGCAAAATCAAGATTTAAACCCAGGTCTTCCAAGTTCAAATTCAGCAGTCTTTCTATGGCCCCAAGCTGTGAAACAACAAAAACTCAGTGGGGAGACATGCCCAAAGTTATACTGCTTACAAATAGGAATGTTGGAGCTGGACCCCAGGTCTCCTGACTCCTAATGGCACAGTCCCTCAACGCCTCTTTTATCATGAGGGATGTCAGATCATTAGAATGAGAATGAGGGAGAATATCCTTATCATTAATGAAGATTCTGCATTGTGGCTAGAACTCAGTTGTCCATGGAGTTCAGGCCCTAGATTTTTTGTTACTTTGCAAAATAAACTGCACGCTAGCTTTCCTACCACATATCTCACAGAGCCACAAGCAAACTAGTAGATGATTAGTTGCCTTCTAACTGCTCAGTAGGGAGCTGAACATTGCTTAGACCAGAGGGAAGTATCAGGATGGAGATACCCAGTGGTATATGACTGGATCAGAGAAATCCTCTTCTGTAGAAACTGGGTCAGACTTTCTCTAGTCCCAATTTCCTTTGTCCATTGAAATGGCAGAAAGAACTTAACAGGGGTAGACATTACTTCTGCCTGTTACTACCTGTGTGACAATGAGCAAGTGATTGTTTCCTCATTTGTAAAATGAGGGAGTAGAAGTGGAGGGGCCTGAACCGTTCTGTATAAAAGAGTATTTGCTTTTCCCCAAGGAAACAATGACAGAGGCATCTTTGGGCAAGAAGCCCAAAGGGCAGGGAAAGCGCAGCAGCAGCCAGGGGAGCTTCAGCAGATGACAGCTAAAGCAGCAATATGGCAGAAAGCTGGGGTCTAACACTTCACTGCAAACAGATACGGAACAGAGCTGGGGAGCAGGGATGTTCCCAGAGCACCCCCAAGAGCTGTAGGGAAGAGCCCTTGAAGTAGAGGCATTTCCGGGCTCTGATCATGAGTCCTCTGGGGATCTGTTCCTTTCCTCAACAGTACACGCTTCCATCAGTGAGTCAACAAGTATTTGAGAGCTTCCTGTGCACCAGGCATTGTGCCAAGTTCTGGGGATACAAAGAAAGGCAAAAAACGGCCCCTCTAGTGGGGAGGGGAAAATGCACACCAGTGCGTACATGCAAGACCTATATGGGATAAGCTAGAGGTTATCTAAGAGGGAAGGCACTAGCATTGAGGATTCCGTGAGAAATCATAACCATTTGTTAATGGGAGAGCCTGAAAATGATTCCATTCTCTGGTTTTCTTCTGTTATTTACTGAGTCTCCTGTCCTGATTAAATATTTAGTAATTCTGCTAATGCTTTCTACCCTGGTCTGTCTGCTGGTTGAGAGTACACTAGATGGGAGCACACTACTTACCTGCAAGGTAGAATATTGAATATTCAGGCAGCAGCACTCCAGAGTTGAATTTGTTGTTAAATACTTCATTCTCATTCTACCTTCCTTTTCTTTATCAATCATTTTCCAGAGAGAGAGAGAAAGAGAGAGAGAGAGAAAGAGAGAGAGAGAGAGACAGACAAAGACATCAAGAGACAGGCAAAGACAGAGAGATGGAGAGATAGAGACAGAGTGACAGACACAGAGTGACAGAGTGACAGACACAGAGAGACAGAGATACGGAGTCAGAGTGACAGAGAGAGAGAGAGAGAAGTTAAACCAGTGGAGATGGCCTTTTACTTACTTATCCATTGTTTCCTGCTCCAGTTTCTGTCTCCATCCCCATTTTCTAGCTACCCTTTTGATGCCAACTCTACTCTAACTACACCTTGCAAAGCCAGACCATTCAAGAGGATGTCAAAATAATCATGTAGTTGCCTGTGTAAGTGCTCCCTTTGCAAGAGAAACATGTCACTAAGATAGCTAATTTTCAGGGCAATAAAGAAGTTGTCTTCCAACCATTGTGAGCTCATATTTATTTCATCTCCAAGCATCCTGTAGGATTTTTCGAGGCAATAGTCATGCTCCATATGTTTCTTTCTATTTTACATCATTGTACATGTCCTGAGGCATAACTAGACCTTTCAGCATGCTCCCACTGATATCGCCTCAAGGACAGCCATTAAAAGTCAGGAAAAGTTTGAGGAATTCTCCAGAATGGCTAGCAGAAGCCAAGATCCTGAGATATATAGGTGATGCTCCACCGTTAGAACATGAGACAGCATTACAGGCAAATCTCACATTTCTTAAATGCCTCCAACATAGCTCTGTGAGATTACTCGGGTTGGGTAGCTGTGACAAACATCAGCCAAGGGAGCAAAGACCCAGCAAAATAGGCTGATAATGAGCCATAATATCAAAAGGGATCTTGGAGACCATCCCATCCAACTTCTTTCTTTTATAGATTATGAAACTAGGATGAAGAGACTTGAAATGACTTATTCAAAGTTACACTGCAAGTTAGTGTCAGAGATGGACTTCTAACTCCCAACCCAATTCTCTTTCCACTTTTCAGAAGGATTGTTTCATGTCTTCCCATCTCTAACATTCAATTATTCTAACAGTTGAAAAGACAAATGGACATTAAATCAGGGCTGTTTGGCCCCGAGAGCTGATTATTTCAAAGAGACAGCTTAGTGCCCGGGGGAGGGGGTGAGATTTGAAAGTATGTGGGTGGGGAGGTTCAAAACTCAGCTCTACCGTTTCCTTCTTGGGTGACTTTGGATAAGTCTCTCTGGGACTGCTTCCTCAGCTATACAATGAGGCAGTTGGACTGAAGGACCTCTCAGGCCCCTTTTAGCACAAAGCCTAATTCCGTCTCTTCCTCCACTTTGGCCACACACTCCTCCACCTCGCGCCCATGTTATTCTCTCTTTGAGATTTGCTAGTTTGGGACTTTAAAGTTCATGAAGCACTTTCCATAGATTATGTCTATTGCTCTTCAGGACAATTAGAAGGCAAGATGGTTTGGAGAACAAAACACTGAACTCCAAAAGACCTGGATTCACATCCTCTCGGACATTTACTAATTGAATGACCCTGGAAAAGTTGTCTTACTTCTCTTGACCTCGGTTTCCTCATCTGTAAAATAAAAAGGACGGGCTTGATCATCTCTAAGACCCCTTCGAGCTCTAGATCTATGACTGTATGAACTACTATAGGCATTAATATGCCCATTTTACAGATGAGGTTCAGAAAAGTTGAGGCTGGCTGATGGCCACAGCTATTAAGGATCAGAAATGAGACTTGTACCCAAATCTTCCTGACTCCAATTCCAGTACTCTCTCCACTATGCCAGCCCTTGTCTTTTTTTTTCTTTTCTGTTTTTTTTGTGAGATAATTTACCCCATTTTACCTCTCCCTTTCTCCTTCTCCTAATATAATCCTCTCTCACCCCTTAATTTTATTCTCCAGATATGACCCCTTCATTTTCAACTCACCCTGTGCCCTCTATCTATCTGTCTATATCTATATATACGTACATATAATTTTTCCCCTCCAACTACCCTAATATTGACAAAGGTCTCATGAGTTACAAATATCATCTTTCCACGTAGGAATGTAAACAGTTCAACCTTAATAAGTCTCTTATGATTTCTCTTTCCTGTTTACCTCTTCATGTTCCACTTGAGTCCTGTATTTGAAAGTCAAATTTTCTGTTCAGCTCTGGTCTTTTCATCAAGAATGCTTGAAAGTCCTCTATTTCACTGAATGATCATTTTTTCCCCTGAAGGATTGTACTCGGTTTTGCTGGGTAGGTGATTCTTGGTTGTAATCCTATCTCCTTTGCCCTCTGGAATATTATATTCCATGCCCTGAGGTTCCTTAATGTAGAAGCAACTAAATCTTGTGTTGTCCTGATTGTGTTTTCACAATACTTGAATTGTTTCTTTCTGGCTGCTTGTAATGTTTTCTCCTTGACCTGGGAACTCTGGAATTTGGCTACAATATTCCTGGGAGTTTTCCTTTGGGAATCTCTTTCAGGAGGAAATTTTCAATTCTTCCAAGGTGCTATGATAAGGGGCGAGGTATTTCCTCTCCACCACCACAACAACGCCCCTCAGAACTGTGACCCAGATCCAAGCACAGGCAAAGCAAGAGATTCCTGCCTCAGCTCTGGCAAAGAGATCCCTGCAATCCCACTCTGATCAGCCACTCAATTCCCCCTCAGTCTGTGAGCCAGAAGCTCAGGAAACAGCTGCGGCCCCAGTCCACTCTCAAGACTTGCAGCTGAGACCTAGATCCTTCTCTCACCGCAATCACAGACTTTTCCCACTGACCTTCTAAGTTGTCTTTGGCGTTCATGGGTTGAGAAGTCTGGAAACCATCACAGCTGCCCGCGATTCAGTTCTCCAAGGCCTGCTCTAGGTTCGCTGTGGCCTGCGCACCCACGCCGAACCATGTTTCTCTCCCTGCCCGGTGCAATATACCTTTCTGATCAACCATCCAGGCTGTATTTGGCTGGAAATTTGTTTTACTCTGTCTTTTTGTGGGTTCTGCTGCTTTAGAATTTGTTTAGAGCCATTTTTTATAGGTATTTGGAAGGGTTTAGAGGGATAGCTCAAACAAGTCACTGCTTTCCCTCTGCCATCTTCTATGCCAGCCCTTGTCAAGAAGAGGACTACTCATTTCCACCAGTACCTGCCTAGCTTCACACACCCGGCTCATGGACCAGGTCTTCTTTTTTCAAAATCAGTCTCTGCTATATTTGGTCCTTATTGCTTTCAATTTTTTTTTTTGCTTTTCCCATTGTATGTCATTTGTCTGCCCAGGGAGGGGTACCCTCCCATCAATACCTATGGGTACAATACCCATTATGTATGAAGCATCTACTAAGTGATTCCTCCTAGCAGCGGGGCTGAACTCAAACACAGATGACTACTCAAGGAGTCAACAGACAAGAAAACATTCATAAAGTGTCTACTCTATGCCAAGCACTTTGCTAATCAGAATCTTTTGTCTCTGGAAAACTTAGACTATGCTACCCTGAAAGCTAGATGGCTCAGTGTATAACTTAGACATTTAGGAGCCCTAGGAAAGTCACTTAACTTCCATTAGACTCAGCTTCTGCATTTAAAAGGAGGAAAATAACAGCACCTACCTCACAAGGTTGTTGTAAGGACCAAATGAGATAACACATGGAAAGTGCTTTGCAAACCTTAAGGCACTCTCTTAATGTTAATTACTGTTGCTGCTACTGTTATTTACTTTCCATCAGTACTTCAGGGTTAGACATTTCTGGGGTCTTTCTCCAATACAACCAAAGATCTGTGGTGTGGCTACTGGCTCTACTGGTGAAGAAGGAAACTTACCTCCCCTCGGTCCCACCAGGGATATTTTTCTTTTTCTTTCCAGAAAAAGGAAGACAGCCTCAAACTACCTACCAAAGATATTATAACTCAACTAGGTCCACTTTATTACTGCTATCTTTCATCCTCTATATTTACCGAATCCCACAGAGAACTAGAAATGGCACTAGAGTTAGCTATGGTACCTCTGGGTCCCATAATCAGATTGAATCATATCATAAAACAAGTGCATGGGATGTTCTTTGGGGAAGGGAATGAAATCTAAGTCTGAAGGTCTTGCACCTCTAAGTTCAGTCTGCTTTCATGGTCTCTCGGGGGTACTGGGAAGGTGGCACAGAGGAAGGCAGTCTCTAGAAGCAATTTAAAGAAGAGACTAGTAAAATATCTCACTCTCAGAAAGACTTGATAGAGAAGACAAGGCAGAAGGTGATCCACAAGGCAGCCATTGCTGAATCAAGCGGGAGATCTCTGTGAATGTCTTCTTCTGGTGCCCTATTGGAGTGTTAGCATGAACCTGGGCTCTTAAAGGTGAACAGTGGAGAGAAAATTCCAATAGATCCTGCCAAACTAGAAAGGGCAGATGATTGACACTGTGTCCTCTGATATAAAATCATAAGCAGCTTCAGAAATTTGTTGTATTTGTCATTTTGCCTAGAATACTATCACTTTCCCTAGGATTGTGTTGGAAAGAGGCCTATCTCCACCTAGCTGAACTACTTTAGAAATTCTCCTACTTTCCCCCCAGGAAGCTTATTACTGGGATAACCTCATCATCCTTTAAGACCTCATCACCTTAGGGACTCTACCTCATCACCATCTTCTGCCTCTCTGATTGGAGGATGAGATTGTAAATTCCATACCACCATTTAAGGAAAGAGCTCAGCTAAGCCATCTCCTCACTCCCCACCTGGCTGCACTATCTTAGGACTTCTCTGACAGATTTTTTCACTGTATCCCCATGTCAGACACCTTCCCCACCCCCATTCCCCTTTTTCAATTGGATTGTAAGCTCCTTGAAGGCAAGGGCTGTCTTTTTTATTCCCTATTCACATCCTCAGCAGTTTCCTCATCTATAAAATTGGGGGGATAATAAGTGGTGGTGACAACAGAGTAAAAATGGAGGTGACAATAACCCTACCTTTAGGACTATTGTGAACCACAGTGCCTGGTACATAATAGGTGCTTAATAAATATTTATTGACTCTTGACCTTAGTTGAAAGGAACCCCGCAGGTTATCCAGTCCCACCCTCTTATGTTACAGAGGAGGAAACTGAGGACCTGAGAAATTAAGTGCACAAGTATCCAAGGTTGCAGGGGTAATAAGTGATAGAATCAAGATCCAAGCTTACGTCCCCTTAACCCCAAACCTGGAACTCATTTGCATGAGACCACAGATTTTAAAGCCAGAAGAGACCTTAAAAGCGCTATCATACATTCCTCTTCACTTTACAGATAAAGAAATTGAGAGACAAAAAGACGATATGAATTGTCCAAGGTCGCACAGGCTAGAAATTGAAATAAGATTCAAACCCAGGTCACACGCTTTAATTCCAGTGCTTTTAAACATTAGGTCATTAATATTTAGAGTTAGAAGTGACTTTAAAGGCCATTTAATCAAACATCTCTCACTTTGCAGGTGAGGAAACTGAGTCACAGAGAAGTGAAGAGCCTTGCCCAAATGGCAGAGCCCAGAATTATACTCCAAGTGTCTGGGTCTTGCAAGCCATCACTATTCCCATAAAGGAACACATGTCTCCATTCAGTGGGGCTCATTGGCTGAGGTTCGGCCACCGGGGGACGACTGCATTAGCCGTTGCCACTCATGAACCTGTCAGCAGAGTCATGGAATAATTGGGACACATGGAGGGAGGTCTCATGACAACGAAATTGTGAATCTGGGGAAGTATTGAGGAAGCGATAATTGGCATGAGCCTGAAGGAGAAAAAGAAACAAAGGACAGAGGCGCAGGGTGTGCTGGGCCTGAGCAAAGGGAACCCGTTGGGGAATAAAATAACTCACAGGCAAAATAAAGGAAGGAGCAGAGTGGGTGAGAGAGCTGTGAAACTGACGACGTGGAGTCTGATTAGATTCTCACGGACCTAACATTCTCTAAATTCCCTAGCTAATGATGCAAGGCCTTCTGAACAGAGGCTATGGAAGAGTGGGGCCTCATACCTGACTAGGAAATTTTCCTAGTCAGAGGGAGATTCACACGCTTCTAGAATGTCACTGCAGAAGAGGATCCTATAATCTAGACAGGGGGAGGGAGCCTGCGGCCTTGAGTGAGGCCTAGAATCTCAGAGACAGTTAGTGATTTGTCATTGATATTGGAAAGAGGATTCCTGTTTGCTAGATAACATAGATGGGTTCTTAACACAGGGTCCATGAACTTTACCAAAAAAAAAATTTTCATAATTGTATTTCTATAAAGTTGTTTTGCTTTGTAATCTTGTGTATTTTGTTTTATGCATTTAAAATCATTCCAAGAAAGTGATCCATAGACTCCACTAAACAGCCAAAGGGGACAGTCTATGAAACAAACAAACAAAAAAAAGAAGCAATATCTGGTTACTGAAGTCCCTTCAAAATGATTTTCTATGATTCTCTTAAATTAACCACCAAATCTTTGGTGCTGCTCAGCTTTCTCCCTTTGAAACATGGCAGCTCAATACTGTGGAAAGTCTGCCAGCTTTGGGGTAAGAGGGTCAATCCTGCTTCTCACGGTGACCTCGGACAATTCAATTAACCCACACGGGCCACAATTTCCTCCTCTTTAAAAAGAAGGGGTCAGACTCTGTGACCTCTAAGGTAACTTTAAGCTTTTAATCTATAATCTCATGATTCCACGATCCATTTCCTATTATGAAGGCCCATGGACATCTGTGAGTAGAGATGATTATCAGAATGTTGGCAAGGCCCCTCAGCCTGGCCCAGACAGACCAGATAAGCTTCTCTGACTGGCTGCATTGTATTAAGGCCTTGTTAGGGCTTTTTTGCCCTGCCTCCTAATAGGAATAACCTCTGGAGCAAGAGTAATTTATCCGTACATCTAGCTTCCACGGCTTGTCGCTGCTGGTAGGGGCTCCTAGCCCCCTTGGGCCCCCCTTCTTCCACAGCAGAGCCACTCTCACTCTCGAATACATTTTAACCTGTCAGAGAATAAACAGGACAATTACGTAGCCCAACTCGGGGGCCCAAGTGTTGATAAAGAAAACTGGCGCCAGCACTGGCATTCAGGCACGGTCCGTGTTAAACAAGGCAAAATGAGGCCATTTGTTGGCTCAAATGAAAACATTTGTCAAGCTTACTAATTCAAAATCGACCAGCTGAGAAGTTCTTGATCTGAGTCCTTGATGACAGGCCTAGTAAAGGAGGGGAAAAAAAGGAGAATGGGAATCAAGGAGAGAGGGACACCCAGTTACAATCCAGAGAGGAAGGGGGAGGCTCTGATCCTGTGGGCAAGTTTGAGATGTCATGTGATCATGGAATGGACATGCTAGAAACACCTTCTTTGTTATGAAGGATGGCTCATTTGGGAGTGGGTGTGGAGCATAGCTAGAAATGATATAAAACCAAAATGCGTCAATGAAATGATTAAAAATTTTTTAAAAAATGAATAAAAGGTAAAATTTCATTTAGCTATAGTAATTCATAATCAGTCAGTTTAAGGGGTCCAAGTATGAGGTGAATGAAGGCAGGCTCATGGGAATAATATCTATATGGACAAATTATCCAAATTGCATATGGCACCAATTCTACCCAGATATGCCCATTGACCACAAGGACAGCAGAATTCAAATTCAATTCAAATCAATTTCATTCCATCAATAAGCATGTTTGAGCATCATATACAAATACATGTACACATACAATATATAGGATACATACATACACATACATATACGCACATACATGGCAGCTAGGTGGCACAGTGGATAGAGTGCCAGGCCTGGAATCAGGAAGACCTGACTTCAAATTCAGCCTCAGATACTTACTAGCTGTATGACCCTGGACAAGTCATTTAGTCCTTTTTGCCTCAGTTGCCTCATTTGTAAAATGAGCTAGAGAAGGAAAAGGCAAACCACTCCAATATTTTTGCCCAGAAAATCCCAAATGGGGTAACAAACAATGCTGAAAAGACTGAAAAACAACAAATATACATATACAATACACACATTATATATATATATATATATATATATATATATATATATACATCTGTATGTATGTACATCTCTTTGTGTGTATGTGGAGAGAGGGACAGAGACAGAGATACTGAGAGAGAGAGGCACCACTAACAGTTGCTGTCCTAGTTACCAGTAATACAAAGACCTGAAACGTAGTTTCTATTCTTAAGGATATTAACTCTAGTTGAGGATAAAACAAGAAAAAAGATAAGAAGATGTGGGACAGTTTGAAGGGGGCAGGGTCCTCAATGAAGGCTCAATGAGCCTTGAAGAAATCTCAGAATTCTAAGAGGCAAACATGAGGAGGGAGCGCATACCAAGCAGGGATCACAGCATTGTGCAAAAGCATGGAGGTGGAAATAAGGACTCTTAAGGTCAAGGAGCAGTAAGCAGGCCAGTTGACTTAGAATAGAGAGTGTATAAAAGGTAGATGGATGAACTAAGGTCGGCTGGAGCCAGATTCTGGAGGGCTTCAAAGGCCAAGCTGAAGAGTTCATATTTCATTCTATAGGCAACTGGAAGCTTCTTGAATGGAGGAGGGACATCTCTGCTCTAGCAGCAAGTGAAGGCTGGTTTGGGAAGGTTGACTCAGAGAATGAAGTCTCAGTGCAACCCATCACTCAATAATGAGAAAACAACTCGGACCGCATATTCTATTGATAATAGATCAGTAACATGAATCTTCTATACAAATTATTAAAAAAACAAGAATTTTACATAATGTATAATAGGTGTATGTATGCATATGCATGTATGTGTATATGTGTGTGTGTGTGTGTGTGTGTGTGTGTGTGTGTGTGTGTGTGTGTAGAGAGAAAGAGAGAAAGAGAGAGAGAGTTTATTTTGTATAAGAAAAACCATTTTAAGAAACTTCCTAGGGATAGGAGAGGCCAGCTAGTCCGATGAGGGTGATGCCTTCCAAGGCTGAGACCCTTCTAGTCTACTGAAGCCAAAGCCAGCACTCATTCCAGAATGCCACAGGCGAAGGTGAGGAGACATTAGGACACAAGCCGCTTGAGAGCAGGGACTGCTTTTGCCTTTCTTTGACCATTCCTTAGTTGCTTTTGCTGACTCATCATCCACATCATACCTGCTGATGGTAAGTGCCCTCCCCCATTCAATCCAGGCCCTCTATACTATTTCACTTGGTGATATCCATCATTCCCCTGGATGCAATCGTCTCTATGTGGATGATTCCCAGATCTATGTATACATCTCTAACCTCTCTGCTAACCTCCGGTCTGGCATCTCCAGCTAGCTATTAGGCATCAACTTGTCCAAAACTTAACTCATTATCTCTTCCCATATTACCAAAGCTCCCCATAACTGCTGAGGGAACTACCATCCTCTCAGTAATCCCGGCTCACAGCCCCGGTGTCCTCCTCAACTTTTCACTCTCTCTCTCATCCCTCATATCCAATCTGCTGCCAAATGCTATACAATTTACCTTTGTAAAACCTCTGGCATATACCCCCTTGTCTCCACTGTTACTGCCACCAACCTGTCACAGACCCTCCTCACCTCATGCCTGAGCCATTGCAGTAGCCTGCTGGTGGCTTTATCTGCCTTAAGTCTCTCCCCTTTCTAATCCACACTCCACTCCGCCAAAGAGACCTTAAAGCATGGGACTGACCATGTCCCTCCCCCCCCATCAATTCCAGTGGCTCCCAATCACCTCTAGGATCAAATGTAAATTCCCTTGACCTTCAAAGTCCTTTGTGAGATGATCCCCTCCTGCCTTTCCAGTTATCTTATGCCTTGTTCACCTCTACATACTCTATACTCAAGTGACCTTAGCCCCCTTTCTATTCCTTCCATACACACTCCTCTTCAAACTGCTGTCATTTCCCTGGCTGACCCCATTCCTGGCATGTTCTCTGTCCTCATATCTACCTCCTGGCTTCCCTGGCTTCCTTCAGGTCTCAACTAAAATCCCAGTTTCTACAAGAAACCTTTCCTTTCCCCCCTTAATTCTTGGGCCTCCCCTTTGTGGATTTTCGTCAACTGATCCTATCTATAGCTTGTTTGTACACAGGTGTTTTAATGTTGTTTCCCCATTAGACGTTGAGCTCCTTGAAAGCAGAGACTATTCTTGCCTTTCTTTGTATCTTCACTACTTATCACAGTGCTTGGCATATAGTAGGTGCTTAATAAATCCTTAATGATGAACTTGAATATCAAAACTGCTGAGGGAATTCAAAGTTTGATGGAATATTAAAATACAAATCCATCAGACAGTCAATATAAGTAACCTGATTCACTCCACAAAGCCACCAAGGCCCTGTGACACCCATTAATCTCAGCCCCAGATGGCCTGGCCAGAATAGCTTTCACCTTGGCTTCCTGGGACTTCCTACTTCCTCCAGTCACACAGTTTGGCCTCACATCTGCAGAGCTAATGCATAAGCTTTGTTAGCTCCAGCAAAGTGAGCTGGCAAATGGCAAAAAGACCAGAGGAATGGTAGCTCTCCCTAGAGCCTCTTAAGATTCTACAACTGTTGTGTTTTGGTAGGCCTGGGGGGTGATACGTGGCAGGCAGAATGGAGCTGCTGCTAGTGTTCACAAACAAAATTACCTTTTACCTTTGCATGTAGGAACACTTGTCATGTTTCTGGGTGCCCTGGAGCCTTCTTATCCAAACACAGGAAACCAGAAGCAAGGTTAGCTGATACATTTTCAGAGAGTACTAGGGGACATAGAAGCCTGTGAGTCAGTCAAGCACCGGTTATATGCTTACTCTGTGCCAGGCACTATGCCAAAGTGTTGGGAATAAGAAGAAAGGCAATGCCTTTCACAGAGTGCCTGGCCTCAAGGAGCTCACATTCTAATGAGATAGTGAGAGAAACAACATGCAAATTACACACACATACACATACAATATTATATGCATACAGTGTAAATAGAGGTAATGAATAGAAGAATTGGGAAGGGAAGAGAGAAAGGTCACCAACAGAAGGTAAGAATTGAGCTAGGCTTAAAGGAAGCCAGGAGGCAGAGGTGAGGAGGAAGGAAGGGCAGTCCCGGCAGGGAGGACGGCCAATACAAGTATCTGGAGTCGGGAGATGGAGTGCTGTGTGCGGAGGAGGTAAGTTTCTCTTGATCACAGAGTACCTGGAGGAGAGTAAAATGTAAGAAGACTGGAAAGGTTGGAAGGGATCAAGTTGGGAAGGGCTTTAAAAGCCAAAGAGCCAGTCAATATACATGTGTTAAGTCCCTATTATGCGTCAAGAACTATAGGGAGTGCTGAGAAGCCAAACACCGTCCCTGCCCTAGAGGAGCTTGCCATCTAATGGAGGAGAAAACAAGCAACTAAATTAGAACAAAGAAGCGATATTGGGGATAAAAGGAAATTATTTACAGAGGGGGGGCATTAGAACTAAGAGGGTTTGGGAAAGGCTTCTTGTAGAAGGGAGGGAGCAGTAGCTTAGTTGAAGGAAGTCAGTAGACGAAGATGAGAAAGCACTTTCAAGGAGTGGGCCACAGTCAGAGAAAATGCCCCGAGGAAGAGATGGAGGATTGTGTTCATGGAGCATGGAGAACAGGGTCACTGGATCAAAGAGCACATTGAAAGGTGTAAAGTATAAGCAGACTAAAAAGGAGGAAGGGGGCTAGGTTTTGAAGGGCCTTGAGTAACAAACAAAGAATTCTGTACTTGATCCTAGAGGTGACAGGGAGCTCCAGGAGTTTATGGAGTAGGGGAGTGACACAGTCAGACCTGTGCTTTAAGAAAATTACTTTAGGGACAGCTGGGTGGCACAGTGAATAGAGCACCGGCCCTGGATTCAGGAGGACCTGAGTTCAAATCCGGCCTCAGACCAAACACTTGACACTTACTAGCTGTGTGACCCTGGGCAAGACACTTAATCCCAATGGCCTAAAAAAATTAAAAAATTTTTAAAAATTACTTTAGTGGCAGAATGCAGGATGGAGTGGAGTGGGGAGAGACTTGAGGCAGGCACATATGCCTCCCCCCCCCCAGGAGTTAGTGCATTAGTCCAGACATGAGGTGATGAGGGTCTGCACTAGGGGGGTAGCAGTGTCAGAAGAAATAAGGGAATATATTCAAGAGATGTTACAAAGGTGAAATCAGCAGGCCCTGGAGACAGTTTGGATATGGGGGGAGGGGTAAAAGAGAGGGAGCAGTCCAAGATGACACCAAGGTGACAAACCTAGGGGACTGGAAGGATGACAGAGCCCTTGACAATAGTAAGGCAGTTTGGAAGTGGGAGTGGATTGCGGGATTTTATAGGGTCTGTTGGATCCTGGAGCTAAATAAAAGCCCCCAGAGTTTACTGAATAGGGGGTGGGGGGTGTAAGGATTGTATTTGTATTTTAGGAAAATCATTGTGGCAAGTGAGCGGATGATGGATTAGGGCAGGCGTGGGGAACCTTCGGCCTCGAGGCCACATGTGGCCCTCTAGGTCCTCAAGTGCGGCCCTTTGACTGAATCCGCACTTCACAAAACAAATCCCCTTAATAAAAGGATATGTTCTGTACAACTTAGACTTAGTCAAAAGGCCACACTAGAAGGCCACATGTGGCCTTGAGGACAAAGGTTCCTCACCCCTGGATTAGGGCGATGAGAGGCTTGAAGGCAGGATGACCAATTAGAAGGCTGCTGCAATAATCTAGGTGAGAGCTGATGACTGATTACGTGAACTAGGGGGGTGTCTATACAAGCAGAGAGATGCTGTGACAGTAGCAATGACAAGATTTGACAACAGGTTTTGGATAATGGTGGTAACTTCACAGCATCTCCATTACTTCCTTCCTCCTACCTCCTCAGGGCGTCTCAAAAGTTTTAGTGCAATGTTAAGCTTAAGCTTTTAGCTTTGCAATGTTCTGAGACTTTGGGGACGCTCTGCCCAAGGTTCCCATCAGGGGATTTAAAATCTGAAAGGGGTATCAGTCCTCTTATTTTACAGATGAGAAAATGAAGGCCTGAAGAGCTTCCTATGTTCATGGTATCCGTGATCTCCAACTGGAAAGTTATGGGAGGTCATCTAATCCAACCCCCTTGTTTTGCAGATGAGGGAACTGAAGTCCAAAGAAATGAAATCTAATTGTCCAAAACCACCCAGAGAATAACTGGAAGAGCTGGAATTTGAATCCAGATTCTTTGAACAAATATGGGCAGCTTGGTGGTGTAGCGGATAGAGCACTGGGCTTGGAATGAGGAGTTCAAATCCAGCCTCATACACTTACTAGCTGTGTGACCCTGGGCAAGTCACTTAACCCAGGTTGCCCCAGTTTCTCATCTGTAAAATGGGCTGGAGAAGGAAATAACAAATTACTTCAGTATCTTTGCCCAGAAAACCCCAGATAAGGTCCCAAAGAGTTTGAGATGACCAAAATGTCTCAACAACAACAAAAACCTTTGCCCAAAGTCAGTATGCTTTCTCCCTTTCAAAGCACGACTTAGCTGCCATCTCCTGCTCAAGGCCTTTCCTGATCTCCCAACACACAGAGAGAGAGAGAGAGAGACAGAGAGAGAGAGAGAGACAGAGATTCTTCTTGAAACAACTTATGTCCTGCCGTCCCCCAGTAGAATATAAGTACCCTGAGGACAAAGACTGTATTACTATATATAACATCAAAGAATACTGTGCATACAAGAGAACAGTCAGAAATTGAAATTAATGAATATATCATCTTACATTTCTACTTCACATCAGCCATTGTTAGCCCTCATTTTACAGTTGAAAAAACCCAGAGAGTCACAGAAATAATATATTCAGCAGAGATGGGATTAAAATCCTGTGCTTTTTTCACTGCAAATTTGGATTTGTTTGGATATCATTTCACTACTCCATGAGTTCTAGCAATTTCTGTGAGACATCAGCAAGTCATGTGAGCTCTGATCCTCAATGACCTCATCTATGAAATGAAAGTATTAGATGAGCTGGCCTCCAGGGTCACCTTCAGCACTAACCCTATGATGCTCTAGTCCTAAATTCAGTGAGAGAGCAAAGGGAGAAAGACTTCAAAGGTAGGTTTAGGACATTAACTAGTGTTAATACAATACGTTGAGTTTGTTTCTAAGCGTTTTGTGTACATTATCTCATTTAATTCTCACTCCAGCCCAGCAGGTTTGAGGCTGTGGTGATCCCATTTTACAATCTAAGGCAACTGAGGCTCAGGGAAGTCATTTGCCAAGGGTTACACTGAGAGTGTCAGAGGCAAGATTTGAACAGATCTTCCTAACTCTAAGCCCAATAGGACATTGTGGCATAGAGGGCTGAATGCTGAATCAGGAAGACAGATCTGGGTTCAAATCCTTTCTCTGATACTAGCTTTGTGACCATGGGCAAGTCACAGCTCTCTGACTCTCAGTTTGCTTCATCTACAAAATGAGCAGATGATACTTCTATGACCTACCTCTGAGAGTTGTTGGGTGGTTCAAATGAGATAATATATGTAAGAGCTTAACAGATCCCTAAAGTTCTACGTAAATACCTGCTATTATTATTTTTTTAAAGAATTCATTTTCTTTTTTTTTTCTTTTTGGTGAGGCAATCAAGATTAAGTGACTTGCCCAGGGTCACCCAGCTAGTAAGTATTAAATGTCTGAGGCCGAATTTGAACTCGGGTCCTCCTGACTCCAAGACCAGAGCTCTATCCACTGTGCCATCTAGCTGCCCCTATTATTATTCTTAAAATAAGAAATCAAGTACATGATTATCCCTTAGCAAAAGGCAACAGCTCCAATCAAAATGATGAGGCATGTTTTTAAGTTGTAGCTATCACCAGGAATATAAAACGTGACATCAAAATATCAAAGCAACAGTAATCAAAGCGCTCTAAAAGGCATCTCGTGGGTGGTCATTTGTGAGGAAGGAAACACATGAGCATTAAGCTAATATAAACTCATGTCTGCTGTTTCTCCTAAACATCTGTGTTTGTTTTTCAGATTGGCAGTGGAATAAACATGGGGGTCAATCAGACTTGGAGTATGATGCTGGGAATCCAATTTTCATGTTTGGAAGGAAGAGAGAAAGGCATGGAGGGAGGGAGGGTGGAAGGAACTAAAGGAAGTGGGAAAGGAAGGTGGGAAGAAAGGAAGGAGGGAAGAAGTGAGGGAGGAAAGAAGAAAAGCAAAAAGAAAATAAGGGGAGGAAGGAAGGGAGGGAGAAGGCATTTATTAAGTGCTTGCTATGTGCCAAGCACTGTGGTAATCTCTGAGTATAGAAATACAAAAATGAAGATTGCCCCTTCCCTCAAAGCACTTAATTGTAATAGGCTCAACATATATGGAGGAGTAGTGGCCAGGGAGGGGTGTTTCAGTTTGGAAATTTACAGGAATGATGAACAAAACTGTATGAGTACAGAAGAAAAACCCCTTTCCAATGGCAATGTCAGCATTAATTTGATTATGGTTCCAGAACAAGGAAGGAGGGTACAGGTGCAATGCAGGACTTGCTGGAGTTGGCAATAAATGAATGAATGAGGAATAAGATTGAACCACCACAGTGAAGAAGTAGCTTCATCATACACAAATGGTGCTAGTGCCACTGAACGTTCTGGAGCTGAAAGGGTTAAAACCTCCAGGGCATGGAAGTGGTCTCTGGTCCAGGTGGCCAGGCAGCTTTCAAGGCTGTGGAAAAGCTGACTGTGGAGGAGGGAGTCAAGGGAAACAAGGCTGGGTATCACACATCATCATAGCACTTTGGGCATATAAACTGCCACATTGGAACCCCATAACAACCTTGTGAGCCAATCTATTTCTTTTCACAGATGAGGAAACTGGAGACTGAATGATGTGATTGGGCTTACATTAATTAGTAGGTCTGGGATAGGGTTTGAACCCAGAATTTCCAATCATTGAGAGATCTATGAATCCTAAAAGGATAATTCAGGTTGCAGGGGGAAAAAGAGCTAACCAATCATCAAAGATTAATTAGGCACCAACTATGTCCCAGGCAGCATCCAAGGCAATAGAGATACAAAGACCAGTTTAAATAGGCCTTGATTTCAGGAAATCCAGATAGGCGAGATTATTCAAGTGTCGTGTAAAAACAAATTGGAAGAAGAAGTTATGAATAGTAACTGCTCATCACTGCTGAAATTCAAAAGCCCATTTTGTTTCCAAGTTTGTTTGTTTGTTTTAAGAATGAATGATTTCCTTCTATCTTAATGCATTTTTACTCACTTTAAAAAATACTGTATAGCCAGTTTTAGAAATAATCACTTTTCAAAGTTCCCTTTATCTAAAAATTACCTCTAATTAAACCCTCAGGTTCATGTTCAATGAAAAGTATTCCCTGTCATGTCATAAAATGAATTGGAAGATCCACAGCACCCGGATGGCAAAGCCTCCGAGGCTCTCTAATCCACTGCATGAGATGGTGGAGGGCTCCCTGAAAGCTCCTTGTCAATTGCTTTGCTCAGTCTAGTTTTAAAGGACCCGAACAATGGGCTTTTTCATCAGTCTAAGAGACCCTTGGGAGCCCTCTCCTCAGCCCAAGAGTCCTCATTGTAGAAAAACTTCCAAATATTAAGCCTTGTCATAAAACTTGAGCTCTGCCTAGAACTCTTCCTCTGCCATGAGATTCATGCCCTTCAGCTCTCTCTGGAGGCTTTGAAGCAGAAATGTCTTTCCTTTCACTCATTTGGATTCCTTTTCTATTTGTAGATTTCAGGGGTTTTATTGACTTCTCTGGTTCTGTGATCACTTAATGACTAGAGGCCATGACAAGGCAGTCATCTTCTAATGGACCTCTACAGATATCTAGGCTACCCTCAGCTTTAAGTCAAGTCAAAAGCATTTATTAAGGGTTTACTGAATGCTAGGCCTAGTGAGAAAGGCAGTGGGCCTTTCTCAGGATAGAAGACGGAGAATGTTTCAGACTTGTATGAGACTACCAGGTAACTGGACAGCTTCCTTCCCCTTCTTAAAATCTCTAATTTCCTTCTACGTTCGGTTCAATTCCCCTTTTCTTGTGAAGCCTATTCTGATGACTTAATGAATGGTACTTCCAACTAAGAGTCTTCCCATTTCATTGTATACATTTTGAATTGTTTCATAGACATACATATTTAACATGTCCATCTGATAGAATGGAAGGTATTTGAGGACAAGTATTGTTTCATTTTTGTCTTTGTGTTTACAACGTATGTGGGACACTATGGGGTTCGTATTATGTGCTTAATGCATGCTTGTTAATCATTTGCAAGAATCGCAAACAAAATCCTCTACATGAATCAGAGACGCAGTGAATGTATATTGTTGATGAAGATGATGACGATAGTGCAGTCTTTGATACTAGAGCTTAGAGAGAAGGCAGCATAACTGGAGGAACAATGAGTGAGGAGTCAAGAGCCTTGAGTTCTAGTCTTGCTCTCACTGTATAATTTTGATTCATCATTTCTTGGTTCTAAGCCTAAGCTTCCTCCTCCAAGGGATGGGGCATGGGAAAAGAGTCCCATCTTCTCGTCATCTTTGTCAATTTGCTGGGTGAGAGACGAAGCTTCAGGAGTCTTTTGATGTTCGCTTCTTTTACTGTTAACTATTTGGAGTATTCTTTCACAGGGTTGATAACAGTTTGGTATTTGGTGGGGATGTTGGGTTGCTTCAGTCATGTCTGACTCTTCATGACCCCATTTGGGGTTTTCTTGGCAAAGATCCTGGAATGGTTTGCCATTTCCTTCTCCAGCTCTTTTTACAGATGACAAAATTGAGGCAAATGGGGTTAAGTGACTTTCCCAGGATCACACAGCTGGTGTCTGATGGTGAATTTGAACTCGGGTCTTCCTGACTGTAGGCCTGGCACTCTATCCTGTTCACCACCTAGCTGCCCTAGTTTGGTTCTACTCTCATATTAATTTTCCTTACGTAAAATTCTGATCAAGTTAGTCTGCGACTTAATTTATTATTTGCTATGGATTAAAAAAAAATGTTGTCACCTCCAAACTTCCCCTAATTTAGCTAGGATGACATATACAAGTCTATTAAAGAAAACCTTTCTCACCTAATACCTGTTGGCGCTTAGACTCCATTGAAATAGCCTTGAAAAACCAAGGACCACTGAGATACAATTATGAGGCTTTGATGTAGGTTTTTGTTGGATCCTCCAACAAAATCCAAGGCTCACAATCAGCCTTATTTTGAAAGTCCTGCATTACCAACATGCCATGCAAAGCTACCCAATGGCCTTTCTCTCAGTGACAGGGCAAGGATATCCTAAGAAAGTGTAAGTTCTTAGTTTCTACCCAAATTCAGAGGTGGAATGAGAGTCCTACCAAATGAATAGCTGTCAGAAGCAGTGCAAGGCCAGGGTCTGAGAGAGGTTGCTCTGTTCTGAAGAAGCTGTGAAATTGCAAAATGCTCTAGGTCATTCACACATGGACCTTGTACTTTTGAGTCATATCACATGGATGTGATCAAGGTAATTATCACAGGAAATCTGTGTGTGATACAATGAGCTCCTATTCACAACCCTCCAGCCAAAATGACCTGGAAGAAACTATGAATCTCACCTTTTGTTCTTAGGTATAATTCCTCTGCTCTATGCAATGGGATAGTTCAGCGTTTATGCACCCAACATACCAAATGCAAAAAGAATTTCTTCCAAACGATCCTCTTCAGCTATCAAAGAGTAGTAGATCTCGAGTCAGAAGACCTAGGTTCAGATCTCACCTTTACTATTTACTCTTACTACCTGTGCGAACTTGGGCAATTCATATAACCCCTCTTTGAGAGAAACTCTTTTGAGTTTACTCAAAATAATGAGAAGGTTGTACTAACCAATCTCTCAGTATAAAGATAAAAAAAAATTCTGGGCCTGGAGGCAAGAAGACCTGAATTCAAATCCAACCTCATATACTTACTACTTATATGATTCTAAGAAAGGTGTTTGTCTCAGTTTCCTCAACTGTAAAGTAAAGGCAATAACTGTACTTACCTTGCAGGATTGTTTTGAGGATCAGATGAGATATTTGCAAAAGCACTTAGCAGCACAGTTCTTGGCACATAGTAGGTACTATATAAATGCTTATTCCTTCCCATTCCCCTTTGCCCTCCCCTCTAAGATCAAACGAGAGTTAAGTGGCAGATCATGGACTTGACCAAAGACGTTCTGTCTCAAATCCAGTTCCCTTTCTGTTAAAGACTGTCTGCTGTATGAATTACTCCAGATTAATAATTCTGTTACAAGACAGATTTTTTTTCAAATTCATTAATTTCCAACTCCATCATTTGGTTGTTTCCCATGGAGATTTCTTAACTCCGTGTCCTTGTCTGTTATTTCTCCAAGCTCACTGATGGATGGAAGACGTTCTTGTATGAAAGGACATCTGTGACTGTACAACCAAGTTCCAACACTGCTCTCAGCCTACCTGTCAATCTGCTGGTAGAGAGAAGAAGTCTGGCGATGCTGCCTTCGTATCCGCTGAACCGTCAGTCTTCTGCCTCCGGTGGGATTTAAACATCCACGGGGCTCTCTCGGTTCTATTCCCTGCACAAGGTATAAATAATAATCCCATAAACAGGATGAAGAAATTCTGGGTGTTGAACAGTGATTAAAACGGGGAGCCTGAAGTTAGGAAGTCTTGGATTCAAAGCACATCTCTGATCCTTTCTGACTATATGTGACCATGGGCAAGTCACTTAATCTCTCTCAGTCTCAATTTTTTTCATCGTAAATGGGTGAGGGATTTGAAGTAATGGTCTTTGATATCCATTCCAACTCTAAATCTATGAATATTGTTATTACCAGTAATAATCATGATGATAGTTATGATTTATATAGCAGTTACAAAGCATTTTATAAATATTATGCTATTATAATCCCCACTTCATTGATGAAAAAACTGAGGCTGAGAGAAATTAAGTGACTTGCCCAGGGTCATACAGCTACCATCTTTTTTTTGTTGAATCCTGCCACCTGCAGCACTTTCAAGTCATTTCCCCCTTCAAAACATATTTCCTTCTTCCATCTATCATACTATAAGGACTCACTGGGCACCATGGATCAAATTAACAAGAGATTCTTGATTACAGGAATGCAGTTGAATTAAAAAAAAAACAGTGGGGAGGAGAGGATAGGGTGCTGGTCTTAGAATCATAAGACCTGGCTTCAAATCCCAATTCTGATATTCACTAGCTGTGTGACTCCTGGGCAAGTCACAACTTCTCTGTGCCCCAGTTTCTTCCTCTATAAAATAAGATGACGATACCTGTATTAAATGCCTTATGGGGATGTTTTTGTGAGACACAAATAAAGTCATGTGTGAGAAGTATGTTGTAAACCTTAAAGTACTATATAAATGTTAATCATCAGTAATTATCATCACTTGGACCACCACCACCACCATCTCTAGTGGAACTGCAAAAATTCTTTCATGTGATGATGAAGTTCAGCCACCATTACGTTCAGCTGGCAGCCTTTACCTTAGGACTTTGTGAATCAATGTGAAAGCTGTTATTCTCATTGCTGAGTGGAACAATTACTAACATCCATTTGCCAGTAAATGTGGCTTGTCTTGTAAATCATTGGGTCATTAACCCTAACAACGTCAGCAGTTGTCACACACCAATCCAATTAGATTACAGAGCAAGGTAATACTCACGAATGCACTTTAAGCAAAGGGACACTCTCTTCCATTATAATATCCTCATAAATTAAGTCATACATTTATTTCCCTTCTTGGTTAACAGAGGAAAGGTACTCAGTGTGTTAAATATGGTGTGGAGAAGATACAAAGGGAATGATATTAAGAATAACTAAGTGGGATACAGAGGAGACAGCAAATGAATGAAATAAAAAGGGAACAGATATATGCAAAATGATCCGAGTCAACCCTCTGGCATTGGGAAAGAAGCCTCAGCAGAGAGAAGGGCTTGCTGAAACTGGGGACTCTGATCTCCAGGCTCTTTCAGGCCAGGGGAGCATCTTTGAACCCTGCAGATAAATCACAAAGCTTCCCAAAACACAGATCTAATTCACGATTGCCCTCAGCTTACCATCCTTATGGGCAGAAAGTTTTCTTCTCATAGGCATCTTGAAGTACTACCAGTGAATGATCATTGCACTGATTACTTCAAATATAAACTTTTACATTTGACATCTAAAATGCTTTACAACCCAGCACCAGCTGATTTTTCCAACCCGATGATGCATTTATTCTCCTTCATGCACTCTATGATCCACTGGCCTTGTTGCTATTGCTTACAGATAATACTGCTTTCCCTCTTGTTATGCCTTTGCACTGGCTCTGCCTTATGCCTGGAAAGCTCCATCTTACCTCTCAGCTCAACCAACAAACACTTTCTACGTGAAGATTCTTCCTAGACAGCATATTTTGTACATACCTTTATATGCATATGTTGTTTACTCTAATAAAATGTGAGCTCCTTGAGAACAAAGACTATTTGATCTTTGTGTTTGTGACACAGTGTTTGGTACGTGGGAGATAGTGAATAAATACTTCTTTTTTAAAATTAATTTATTTTGATTTATCAGCAATCATTTCCATATGCTTTTGAGTTTTAAATTTTTCTCTCCCTCCCTCCCCACCACTCTCCCCAAGACGGCATGCAATTTGATATGGGCTATACATATACATTCCTATTAAACATATTCTCACATTAGTGCTGTTGTAAAGAAGAATTAGAACCAATAGGAGGAACCACCAGAAAGAGGAAACAAAGCACAACAGAAGAAAAAAAATAGCAAACAGTATGCTTTGATTTGCATTCAAGCTCCATAGTTCCTTCTTCTTTGTGGATAGCATTTTCCATCACGAGACCTTTGGAGATGTCTTAGATCCTTGAATTGCTGAGAAGGGTTAAGTCTATCTATATTAGTCATTGCACAACGTGGCTATTATTGTGTACAAGGTTCTCCTGGTTCTGCTCGCTTCACTCAGCATCAGACCATACAAGTCTTTCCAGGTTTTTCTGAAGTCAGCCTATTCATCATTTCTTATAGCACAATAGTATTCCATTACATTCATATACCACAATTTATTCAGCCATTCCCCAATTGATGGGTACCCTTTCAATTTCCAATTCTTTGCCACCACAAAAAGAGCTGCTATAAATATTTTTGTACATGTGAGTCCTTTTCCCATTTGTATGATTTCTCTGGGATATAGCCCTAGAGGTGCTATTGCTGGGTCAAAGGGTATGCACATTTTTATAGCCCTTTGGGCATAGTTCCAAATTGCTCTCCAAAATGGTTGGATCATTTCACAACTCCACCAACAACGCATTAGTGTTCCAATTTTTTACATCTTCTCCAACATTTATCATTTTCCTGTTTTGTCATGTTGGCCAATCTAATAGGTGTGATGTGGTACCTCAGAGTTGTTTTGATTTGCATTTCTCTAATTAATAGTGATTTAGAGCATTTTTTCTTATGACTAGAGATGGCTTTAATTTCTTCATCTGAGAACTGTCTGTTCATATCCTTTGACCATTTATCAATTGGGGAATAACTTGTATTCTTATAGATTTGACTTAATATTTTAGAAATGAGGCCCTTATCAGAGAGACTGGTTGTAAAAATTATTTCCCAATTTTCTACTTTCCTTCTAATCTTGGTTGCACTGGCTTTGTTTGTGCAAAAACTTTTCAATTTAATGTAATCAAAATTATTTGTTTTGCTTTTCGTAATGTTCTCTATCTCCTGTTTGGTCATGAATTCTTCCATTCTCCATAAATCTGATGGGTAAACTATTCCTTGCTCTCCCAGTTTGCTTATAATATCAGACTTTATGTCTAAATCATGAACCCATTTTGACTTTATTTTGGTATATGGTGTGAGATTTTGGTCTATGCCTAGTTTCTGCCATACTCTTTTCCAGTTTTCCCAGCAGTTTTTTTCAAAGAATGGGTTCTTATCCCAGAAGCTGGGGTCTTTGGGTTTATCAAATAATAGATTACTATAGTCATTGACTACTGTGTCTTGCATATTTAACCTATTCCATTGATCCATCACTCTATTTCTTAGCCAGTATCAAGCAGTTTTAATGACTGCTGCTTTATAAATTTAAGAAGTGGAATGGCTAGACCACCTTCCCCTGCATTTCTTCCCCTTGATATTCTGGACCTTTTGTTATTCCAAATGAATCTTGTTATTATTTTTTCTAACTCTATAAAATAATTTTTTGGTAGTTTGATTGGTTTGGCACTTAATAAGTGAATTAGCTTAGTCAGAATTGTCATTTTTATTATATTAGCTTAGCCTACCCATGAGCAACTGATGTTTTTCCACTTATTTAGATCTGACTTTGTGTGAAAAGTGTTTTGTAATTGTGTTCATATAGTTCCTGGGTTTGTTTCGGGAGGTAGACTCCTAAATATTTTATAATGTTTACAGTAAGTATAAATGGAATTTCTCTTTCTATCTCTTGCTGTTGGGCTTTGTTGGTAATATATAGAAATGCAGATGATTTATGTGGGTTTATTTTATAGCTCGCAACTTTGCTAAAGTTGTTTATTATTTCAAGTAGTTTTTTACTTGATTCTCTAGGATTCTCTAAGTATATCATCATGTCATCTGGTTATTTCTTAATTGATGGATAGACATGTTTCACATCCTGATGTGAAGGGAAAGTTTTTTTTAGAAAAACAAAACAAAATCAAAGAATAATTTTGCCAGGCTTTAATTTTTAAAATGAGAAAAGAAGAGAAAGTATATGGGGGCACAGAATTCTGTGAATAAATATGATAATGAAGAGCAAATTTCTAAGGTTATGGAGTCTGAGTTTCAACTTTGTAATTATCAGTTTGGATACTTATCAAAAATGTGACTAATTTAACTAGTCTTCAAAATGATTTTCCAATTTGAAAAAAATAATTACCTTAAAAGTATTTTTTGCCATGATTCCCTGCTTCCTACCTGCACCCCCTTAAAAACATCCTGACTAAAAAAAAATCACCATTTACTTTATTTATAAGTGCAATTCATTTCAGGTCTATAAGCATTTATTAAGCACCTACTATGTGTCAGGAACTGTGCGAAATATTAGAGATAGAAAGATGAAAATAAAAGTCATTTTTACAGAGTTTAATTCTCTAGGAGCAATGATATTGAGGGCATAGAGTCACATATAGAAGGGCTTGTATAGTCTGATTGCTTAATTCTGTTTTTTTAATGCTTTATTAATGCTTTTTAGCATTGCTGTCACTGTTCAATGATTCTTTTCCTCTCCAACAGAACCTTCCCTTTAAACAAAATCAGTCATCACAATGGCCATGTTAGATAACAAATCGGCACATGTGATCCACCAACTCATTGCCAAGCAGTGGAGGACATGTTTCACTGTCTGTCTTTTGAAGCCATGGTGGGTCAACTTTGCTTTTCTTTGCATTATTGTGATTGTGGATCAAATGATACATTACATGTAAATCAGTTAGTACAGTGCCTGACACTTAGCAGGTGCTTAATAAATGCTTGTTACTTTCCTTGATCTATGAACTGTTCTCCTAGGTCCCCTTTCTTCACTCTGCTTCAGTCTGTATGAGTCTCCTCAAGTTAATTTGAATTTTTCACATATACAGTTTCTTATAGCGTAATAATATTCTACAACATTATTATTACAATTTGTTTATTCATTTTCCAAATCATTCAGCACCTGTCTTATCTCTAGTTCTTTGCTACTACAAAAATATTTTGATTTATCTGGGATCTTTCCCTCTGTCTTTGACTGCCTTGGCAAATATGCCTAGTAGAAGCATCACTGGGTCAAAAGGTATATAGAATTTATTGATTTTTCTGATATAATTCCATCCTACTTTCCAGAATGGTTAGACAGGTTCATATCACCACCAACAGTTCATTAGTGTGTCTGCCCTTCCTTAATCCCTGCATGATTTATCTTCTTTTTTTTGGTCAAATGATGGCTAGGAAGCAAAACCTCACAGGTGTTTTAATTTTCATTTCTCTTGGTATTAGTCATTGAAAATATTCTTTCATAACATTGTATTTAGCTTTAATTTCTTCTTTTGAAAATTTCCCACTCGTGTCCTTTGATCACATGTATCGAGGAATAATCCATTCTCATATATTTGTATCATTTCCTCATGTAATCTTGGGTATCAAAATTTTATCAAGATAGTTGCTATAAAGGTTTCTTTCTTTTATTTTTTTTTCTTTTTACCCATCAGCAGGTTCTCTTCGCATTTTAGCTGCAATGGTTTTGCCTTCATTAAAGCTTTTAAAAATTAAAGTATCTTTTATTTTTTGTTATACTTTCTATCTCTTTTTGAGTTAAGAATTCTTCCCCTAACCACAATTACATAAGATACATATCTACATTCTCCTTATAATGTGATCAATGTGTTTAGAGTATATACTCATCTTTCTTTCATATTTTCTCTCAGCTACCTTCCATTCTCTCTCTCTCTTTCTTTCTCTCTCTCTCTCTCTGTCTCCCTCCCTCCTTCCCTCCTTCCCTCATTTGAAACTTATTGTGGCATATGATGTAACATGTTCATCTAAGACTAATTTCTTCCAAACTATTTTCCAGCTTTCCAGTCATTCTTGATTAATAGGAAGTCACTTCTAACCCATGTGATCTGAACTTTCAGACTTAAGGGGTCCCCTATTGTATTTCCATAGATGGATCACATTTTTTTCTCAAATTCCTGCAAAGAGACCTGAAGGGATCTAGGAAGAGTAAGTGATAGCTCCCAGCTCTGAACAATGATCCTCTGAGCACAGTGGGGTTCCCTCTGTTTCCTCTTTGGACCCAAAAGGGACTGTTTTCTCATTGGCCTATGGGCAGTTTCTTTTTCCCCCATTTAAGAATTCTGTGCTTTGTTCATGTTAGAAACCAGTTGTCTTTGAGATGTAGTTGTTGTTCTAGCATGTGTGTTTGGGTTTATTTGATTCCTTGGTTTTGGAGGGAGGGAAGGGCTTTTGTTGAATTTTGTTGGGAATGTGTGTGTGTGTGTGTGTGTGTGTGTGTGTGTGTTTAGACAACAAAGATCCAGTGGCTATCCTCAAATCTGTAACTTTCTGTGGGAACATAGCAATCACCAGCACTATCTAGCATAAACAGTAGTTTGTAGCCTGGTATTTAATGACCCACTAGGTTGTTACATGATGTATTTTTTGTGGGTCTAGCACATTCACCTAAGCTATACTAATGATCAGCTTTTCTTTTTTAACCAGCACCAAATACTTTGGAGTTCACTGCTTTGTGTTATACTTTGCGATGGAGTAATCAGTAATGTAAGGCTCCTTCTCCTCCCTTATTTCTTTCACTATATTTAATGATTTCCCTTGATATTCTTGACCATTTTTTTTCCTTCAAGTTGAATTTTATTATTAGTTTGCTTGCTTTAACTGATTATTGGACATTTTTGCCTGGATATCCCAGATATACTTCAAATTTTACATGGCCAAAAATAGAACTCGTTACCTTTTCTCTAAACCCAACCCTCTTCAAACCCTCTGTATTTCTGTAAAGGGCATCACCATCCTTCCAATCTCCCAAGTTTGTATTATCATCCTTCACTCTTCAGCATCCTCAGTACTCTCCCCACACACACCAATAACCATTTGTCAAATCTTTTTTTTAATTTTTTTTATTTTTGGGCAATTGGGATTAAATGACTTGCCCAGGGTCACACAACTAGTAAGTGTCAAGTGTTTGGTCTGAGGCCAGATTTGAACTCAGGTCCTCCTGACTTCAGGGCCAGTGCTCTATCCACTGCGCCACCTAGCTGCCCCAATTTGTCAAATCTTGTTGATTCTCTCTATCCATCTCACAGCTAACACCTTCTCTCCTCTCATGCAGCCATCATGCTGGTTCAAGTCGTCATCACATCTCACTGAGATTATTGCAATAGCCTTCTAATTGGTCTCCCTGCCTCATTTCTCACACCAAAATGTCATCCACATAGTTGCCAAAGTGATGCTCATGAAGGACAGGTTTTCCCATGGTATGAACACTCTCCTAAATCCCAAATCAATAAACTCTAATTCTTTTCTATAGCTAAAAGGATCAAATATAAACTTCCCTCTTGGTCATTTTAAGCCCTCACAAGCTCCCCCAATCTGCCTTTCCATCCCTATTCACTCTCCTTCACGTATACTACAGATTTATTCAAACTGACCTTCTTACTGTTCTTGAAATTCCCATGTTTGCACAGGCTGTCCCCCAGACCTGGAATGCACTCCTCCTCATTTCTGCCCTTTAGACCTCCCAATTCCCATGAAGGCTCAGCTCAAAAGCTACCTTCCATATCCTGATATCTCCCAGCTATGAGTGCCTTCTCCATAAAGTATCTTATATCTATGTTGTATCTCTTTGTGTGTGTGTGTGTGTGTGTGTGTGTGTGTGTGTGTGTGTGTGTGTTATTCCAACCTACTGAAATTGCAAACTCCTTTGTTTGAGAGTAAGGACGCTTTGACTGTTGTCCTACCACCAAGCCCAGTGCCTGGTACATAGTAGATGCTTAATAAATGCTTATCATTTGGTTGGTTGTCATGTCACAAAATTTCTAAGTTAATGCCCATAGAATTGCCGTATTAATCATATTGACTTGAACCAGCTAAAAACAGCAAGTATTTTTCTACTGGAATTTTCCTTCATTTTTTCTACCTCCATATAAGTATGTTTATAGTCATATTTATATGCAGTGTATCTGAATATGTCTTAGGAGGTAAACTCCAGATTCTTATGCATTGCTTGGTTATTTTGAAAGAAATTACTTTTTCTATCATCTCTTTTTTTCTCAGTAACATGTGGAAAGGCTAATGATTTTGTGAGTTTGTTTTTTAAACAGCCATTTGAATGAAATTATTTCAATCAATTTTTGACTGAATTTCTTGGAATGTCTGTTAACCATCATATAATTTGCATATAGCAAATATTTTACTTCTGTGCCTATGCTTATGCCCCCAATTTGGTTTTCTTTTCATTGGTATACTTAGCATTTCTAGAACCATAATAAGTAATAATAATGACAAAGGACATCCTTTCTTCACCTTTGATCTTACTGCAAAAGTTAATAATTATGCTGTTATAAATCTCACTCAGTTTGTAATAGATATTTGTCATATTAAAGAAATTCCCATTTATTACAATACTTTTCATGTTTTAAGATTGTCTCCTCAGATCTTTGCCAAGAAAACCCCCAATGGGCTCTTGAAGAATCAGACACAACTGAAATGACTGAACAACAAAATTTATTCGTTATTTGTATCAGTGGTTTAATAATGTTTGTGTTTTGCTTTTTCTGGCTTTCCACTAGTGACTGGTAAAGGGCGTCCCTGCCTACTTCATCCCTCACCTGATTTTTTTTCTGTATCTTGCAAACTTTCCTTGAAACCATAGTTGTTGTATTTAATGTCATTCCAGTCCTTCAGTGCTGGGCCCGGGAGGAACTGGAGCTCTTCCAGTAGCCTTGTGAAATGCTTAGCCCTGAGCCTTGGCTGTCAGCTAGCAAGCCAGGTTAACAGGAGTTTCTGGGCCCTTCCTGCTATAGACAAGCCCAGATGTTGTAGGGGCTGGGTGAAATGATCATGGTCATCCAGTGGCACAATCTCAGATGAAACAGATTGCTGAGTTGGCCATTAAACCAGGTAGTAGCTATATACCTTCCCTATCAATACTGGCTTAGAGTAAACATGTGTGTGATCTAGACCAGTTATGGGGTCCATTGTTGTATTGTGTTTTTTTCTTTTTTATGAGGATTATTTTGCTATAGATCTTTTCCTTCATTCTCTTTACTTTTAATGTTTGTCTTTTATTTCAAAAGCCCATCACCTTTATCAGAAAGATACACTCATGGTTTAGTTGTATAAGGAAGGGGGGGGTAGAGAACATCATAGGAATACTCTTTATTACTCCATCTCTATGGTATTCATCACCCCTGACCTTTCCTTGAACAACTAAATCCTGTGTTCATCTTTCTTCCTCCAATGACTGATATAGGTGATGGGCTTTTGAAATGAAAGATAAACAACAAAAGTAAAGAGCATAAAGGAGAGGATCTATAGTGAAAATTAATAAAGATATGGGAGGAACCTAGTGTTTTTAATAATTGAGAAATGACAGTATGGAAATGGGGAGAGTGAGGGGACTTGAGTTGAGATATTTCCTGAGCTAGATTAGGAAAAGTTGTGGTGTAAGGGGGGGAAATATAATGCAGAAATACTCTAATGTGAACTTAGTTATCTGGACTCCTAATCCCAGGAAGTTTCGCCTCCACCACACTTCTGTCACAGCATGGTGTCCTGAAAAGAACACTGAGGCAGAACACTTGGCTTGAAGTCCCAGCTCTACAAGTTATTAACTGTGCAGATTTGAGTAAGTCATAAACTCTCTGAACCTCGGGTTTCTCATTTATAAAACAGTGATAATAATTCTTGCCTTATTGAACTGCTATGAAGAATACACAATAATGTGCTATATAAATGAATTATTCTTATTACTCAGGGATGTTGGGTGTCAAATAAAGGGTATGAACAGTGAGGACCCATTTGGGAAAAGCTCTTAGTACTTCTTCTTATCTGCTGGGGCTACATAGCCTGGAAAAGGAGATGCCTGACACACTTAAGTGATTGCTCATAAATGGATTAGCTTTGAATGTCACTCTTCATTGTTTTCATTATTCCATTGGGATAAAACTGTCATTATGCCTTCAGAAAGGGAAATAGAGAAAAAGGTGCCTTGTGACCTAAATTGAGTGAAGCTCCATGTCACCATAAATTAATCAATAGATCAATCAACAAGCATTTATTAAGCATCTACTAGATGCCATGCACTATGCTAAGTGCTAGGGATACCAAGACAAACATAAAATTCTCCCTGCTCTCAAGGAACTTACATTCTACCAGTGTTAGAAGGCTCATTGAACCCCAATGATGTTCCCTTTCCTCTTTGCTACTTGCTTGAGTTTATACGTTTCTTTCACAATGGTGGTGACATTGCAGGATTCTCCAGCTTAATTGTGTGGGCCTCCAGCAGGTGTCAGCTGCTCACAGTCAGGCAAGTGTCTCTGGCCTAGAATAGCTCCCCAAGTGATGGTGGCTTCAGATCTCCCTAAAGATCTGCCCTTAATGTTGTTCCCACAATTATAACAATGGGGAATCTCAAGATAAGTACCAAATTATCCGGACCACTCAGGGAAGGGTAACGCGGAGTAACTAAGAAAAATAAAGACCCAACAGTATCAGCATGATGAAAGCCTGGCAGGTTTAAGTGAGAAGGAAAAAAAAAATAGGGAAAGCACTGAAGATCAGCTTGTTGAGTAAATAAATGGAAACTGCAGGAGAAATTGGATTAATTCCTTCATGCTAGAGTCAAGTTCAGAGAGAAGTAATACAGCACTCCCTTTATGGTTGCCATAAGTAGCTATTACGCTATTTTTGTTCTGACCAATTTTAAGTGTTAGTCGATACTATAAATATTCCAGGAGGCTGTAAGTCTTCTGAGAGCTTACCCCATTTTCTTTTATCCTGAATTGTTTGGCTTCATCATTTTCATCACAGTATCATTGGTCAAAACTTTACAGATCATCAAGGTCAACCATTCTTTTGACAGCTGAAGAAACAAAGACCCAGAGAATTGAAGTGATTTGTCCAAGTTCCCAGAAGCAGTAAATGCATCCATCATTCTAGGCCATGTCTTAGAACTCTAGATCCAATTATCTTTCCAAGATAATTGGAAGGAGTTGGTATTTGAGTTGGGCCTGTAAGAATGGGCAGGATTTCAGTAGATGAAGATAAAGAGATAGACAACAGTGTGAACATGGAACAGGGAAGCACACAGGTGAAAGAAAGATAACAAGTAGTTCATTTTGATTGGATGATTATGATCTATATGACCTTGGCAACTCACCTAACTTTCCTGGGCCTCAGCTTTTTCATTGTACGAGGTTAGAATATGAGATCTTTTTTTAGTTTGATATTATGAACCCATGGAAATCAGGGTAGCAGCAGAAAAAAAAAGCAATGGGGAGAGGGGGCATTAATGCCAAACTAAAAGGCTTAGATTTTAGTTCATAGTAAATGAGAAACCCCTGAAGGGTTTTGGACAGTGGTACCACATGATCAGAACTATGAAGAAGGAAGATTAATAGAACAGCAGTATGAACAACACGGGGATAGACTGGGAGTGTAAGGATGGTTAAGGGGCTACTGAGACAATCCATACAGAGAGTAATAAGGATATGATATGGCACCAGAATTAACAAGGAGAAAGCAGTTAGGGGTGGTGGTAAGAGTGAGCTGTCAAAAATTACACCTTGGTTTCTGAGCCTGGGTGACTGAAAGGTTTGTAATGCCCTTGACAGTAATAGGAAAGTGAGAAAGAGGGGAGGGTTGGCAGGTGGTAGAGATAATGAGTTCAATTTGGGGTATATAAAGTTTAAGATTTTTGTGGGCCATCTACTTGAGGTAGCCAATAGACAATTAGATAAACGAGCCTGGAGGTTAGAAGAGAAATTGGAGCTGGATAAAATAGATCTGGGAATCATCAGAATAGAGATAGTAAGTGAATCCATGTGATTGCACATGAATTAGATTTAAGCGAGGCAGAGTTGCACAAAGTCATCAGCCTCACTCTCACATCAAGAGTCATTGAAGTCCAGTGGTAAGGCAAAAACTCAGGACAACTAGAGATGGCCTGGGATGAGCTAAAGGATGCAGTGGATGACCTCAGCATCATCGCTCTCCAGTGCCTACTGCAGCCACCTTCGTGGTTGTTGGGACCAGTTGCTCCCATCTACCCGTTCCACCAAGAGAAGTCTTCACCTGCTTGTGCTGAACAACCCGTTTCCTCATCAATGGGTTGTAGATTGGATAGACTTTAAATAGTGATGAAAAATAATTTAACAATGAAAATTAAACTTAAAGTGTGTCATTTGTCACCTTTTTTCTGTAGAATTTGTTGTTAAACATTTAACAGTACTTTGCTGCCTGGAAGGATACCCTCAGTACATTGTGTAGACCCTCTGGAAGGATTTATGGAAGGACGTAGCTAGGAGCTATGCAGAGAGACAAAGGAGGGAATAAGGATTCGTATAACGTCTACCATGTGTGCTGAGAGCTTCACAAATATCTCATTTGATCCTCATAGCAAATCTGTGAGGTAATTGCTATTATTATCTCCATTTTAAATCCAAGGAAACTGAGGCAGAGGTTAAATGATTTGCCTAGAATCACAGAGCTAGTAAGCACCTGAAGCTAAATATGAAATCTGATCTTCCTGAGTCCAGACTTAGTACTCTATCTACTGACATACTTAGTTGTCCCAGGATGAGAAAGTATGTCTAGGTCACAATCCACTTAAAGTAGAGTAGAGCACAGATCCATTGGAGACTAAAGGCCAAGAAAGATGACAATTGAGGCCTAGCTTGAACTCTCTCCTTCAACTGTTAGGACTCTCTCACATTTTTTTTTAGCATATACATTCTTATTAAAGACTCTCACTTTTTAAAGTCCTGTGTATTTAATTATCTTTTTATATCTTGTATCTCCCCCAGTGAAATTAAACTTCTTGCTAGGAGAGGATATTTCATTTTTTGGTCTTTAAATCCTGAGTAACTGGACTGTGCCCTGCACATATTAGGTACTTAATACAAGTTAGGTGAATTCAAGTACTGGATTGAATTTCTTTGCTATATATGTTTCTTTAGTGGTTGTTGTTTTGTTTTTTTTTTAAATTCTCTCCCTTCACTACCCATTGAGACAGCAAGAGATATAATACCTATTATATATAAGCTCTAAATGGCTTCCAGTTGCCTAATGGATAAATGTAAAGCCTTCAGCCTGACATTCAAGGCCCTCCTTATCTTCTACTCCTCTCTATTTCTCTATTACTCCAGTCCATTTGGATTAACAATAGTGATGCATAGTACTCCTCAGCATATGAGCAGACACACAGACACATGCACGCATTACCAAACTTTACCCCTATCTCCCCACACAGCTGAATGAACCTCAACTCTGGATGCTGAGTGAATACAGGCATACACAGGGGAAGGAACTGCCAAAAACAGGACCATATCCACTTAGAAAAAGCCCTACCCCTCAGGCAAAAAAATAGAGTAGAGTCAAGTACTGAAATGCAGGGATGGGGGGAATGAATGAAAAAATGAAAAATAAAACAGGAAGGAAGGTGGCCTAGCAATACCAGATTTCAAGCTACTTTACAAAGTAGTAATCATCAAAACAATCTGGTACTGGCTAGGAAATAAAGTAGTGGATCAGTGGGATCAAGGAGGTACGCAATACATAGTAGTAAATGACCATAGTAATCTAGTGTTTGATAAATTCAAAGATCCAAGCTTTGGGAGCAAGAATTCATCATTTGACAAAGATTTCTGGGAAAACTAGAAAGCAGTTTGGCAGAAAGTAGACATTGATTAACATCTCACACCACATGCCAAAATAAGTCAAAATGAATAAATGCTTTAAACATAAAGGGTAATATTAGTAAATTAGCAAAGTATAAAAAAATTTACCTGTCAGTTTTAGGGTAAGGGAAAAATTTTGCATCAAACAAGAGACAGAGAGGATGATGGGAAGTAAAATATATCATTTTGATTACATGGAATTAAAAAAGGTTTTCCACAAACAAAATTAATGCAGCCAAAACTAGAAAGAACACAGGAAACTGAGAAAAAATATATATCAGGTTTTTCTGATAAAAGCCTCCTTTCTAAAATATATAGGGAACTGAGCCAAATTTATTTTAAAAAAAACAATACAAGCCATTCCCCAATTGGTAACTAGTCAAAGGATATGAATAGGCAATTTTTGGAGTAAAAAAAATAAGAGTTATCAATAATCACATAAAATGCTCTAAATCATTGTTGATTAGAGAAATGGAAATTAAAACAACTCTAAGATATGACATCGCACCCATCAGATTGCCTGAAATGCTGGAGAGGATGTGGAAAAAATAGGGACACTAAAACACTGTTGGTGAAGTTGGACCCAACCATTCTAGAGATCAATTCGGAGCTATGTCCAAAGCGTTATAAAACTGTTCATATTCTTTGATGCAGCAATATCATTAGTAGGTCTGTATCCCAAAGAGATCAAAGAAACGGGGAAAGGACATATATGTACAGAAATGTCTATAACAGCTCCTTTTGTGGTGGCAAAGAACTGGAAATTGAGGAGATGTTCAGCAACTGGGGAATGGTTGAACAAGTTACATTATATGACTGTGGGGAATACAATTGTTATATAGAAAATTATGAATAGGATGGTTTCAGGAAAAAAAAACTTTGGAAGTCTTATATGAACTGATGCAAAGTGAAATAAGCATAACCCAGAGAACATTGTACACAGTACAATATTGTAAGCAATATTGTAAGAATAATCAACTGTGAAAAACTTATTCAGATCAAGACAATGATTCAATAAAATTTCAAATGACATATAACAAAAAATACTATCTACCCCCAGAGAGAGAACTGATGAAATCTGAGTGCAGATTGAAGCATACTTTTTCATTATCTTTATTTTCTGGGGTTTTTGGGGGGAGGCTCTTTTATAACAGGGTAAATATAGAAATTGTTTTGTATAATTTCACATGTATAATCAACATTGTATTGCTTGCCTTCTGAAGGGGTGGAGAAGGGGCGGGAGAGAGGGAGAGAATTTGTAACTTACTTTTAAAAAATGAATGTTAAAATGTTTTAAATATAATTGGTAAATGTTTAACAAAATACATAAAAATGTGTTTTTAAGAAAAGAAACACTGAGATGGAAAGGGAATGAAGGGAAAGGAAGAGCAGCTTTACTCACAAGGCTGGATTAGTTGAGTCCTCAGCTGACACATTTCTTCCTTTAAGGACCGTAGGGAACTAAGAAATCCCAGTGATACCCATATTCTGATGCTGGTGATCTGTTTTAGCAGTTTCCCCTTATACCAGTAGGACAGATTATAGTTTAATTAGATGTGATGTATTCCGCAATTAATATGTTTGTAGGAACATGTTAACCAGGGCTTTCCTCAACCACAGTTTTGATACATTTTTGTGAGTTTGGTCACTCAAGTATGGGTCTAGGAAAATATCTCATGTCTATGTATTCCTAAAAAAATGGGAAATCCTTAGAAAAAGGGACTTAATAGTCTGTGTTTGTCTTTGGGAAGTAAAAGAAACCATGGGAACTGACATGATTTGATAGGATTATGAAACGAGATTGTCATTGATGAAATTTGGTTATACCTTAAGTTAAATTCAGTTTATCAGGGGTATCCCAGAAGCATCCCCTATTGTTGTCCCCTTACCAATGATAGTTACCAGTTGTCCCTATAGACATCTCACATTCTGATGCCTCATGCTGTTCCCTGTATTTTAAATGTCCTGGGGTCCCCATCTTTCTCCCTGTTTTTCCTTATCCCTTCTACTATTATTCCTCCTTTCTGGACATGCTCAAGCCCCAGTCAGTTCTAATTCTCCTTCCTCAGACCTCACAAAGTACCTTTCTTGCGCCTCTCTTATGCTAGGTGGTAGAGCGTATGGAGTGCTAGATTTAGAGTGAGGAAGGCCTGAGTTCGAATCCTGACTTAAACACTTATTAGCCTCTCCTGGGCAAGGAACTTAACCTCTCTCTGTTTCAATTTCCTCATTTATAAAATGGGGTAACACCTCACAGGGTTTGGGTGAGGATCAAATAAGATGCTATATGTAAAGTCCTCTTAAAGTTTAAAGTTCCACAGAAATATTCCTCTTATGTGCACTTACCCTGATCCATTTCAAACTGTAATTATTTGTATATATGCCACCACCCCTTACAATACTGTAAACTTCTTGAAGGCAGACCCAGCACCTGGCCCAGGGGGCCTCTGCACGTAGTAGGGGCTTAACAAATACTTCACCTGCCATTTGAGCAGTGGAAAACAACTCTGCATGCTTAGCTTATAACGGGATAGCCAGGGAATGAATTTCTCACTCTGAAATAGAAGTTCTATCGGTACTAACGGTACTTTATTACATTTCTGATACTAGCAGTATGACCCTGGACGAGTCTGTTCCTCATCCATCTCTAGGCCTTTGTGCTGGCTGTCCCTCATGCCTGTAAGACAGTTTTTCACCTCTTTGAATCCCCAAATTCCTTCAGACTCAGCTCAAGGACAAACTTCTTTTGTTGTTCAGCCGTTTTCAGTTGTATCTGACTCTTTGTGACCCCATTTGGGATTTTCTTGGCAAAGATACTTGAGTGGTTTACCATTTCCTTCTCCAGCTCATTTTACAGATGAGGAGACTGAGGCAAATGGGGTTAAGTGACTTGTCCAAAGTCACACTGCTAGTAAGTATCTGAGCCAGATTCCAACTGAAAAGGATGAGTCTTCTTGACGCTAGTCCTGGTCTTCTATCCATTGGGCTACCTAGCTGCTCACTATCTTCCAGGTGAAGCCTGTTGTAATGCACCCAGCTTCTAGTTCCCATGCCCACCACTAAGTTCCTACCCATCTTGTGTTGATTTTAAGCTTTAATAAACTTTAAAACTGCACTAAGACTTTTGGGACAGCCTGTCTATTTTTCCTCTAAAGTCACAGTTCATCCATTCCATAGTTATCTTGTATGTGCTGATCTTTCTATATTGTCTCCTTCATTCACATATCAGCGCCTAGAGGACGGCATTGTAGTTGCTCTTTCTTTATATTTAGCAAAATACCTGGTACATGATAAGCACTTACTTCATAAATGTGTGCCAATTGATTGCTATGTTTCCCATAAATGTTCATGGTTTCTCCCTTCATAGTATGTAAGCTCTTTGAAGGAGAACACTGTTTTTCTTGTATCCCAGAACCTAGGACAGTGTGGCATCTATTAGGTGTTTAATAAGAATTTACTGATTAACAACATCTCTGAGACCATCTTCATCATCTATAAAATGGGTATAAAAATGCCTATAATACTTACTGAACAGGGTTTTGAGGGTTAAATGAGCTATGTGCAAAGCACTTTTCAAACTCGAGAGCACTATATCGATGTCAATTGCGATGGGGGTTATGATGATGGTGAAGAAGAAAAGTAAAATCTCTCCTCTTCATTTGGATTGCTAGAGCCTTAAACACCCTCATAGGAAAATCACCATTTCAGCACAAATCTCTAGGCTGATTATATTTGCTTCACATAAGGATTTCAGAAAAGATATCATCTCAAATAGTTTCATGATGTCCAATGTCTCTCTTTGTTGCATGCCAGTATATAGTTACATCTACTGGAGTGAAGTTCACAGAAGGTGTCTGGACAAACAACCACATTGACAGCAGCAACTGAACACAGTGTCTCTCTTCAGCTGAAGACTTCCATCCAAACATTGCTGCTGTTTGTTGGTCTGGGTAAAATGAGTAGTTTTACAAAGTGCCACCGCAATCAAAGACAACTAGGCACCTGACAAAGTTTGATTATCAGTTATTCTCTATCATTTCAGATGTTGACAACAGTGAAAATTATCAGTGCAAACACATTAACGTATATACTCCAGGCCTGTTGAAGGTAGGCGTCAAATCCTCCTGATGGGGTCAGGAGGCCATACTGGAGGTATTCATTTCTTTGGAAAGACCAGCAAACCAATTTTCATTTCAATACTTCACCATTACCTTTGCAATTAGCTGCGAGTACCCACAGTGAAAGCATTAGGCATATGCCGTATTCTAAAATTATATTTCATTTTACTGTTTTCCCCAAGGCTATTTTCTCTGGAAGTCCTGCTGAACCTAACTGTTTCAGTCCAACCAAAACGAAAATCCTCAGTTCATGTTATAAGAAGATGGCTAAAAAGATCATTTGTTATTATTCAGTCATTTCAGTCACGTCTGACACTTCGTGATCCCATTTGGAGTTTTCTTAGCAAAGATACAAGAGTAGTTGCATTTCCTTTTCCATAAAGGATCATGGGATCATACAATTAGAGCTGGAAGATACTTTACAGGTCATTTAGTTCATTACTACATCCTTCATTATTATAGACAAGGAAAATGATCATGCAGGTGGTACTTGATATCAATATAGTATGTTAAAATATACAAAACACTTATAAATATTATCTCATTTGATCACAAGCCTGCAAGGGAGATGATGTCGCTCTCCTCCCTTTATAGATGAGGAAACTGAGGTTCAGGAGTTCAAGTGACTTGTCCAGGATCACACAGCTAGTAAGGACCTCAGATAGGATTTGAACCCAGGTCTTCTTAACTCTTGAGTTCAGCCTTTTGTCCATTTTAGAACTCACCAATTACTCTCTCCTTGTGCATAGAGATTATTTTATTTACTGTATTTCTATCCCCAGCACCTAGCATAGTGTCCACTATATATATATATATAATATACTTATATAGGTATAGATGTACACACTTACTTACGTACATGTATACATAGTAGCCACTTAATAAATGTTTGTTGATTGGGTCACTCAAATCTTTGGGACATTGGCTGGCCGTATTTATGGCAGAATTCCTAACAATGGTCACTACAGAGCAGCAGTTGTCAAACTGTACCTCGAGTTTCTGCTAGGCATCTCATGAAATCTCTAGCTCCCACCCTCAGCTGCCGTTTGCTGCATTTGTTTTGACTTGGCATTGGAAAGGTCAAAATAGCAACTCTCTTCTGAGAGACACAAAGCTCAGAGACCTCCTCTGCTTTGAATCCTGAAGAGGTAAAGAAGAGAGGTGGAAGGGGGCAGGGAGAGAGTAAGGAGCACCCAGAAGAATCCCGAGGCCAGGGTAATGGGTCTACAGTCATGATGTTTGGGAAATCTATAACTAACTTAAATGTTCAGTGCGCTGTGATTCCTCCCGGCAGAGAACACTGTCTTGAGCAAAATAAGCTTGAAGAGCAGAGCTATAATTTCTTCACTTTTGTCCTAATATTATTTCGTGACACCCCCCTCTTACCTCACACTCCTGCCATGTGAAACTGGTCGTGGCAGAGCTAAGTGTGAATTTTGACACTTTCTACTGCTTTTTGCCTCTGAGATTCTGCCCACTGTTGATCAGTTTCTCAGGTCATGTTCAGTTATTTGAAGGCCAGGCATGAACAGAGGAACGATCAGGCAGCTGCAGCCGAAACCAATCTTAGGTAAAGCGAAATCCTGTCAACTTCTTGGCAAATGGGAGGGCATAAGGCTGGACAAAGATGGGGACTGGTAGGACACTAACAATGACCCTCTCATAGGGGGACTATTCATGAAACTGACCTGTGGGCATCTATGGATGCCTCCACAAGGATGTTCAGGGAACATGAGAGCCTATGGGCATTTCAATTCACCTTCCTAAGCCTCAGTTTCCTCATCTGTAAAATAAGCAAGTTGAGCTGAATTATTGTCCCTTCCAGTTTTGGAGTCACTTATTTTACTCTCATCAGATAGAATTGGATTTTAAATACTTAAAATTCCTCACGAAGATCCCAAGTTTATGAATGAAATTTGTTAACAAAATGGTCAAGTGACATCAAGTCCAAACCACATATCCATGTATTCCAAAGTCTTTCCTGTAGAGAAAAGTGTGGGGAAATGATACAAAACCTGAAGCACTGAATGAAAGAGAAGGTGAAGACTGTATATGTATTCAAGAGAAGAATTCTCATTGTCAACATCAACAGAGAAAGGAAGCCAAGAGCACCGATCCTCACAAAGCCTTCAGATAGAAAAAGGTCTTTGGAAATCATTGAGTCGTAGGAGGTTAGAGGAGACAGGAAGCCTAGAAAGGTAAAGTGAGCTATTAGTTTCACATAGCCATAGCAGGTGGCAGAACAAGGGTTTAAACCTAGGTCCTGAAGATCCAGGGCTCTTTCTTCCTTACTGTGTGTGTTTTTTTTTTTTGGTTAGGCAATTGGGGTTAAGTGACTTGCCCAGGGTCACACAATTAGTAAGTATCAAGTGTTTGGTCTGAGGCCAGTTTTGAACTCAGGTCCTCCTGACTTCAGGGCTAGTTCTCTATCCACTGCACCACCTAGCTGCCCCTTTCTTCCTTACTATGGAGGACACATCCCTCAGCACACATTCGAGTGTCCCAAAAAAGCCTCTCATTATGTGGTAATGCCAAAACTTTCAGCCTCCAAGGTTCATAAAAGACAAATTGACAAAGAAATCAATTACATGTGAAAACCAGGGTGGGGGGATCCAAATGGGCAAATGGAATGGGTGTGACTACGATTAAGAACTGATAAACAGAAGTATGTATATATATATAATATGTATATATATATACATATATACATACACATACATACATATATCTATATATACACATATTTGTGCTTAATGGTTGACATCTCTAGGGTGAGAGGGGGACAGAAGAAAAAAGGAAAAAAGAAATCTACATAACTTCATTATATATTTAAAAGGAATAGCAAGTTGTACATAATAGATTTGCAGTTTCATGTGCAATCATCTTTTTTTCTATTCTGCTATTGTATAGACATGCTTGTTTTATTTCAGAATAAAATAAATGAAAAAGAAAAACTATGTAATAAACACTACATAATTTTTTAAAAGAAAAATAGACAGAGGGCAGCTATATCATATAGCCTTTAATCATGACTTTGTAAATGGAGATAAAGATAAGGTGTGAAGCTGTGATTTCATTGGTATATGGAACTCCAAGGTGAGATAAGTTTTTCAACTAATGTAGATTGGCACCTTCTTGGCCATTTTTAGTCTTACAGAGTTGTGACTTGTCCATTGTCATATAGCCGGAATATGCCAGAGGTGAGACTTGAGCCTAGGTCTTCCTGGCTATGAGTCCAGTTCCCTAACCATTCTACCACACTGCCTCTTGGGCAAGTAAATGAGGGACTATTTAAAAAAAAAAAAAACCTTGAGTGACCTCAGGGATGAACAAAATAGAATGGAAAGTCTATTAGATTTGGTGTCAGAAGAAGTGTGTTCAAATCTCAGCTCTGCTGCTTGCTGCCCTTGTGACTTTGGGTATGTCATTGTTTTCTCTTTTGGCTTTAGTTACTCATACATAAACCTCCTGAGAAGAATGGACTACATGACTTTGAGGTCTTTGCCAGCTCTCAATATGTGATCCTCAGATAATTGACTCCTAGGGAGCTGGCAAAAAAGCAGCATAAAACTCCTACTCTCCATGGAAACAGAGAATTACAGAACCTACAGACAAGGAGGGAAGAGCTATGACCCATCTCATCGATAGTCTTCAAACCGAGATCTAACCATGTCACTCCCCTCCTCAAACAACTCTTGTTTCAATATTTCCTCAGACAAAATACAAGCTCTTCAGGCAGACATTTAAAGCCCTCCTCAATCTGACACTCATCTATCATTCTAGTCTTACGTCACATTACTCCTCCTCGAGCACTTAATGAAATCACAGAATCTCAGAGCTTAAAGGGGTCTCAGAGCCACATGGTCCAACCAGTACATAAATGAGAACTCCCTTCTCCAATATACTTGAATTTGTATTCTAGAAAATCTAGTATTTTTTTGTTGTATGCAAGAATAGGGAAACACTTATTAGGATTAGAGAGGGCAAAAGGATTTAAGAATATAGATATTTGATGAGACCATCTTTGTGTAAAGAGGGGAAATCAACTATCCCACAAATCTTTAGGGTACAGGCATCTTTGTAATTTTTAAATCCGAAAAAATCCATTTCTGTGTCAATGATGGAGGGACTGTGGCAAGATAGGCACACTACTATGTTGTTGAGATTGTTTCAACCATTATATCAATAAATTTGAAAACATGCAAGAAAATTTACAGAACTGTTTATACTCTTTAATCCATTTCTCCTCCTGTTGAGTAAATCCTTCAGAAAGTCAATGATAGAAAGAAAGGTTTTTCACACAACAAAATATTTCTATTAGCACTCTTTGTGTTAGCAAAGAAACTGAAAATAAAATATGTTCCCATTGTCTGGGGACCAATTGATCAAATGATGGTATGTGAGAATAATGGTATATTTTTGTGTGGAAAGAAAAAATGAATTTAAGAAATTCAGAGAAACACATGAGCTATAGGAAGTGATGAAGAAAACAGAATCCAGGGAACAATATGTACCATGACTATAATAAAATAAATGATTTTTAAAAATCAAAAAGTAGTAAAATTCACAAATTTTAATTTTAAAAAAGTCCTGGAGAATTGATTGAAAAAGAAACAAAAATTCTCTTCCTCTCCTTAGAGAAGTAATGGGTAAAGGGGAAGGATGATCCAAATTATTAAATACATTAACTGTCAGTTGACTTTGTTTAAATGCTATTCCTTGTTTCAAGGAAATGTTCACTGCAATAGGGCTAAGAAGTGAAGGGAAAAATAACTATGCTATAAAAAAGGGCAATGATAAAACTTACAATAATAAAATAAACCAAATTTACCACTCTCATAACTGCCCTAACAAGGGTTAAACGTCAGTGTTGCATGGAAGGCCAAAAAGCAACATTGCCTGAATGATCACCAGAGCTGTTCCTTTCATCTCATAAATATATTGTAATTAAAGTAATGTCACAGTTTGCTCTTGCACAGTAGCGACATGACAGAAGAGCAGGGTTTTCACTATCCCACCTCGCTAATTAGGATGACGTGTGATCCTTTCCCTATTTTCAAATGTTCTTTTGAAGTTTGTTCCCAGCCCCTTTCAGCTAAATCTTCCTCCTCCTTCCTGGAAAATATGATCCCTAAGCAGTTATAAATAAATCTCACAGACAGGGACATGAACCCATGAATTATGTTGCTCTGTTCTCTCTGAGACCAAAATTAGCTTGAGAGCAAGTTAACAATAATTAAAAGAAAAAAAAAAACTCTTAGTGATGGAAAACACCACCTGAAGTGTGGGGGAAGTGGGAGAAGAGGCCTCTACTCCAGTTGGAATTCAACAAAGTGGTTCCAATTTGAGAAGTGATCATTTGAAGTGATTTGTTTTAGTTCTGCTTGTTTATTTCTATCCCATAACTTTAGAAAGCATATGTGGTGGAAAGTGATTGAGTTTGGCTATAGGAGGCTTGGGTTGCAATCCCAGTGCTCTTATTTACTCCCTGTGTAAACTTGGGCAAATAATTTCATCTCTCTGGTCCTCAGTTTCCTTATCTAGAAAACATTTGGGTTATTCTAGATGGCCTTTGAGGTTCTAGATTGGTGATCTTCTAATCTCTAAGATTTGTTCCAGTACTAAAGTTTCTGAGAGAGATTTTGCTGGAAAAGCTAAAGTAATCTTTTCTGTAGAATGACAGAATCTGAGAGTTGGAAAGGACCTCAGAGGCCATTGAAACCAGCCCACATGCCCTTCTAGAGAGTACCCAATAATTAGTTATGTAGGCTTTCCTTGATACTCTCCAGTGAGGGGGGCCTACTTCCTCATGAAAGAGCATAAAGGGAAGATTTCCCTTGTATCCACTCTAAATTGACCATATTTGTACCTTGTACCCTTTTCTCCATGTTCCGTTCTGTCCTCTCGGGTCCTACAGAACAAGTCAAATCCATATTGCATTGAAAAAGTCTTTCGAATATCTGAAGACAGTTAATATGTCCCAGTTCTAAGTCTTAATTTTTCTAGGCGAAACATCCCCACTTCCTTCAAATCACCCTCATATGACTTGAATTCAAGGCCTTTTGCCACCCTGTTGAAAAAAATCCTATGAATATTTCCCACTTTTTCAATGCCCTTCCTAAATTTTGATGCCCAGAATGCAACATAATACTCCAGATGTAGTCTGACCTGGGCAGAAGTCAGCAGTTACAGTGTGACCTCCTTAATCCTAGAAACATTAGCTTTAGCTTTTTAGGGTACTATAGCTCATTGCCAATTCATATTGATCTTATATAGTCCATTAAGCCTCCACTCCACCCCGATTCTTTTCAGATGAATCTGTTATACTTCTCTTAAGTACAAATTATTCTTATTTTGTATTATAGTTATTCATGTAAGTTCTTTGAGGGTAAGGACTATATTTAATTTATTGTTATTTCTCTTTCCTCCCTTCACTGACCCACTGCTTTCTACAGCAAGCATTCATCTATGTCGGAAGCAAAAAGAAGACTAAGAAAGGCATAGTTTCACTCTTTAGCATAAGTAGAATAGCAAGGGTGATGAGCATTGGATTGAGAATTAAAGGCCCTGTTTATGAGCACTTAGAAAGATACGTGGAACGAGTCAACTGAAGAAGTTATGCAAGGCTAGCTTCATGGCCTACTTTGACACAGTAACTGGATGGAAAACCAGAAGAATGTCATTTCATAGGAATACTGTAATTACTATAATTCCTATATTCCTATATACTGTAATTACTATAATTCCTATCTTCACAGAATACTATGCTTCAATTTCATCAGAGCATTTGGGAGGGTCTATCAGGACAGTGTGATCAATCAATAAACAAGTGTTTGGGAAGGACCTACTGTGTGCCAAAGCACTCTACTAGACGCTGGAGATACAGAGGTAAAAAAATAATAATAAAAAATAATAATAATACAGAGGTAAAAAAAATAATAATAATCTCAAGGAGATTAAATAACATTCTACTGAAGGAATCAAATGTATATATAAAAGTATATTCAGAATAAATGCAAAATAAATACTTGGAGAAAGGAATTGGGAAAAAACTGGTAGAAGGTGGCACTTGAGCTACATTTTGAAAAAAAGAGGGGTTTTTTGAGGCAGAAGTAGTGAGGAGGGGCACTTCTGGCATGGGGAAAGGCCTGTGCAAACAGACAGAGATGAGAGATATAGTGGCATGTGTGAGGAACAGAGAGGTGGCCAGTTTGGCCTAGAGGGTGGGAGGTAGGGTAAGGTCCAATAAGGATGGAAAGATAGGTTGGAGCTAGTTTGGGAGGGGTTTGAAAAGCTAAACACAGGTGATATTCATCTCAGAGGCAATAGTGATAATGGTACCTGCAATCTTATCCTGGCTCTGATACCTACTGCCTGTGTTACCTTAGACAAATTGTTTCATCTCTCCCTGGGCCTTAGCTTCTTTCCCTATAAAATATGGAAGCTAGACTTGATGGCCTTGGATTTCTTCCCCAACATTGAAATAGAGTGAGAATTTTATGACTCTAATAACCTCAAGGACAAGATGGTGAAATATGGCTTGTTCCCATATGTATAGGTAGGTATCATGGATCAGGGCTAACCTGGAAGGAGCCTTCCCATGTTATGAGGCAGCTGCACTCTTCACTGGGTCATTTGGCAATGAATTGGATGAAGTAAATGACAGGCTTATGAAATTATGGTTTAATGCAGAGGAGAGAGAGAGAGAGAGAGAGAGAGAGAGAGGTAATATGCTGGGATGGTATCCTAGATCTAACACTGGAAGAGGCAATTCAGTCAAATCTCTTTAGTTTAAAAATGAGGAAATGGAGGCCCAGGGTAGTTAAGAGACTAAGGTCACACAGGTAGTAAGCCTGACAGGCAGAATTTGAACCCAGGTCCTTTGGCAATAAAACTAGCATACTTTCTCAAGTATCACACAGAATAGGGATCCAGAAAGACCTCATACAACTGAAAGAGCCGTCCAAATCTAGTAAGAGAGCAATTAATAGGAGTCATTATGAAGTTCTGAACTTAGACCTAAAAAAACCACCAATTTTAAAAGTGCAGGATGTGGGAGGTGACAACAACTCATGTTGGGGCGAAGGGTGGTGGTGGGGAGTTCTGTGAGTCAACCGGGTGACGTGACAGCAAAAACAGCTAAAGGGAACTTAGGTCGCATCAATAGAAATGCCATGCCCTGAACAATGGAGATTATGCTCCCGCTGCATGGTGACCTGAGCAGGACCCAGCTGGAATATTACCTTCAGCTCCGGATTCTGTTTTTGGAGAAATATTGACAACGTGGAGGAGTTCCAGAGGACGGTGCCTAAGTTTACGGAGACGTCTGAAGCCAAGAATTGAAAACACTGATTGGAAGAATGAGGGATCATTACCCTGGAGAAAAGGAGGCCTACGTGGAGGCATCAAATCATTGGAAGATCTGCCGTAGAGAAGAAAGATGAGAGTCCTTCACCTTGGCCCCGGAGGAGGGGAAAGACGTGGTCAGATCTGTGCTTTAGAGACAGGGAGACCGATTGCTGGTTGTAATAACCCAGGGGAGAGGCGGTGAAGGTCTAAACCATAATGGACTGTGAGTGGAGAAAAAGGGATAGATACAACAGACATAATGTAGTGACAAGATTGACATCTGATTGCATTTGGGGAGAGCCAAAGATGGCTCCAAGTTTGAGAACCAGGGTAGACTAAGGCAACTTTTATTACTTGAAGTTTTCTACCATCTCAGCTCAAGCCATAGATGATACATTCAGGCTGGTACATTTTGGAGCACTTAGGGGGAAAAAAGCAGCATTTCTAAAATAGACTAATTTCCTGCGGTGTTGTGATCACAGCAATGCTCCTTTCCTTATGTGCCAAATGATAAACTCCCCACCATTCCAGAGCCCTGATGAGAAAGCCACCAAAATAAATGAACACAGCACTGTGTAGGATGAAGACATGCGTCCTCCCCTAAGAAAAATGTGCCTGTATTCAAAAAGACAAGGGGAAAAAATCACCATGTATATTTCCCCCTCAATATACCAAGACTAGAAAGCAGATGACTTAAATTGTTATGATTTGTGATTTCAAAATGAATATGTAATTTTCCTGCAGTATTCATTAAGCCGAGCATGGCAAGTTTTGCTTAAAGCAAGTCCTCCATCACTTAATCTGTACACTATAGTAAATCTGAAAGGCAAGACTTCTTCAAGAAATACTTAGAGCAGCATTAATAGCAGGGACTTCTTGTGCCCCCTGGGTTTGAATCAAGCACAGACTGTCCCAGTCTTTGTCCTGGAGCCAGACTGCTACTGCGGGGAAGTCTATCACAGGCAGCCTCTCACAGAAAATATTATTCCTCTCTCCCAAACACATCTAGTTGAAGTTCAGAGCCTAGAAATGAGAGGGAAAGCTCACTAGAAGCTCAGTATAATACTGGCCATTTTCTTTTCTACAGAAAGAGCAATGAGCTTGGGGGTGGTGGGGGAGGCAAGAATATATATTTCCTAAATGGAATCATCAGTTAGAATGAAAAGAGAACTGAATTGTCCCTATGCCCTTAAGGGGAACAAAGCCAGAAGGTAAGGCCCCATATATACCAAAATATTCACAGCAACACTTTTTTATTGTAGTAAAACAACAGCGGCAACATCCACAGGAAGTAGGTACTAAGTGGATGTCAATTAGTTGAGGAATGGCTGAACTGTGGTATTAAATGTCATGGAATTTTACTGTATGGTAAGAAATAAGAAACATAAGGAATTCAGAAAAACCGAAGATCAGAGATTTAGAACTAGAAGGATGCTCAGAGGCCCTTCATTTTACAGATGAGGGAAGGGTTTGTTCATGGAGATTCATTGATTTGTGCAAGCTCCTATAGGTCATAAGCCATAGATATAGGATGGGAAGATTTGTATGAGCTGATTCAAAGCAAATAAAGAAATACCGGGGGAATAAGGCACAATGACTACAATAATATAAATGGAAACAAATCCAAAAGGCAACTGAACTCAGATGAAATACGATGACCAATACCAGTTACAGAGGACAAATTATTAAATATATTTCCTCTCGGTAGAGAGGTTGGGGCTGAGGGGGGAAGTGATTATGGGTAAAGAATGTTGAATATGCTATTAGATGCAGTGGCTGTGTTGGTAATGATTATTGTTTTTCTTTGTTACAAGGAAAAGTTTAATGGAAAATGTTAAGGGGATGTGCTCGTGGAGGAGGTAGTAGATGAATTGGGCCTTGAAGGGAGAAAAGTATTACAGTGGAGCCTGGATGATATGAAGGAGCATTACATGAGATAATGGTAGGTATGAGGATGGTAAATTTGCACCAGAAAGTGGAAGGCCTTGAATGACAGACTACAGGGTTTAAATTTTATTTTATAGGAAATGGTAGCAGGTGCGTTTTGAGGAACAATGAATTATTATGAACAATTTTGATAGGCTTAGGAACTCTGACCAATGCATTAACCAACTGATTCCAGAGAACTATTAATGTAGCATACTACCCACTTCCTGGTAGAGAGGTGATGGATTCAAGATGGAAAATGAGACATCCATTTTCAGACATGGACAATGTGGGGATTTTCTTTTCATGACTATGTGTATCAGTTACAAGGATTTACTTTTCTTTTCCTTTTAAAATGTGGGGCTATAGGAGGAAAAAAAATAAATGTTCAGTGAAAAAATGAAAGAAAAAAATAAGAGTTAGGGTCAGAGGATCAGAGCTATGCATTAGTAATATTACTTTAAATCTGAGAGAGAAGAGTCTGTTTTTCGGGGCTATTGCAATGGCCTCTGTGAGAAGAAAGCCTTATAAAACTAGGCAGATTCCTGGGTCCTGAAAAGGAGTGGATTAGTCAGTGAGTCCAAAGAATATGAAGGTCAATTGCTGCCTTCTTCGTTAAAGTTTTAAAGTAAACTTATGGTTGTGAAGAATTGTGACTTGGCCTTTTACAGGCAGATCTTTGATTTCTTCTAATCTAACTAATGAAAAAAAGCATGGAGTAGTCTGTTTGCTCAGGAAGGAAAAGGGAACCAAGGATGAATTCATTCACTGAACTTATCTACTTATAATCATTCATCTGACGTAACTTGCTTATAACTAATGATTTCCTTTGTTTCTCATCAATCAGCTTTAAAAAAAAATAAATTCAATTTAACTATTAAATGTCCACTGTAGATAAGACGTTAGAAGTACAAAAACAAAAACCTGACATTTCCTTCCCTCAAAGAGCTTACATTCTACTAGGGAGTGGGGTGAAAGGAAGAGATAGGATGCATATGCAGAAAGTGAAGAAAAAGTATATACAAAGTGATATAAAGTGTTTTAAGAGAACAAGTGACAAAAATCCTGTCAGTAGAGGTGTGAGGAAATGCTTCATATGACAGAACATAAGATATATTTTATTGAAACTTCACTGGCCCCTTTTTTATTCTGTTCTGATGTACATTTTGTTTAACTACCAAACCCATATTGAAACTGTTCTGCAATGGATACCTCCTATGTTCAATGGATTATACTAAGTTACCAAGGAGATAAAAAATAATTATAAGGTGAATGTGCTTCTTGTTATGTGCATATTGTCTAGTCAATGAGATGATATATGCATCATCATCATCATCTTAATCATCCTTTCTCAATCCATTGTCAAATAATGATGATATTTAAGCAGGTAGGTAGCACAGTGGATAGAGATAGGCACAGGCCTGGAGCCAAAAAGTCAATCTTCCAGAGTTCAAATATGACTTCCACCACTTCACTAGCTGTGTGACTCTGGGTAATTCATTTAACCCTGTTTGTCTCAGTTTCCTCATCTGTAAAATGAGCTGGAGAAGGAAATGACAAACCACTCTATTATCTTTGCCAAGAAAATGCCAAATGGGGTCATGAAGAGTCAGGCATGACTGAAAATGACTGAACAAGAACGAAAATGATGAATGACAGTTTATGATTAAATAGATAAATGGGTAACAGACAGTAAGTACTATAATTGTATGGTCGAGAGAGAGTTTGCAACTTTAGGAGAATATTTCCTGAAAAGCAGAATGTAAGTTGGTCTTTAAAGATGTGAATAATTTCAATAGGAAGAAAGTAATAGGGCAGAGGGAATGTTTGAAAGGAGGAAATAGTATTTTTGGTCCAAATGTATTGCATAAATTTATTATCAAAAACCCAGGGAGATGGGAGCCACTAAAGAGATATGAAGAATAGCTGACAAAGAGGCCCCTGTCTCAATATCTATTCTGACCTACATCATTTCTTAGCATGCAAGAATGGGAGTCTCAGCCACTCTGAGTAACTGGGATTGGAAGCCTCCTTGTTATATTGTCTTCTCAATTACTATTTTTAGAATTAGCATCTTCTTTTCCCTCCAACACTATGCAATTCCTTCAATTTCCAATTGAAAAACAAAACATCAAAATCTTTACCTCATCTTATCACCACAGCCCAAGTAAAGGGAGGCCACCATATGGTTAAGTAGCAAATATATGTTGCTATCCACAGTGCTGATTTCATAGGCACAACAACATCCCACAGACTCAAGAAAGATGCAGTAAAATGAAGTGCCCACCATGCTGCCCAGGCCAGAGGTCTTCTTCATCACATGACTTTTACAAGTCACGATTACCATCAGCCTCCAGGTACCAATATGAGCCTCTTTCAAGGACTGTGATGTGTAACGACAAAAATTTTAACTTGACTTATGATGAAAAATAATAATAATTTATTTAGTGACTTAGAGCTTATAATTTGCTTTATATTCAATTAGTTAAGAGACATCATGGCATAGTGGATTAAGAGCTGGCATTAAAGCCAAAAGGACCTGGTTTCAAGTTCCACTCTTACATGTATTGTTTGTATGATCTTGGACATGTCACATTACTTCTTAGTCCTTTGGGCAACAGTTTAGACTATAAATTGCAGATGAAGTGATGACCTGCATATGGATGATGTATGTATAGAAGGACTTGAATCACAGAGGATAAGGCAGTAATGGGTTACAATTAGTCCTATTCAAGGCACTATTTGCAACCCCGCAGCAATAAGTCATCAACACTGAAGTACTATTTTGTTCATTGATTTTCATAAACAGCATTTCATCTCCTTCCTCCATATTATGTCTTTTCCTTAAACTTCTAACTTATACAAATCATTTTAGCTATCCCTCACTCAATTCATCTCATATTCTTATTATAACACGACAAGTATGCTACAAATCAGAAATAATCATTGTAATTAAAACACATGGATCTAAAAGGGGCCCATTTGAAGGAAGAAAAATGTAAGCAACAAGGGTGGGCCTGCAGGTAAGTGCCTACCTTCGACCCTTCCATTTTATATGGATCAACCCCATGGGCTGCTTGAAAGAAGGAAAATCCTATTCTCACTGACTTAAGGAAGGCCCATGATGAATAATGAATGTCATGGCTCAGCCTGTTACCAATCCCCAGTGAAAAGTCAGATCAATCAGCATCTGAGAGTGAATCTAAGAACCCAGAATCAGGAGCCAGGGGATGTATAGTGGAGAGGATGAAGAAAGACAAGGCTCTGTTGGAAAGCTGAGGACAAGGATCCTGAGGGTTTTTTTAAAAATGTATCCCTTGTACATAGGTAGTATGTAGGTCATGAGTGCATGTTAATCACAACCACATTTCAACTCTAGATCTTAGTAAAGATGGAAACATTAGAAATTCTATAGTCTAAACTCTTCATTTTATAGATGAGGAAATTGAGACTCAGAGCAGGTAAATTGCTTTGCCAAAATCACACAACCAGTAAGAGGTAAGACTTCAATCTTGGGTTCTCCAAATCCAAGAACAATATCCTTTTCATTCACACCACACTGTGTCTCTAAGAGCTGTATCTGGATATTGGGGAAAGCTCATAACACAGGCCTCAACTTTAGTGTTTAAGATCTATGTGATATTGTGATGACCCACTTATGTAACACCAGTGAAATACTTTTTCCTACTGCCAGTCAGGCAAGCCCATGAACATGATGTTAGGATATGCAACACAGAAGCTGTGAAGCTAACCACCTTCTTTTGCTTTGTACTTAGAGCAGACCAAAGTCATTTAAAAGGAAGCCAAATGGTGAATCCAGCCTCATGCACCTGAGCAAGGAAACATGATGTGTCCACAGGATGCTGGGTGTAGCAGATTTCCTCCAAACATTTGTTCAACTTGGACTTTCCTCAATCTGCTGGACCCTAAATCCAATCTTTGTTCCTGTTCTTTAAACACTATTGATTTTCTGGCATTGACTCATATTTCTGATCCAGACCTTACCTCCTATCTCTTTACCTCTTTCCCTGAGTCTCTGGTAACCAATCCTTGGGATTGTATAACTAATTAAATTTCTACCCACTCATCCCACATACCAAGCATAATTTTCTGGAATTTGACATCCCCTGATATTCAACCCAAGAACAGTCAATTTGCTCCCTAGATCCAGGTTTTACTGGTCCTACCTGGACCCTGCACTTAGGCAGAACCAAACATTTGTATCCTCTAAAATGTTTAACCATAGAGTATAATCTCTTTTCTCTGGGGTAGTTTAGGTGACATCTGAAAATAAATGGACAGGCAATTGATCATTCAAGTTTCTGCCTGGATACCTCAGACCTGACAATTTGGTGGGGATGACAAAAGATAGAAATATTCAATGTTTGAGACACTATGATAAGAAAAGCACACCAATGCATTGTTACCACTGTAAACAGGTTCAAATGTTCAAGAAAATAATCTGCAGTTATTCAAGAAAAGACATGATGTTACTCATGTCCTTTGATGCAATGTTTCCTGTACTAGACACATTCCCAAGGAGGTCAAAGATAGAAAGGACCCCATATAACAAAACAGCCATAACAGATTCTTAGTATCAGCAAAAAGATTTATTGGGAAATGGTTGAACAAATTCTAAACAACCTGACCTTGCTCTTCCTCGCTTATAAAATTTCATCTGCCATCTCAATCCCTTTGCAACTACTCTTCCCCATGTTTACCTGGAATACACTCTCTCTTCACCACTACATCTTGGAAACCTTATTTTCATTCACAGCTCATCTCATATGCAACTTTCTATATGAGACTTTTCCCTAAACTGCCCTCAACTGCTAGAACTTCTCCACTCAGAAAAAAATGGCCTTGTTTTTATTTTGTACATATATATATGAGCAAAGTGTTTCATTTATATTTTTGTGTGCCTAGGATGGAGCCCAACATTAGTAGGAGCTTAATAAGCACTGACTCATTGATTGATTTGAATATTATAACATGATTATTGCATCATGAGATTACAAATATGAGGAAGTCAGAGAAACATGGGAATGCTTGTGTGAATTGATGGAGTGTGAAGTAAGGAGAAGTAGGCCAATGAGCTACAGAAGGACACTTCGAATGTGGATGAAAAGAACATTAAAGGGAGGCCAAACTCAGAGTCACTCTCATGACCAATCTTGATCCTGGACAACCAATAATGAAGCAGACTCTTATAGACCTTCTTTATGGGCCTCAGTTTCCTTATCTGTAAAATTGTGAGGTTAAACTAGATGGTTTTTGAAGGCCCTTCCAACTCTAGAATTAGGATCCTCTGGTCCTCTTTCCTCTTTGAGAAAGGGTGGGGGACTAATTATTATAACAAGGGATGACTGATTAATTCTCCAAATCAAGAGGATAGGAGAAGAAAGTAGGGATGGATTTCTCTCATCACTCACACACACCCTCCACCAATGGAACACAGGGATACCTGCTCATTGGCAGCCTATCAGTAAAAAATACTTGTAATAAATGAAATCGAATTCCATGCTCTTCCCCAAACCTAACTCCATGGCCTTGGTTAAAATAATAAACTTCCTTATTACATTAGTAACCTTAGTCACTATAATACATGGAATTATGGATTCTTTCAAAAACTGTTCTTTCCTCCCAGCTGTCTCTGGTAAAACTCTATCATTTATCTAGTGCATGATATCATTGTCTTATCACACCTTCAAAGCCTGATGGAATACAGAGACAATGCATTGGAACCATATGTTACCAAACCTTCATAAAGTCCTTCATAACTGAGAAAGTCTTATCAAAGCAGGAAAGTTTTTGTAGCTCTTTTTCAACAGCTGCTACCATGATTCGCTGCTCTGTTAAAGTACCATAGTTGAGCAAAATGTATATAATTTGCATTGTTGGGAAGAATGTTATGTGACAGTGTCTGTAATTTCTGGGGAGTGGAAAACTGTTTCAAAAAGAAATGTTAGTATTCTTAGAAGTCTGCATCCTTTACAGTTTACAGCATATCCTATAATCAATCTCCTTGGATTAAATCTTGTCCTTAGCTTGCTTTGTGTTTAGAAGGTTCTTCACAGCTCCAGACATCCGCATTTCAGAGGTGTCTCTTGAAAGTGAAATGTGATGTCATTTATTGAAGAGGTAGAGGTAAGGGAGAAGTAATCGTTTTTGACCAAAGATTGATAGGATAATCCACTAACATTTCACATGAATCCCTGAAAAATAAATGGGACCATGGGTTGTTTTTTTTTTTCTAGCTTTCATTCAATCTGGCCATTTGAGATGTGCAGGCACCAGGTTAGAGATGTATGGGGCACCCTGGGGCATATATCATATTTCACTCTTCCTTACATAAGCAATACATAACAAGACACAAGGATGGACAAAACCAGATGCAGGTAAGGTGAGCTAAGCAGAGATTTGATGGACAGAGGCGGGCATTTGGTAGGTTGAGTGGGAAAATGCAGATGGATATTTGTGTATCTGTATTTGTTAGGGAGGGAGATTGTAGGGGAAAAAACAAAGAAATGTGTATTCCTGTTAGTTATCAAATGGTTTACTTATTGCGTTGGTCATTTTCTTTCAGTTTGTTGAAAGGAATTCAGCTCATCTTGACCAAAACAAAAGTGACCCTTGAATCATTTAGTGAATTGGCTGAACCCCAATCACTTCTCTACTAGGAGTAGGAAGAGGTTGTGGAGGAAGGTGAGGCTAAGGATCCCACCTCCAGAGCAGAAAGGGTCTTCAGAAGCCATCCAGTCCAACCTCCTCCATTTACAGTTAGGGAAACTGAGGCCCAATGTGATTAAGTGACTCATTCAAGATCACATACAGAGTAAATAACAAATACAAAGTTTTGATTTCGGTCTTCTCACTGATCAACAAATATAAAGTCTTTTTGCAAAGTTTAAAGTGCTATATAAATGCTGTTATTATTATGGCTGCTGCTGCTGCTACTTTGGCCATTGTACTATATTGTCTCATGGTAATAGTTGTGATGTGGAGCTGATGTATATAAGCCACCATTGACTTTAAACTTGAGAAGTTATGCTTTACATTCATTATTATCTCTTTGAACTATTTTTGGGCCACTCTCAGGCTCTACAGCATTCCCTGAGCTTTCATACCCCTGTACCTTTGCTTGTGCCCTTTCCCACATGCCTATAAACTTATGCTTCCCCTTAGTGGATTCCTCCCTATCCTTTAAACCCCAGCTCCATTCATTCCCCACCCCCCCTTTCTATGGTTAGTACTCGCTCAACACAGTCTACACTCCTCCAATGTATTTTTTGTTTTTCTTTTTCCTCCAGTACATTTTTCATACATCATTGTGCATCAGATCTGGGTAAACAGCTAAATTTTCCATTGGCCATCTAAGAAGCATCATATTCAGCTAACAAAATCCAGTGAGAGTGTTCTAGACTGAGGTTAAGTCTTATCTTCTGACCTCTTTATCTGAGGTCCCAATCCTTTCCCAGACAGCTACCAGACTTGGGGTTAGACATTCTTGAGTCTTTCTATCTTGGCATCCAAATGAATTTGAATTGGAACAAAAATTAAGTGAAGGAGGCAAGATTACTTTTATCCACCCTCCTAGCTTACATTCCTGCTTTATTATTATATTACTAACTATAATACTGGGCAAGCACTCACATAAGGTCAGAAGAAGTAATACAAGGACACTCTCAAGGTCTCTCTTAAGGACTATGGAATTGAGACTTCTGCTTCTGGGAACCAAGAAGGCACAGTAAAAAGGTAGTCGCTCTCACCCTCCCCTATCAACCTCTGAAAACCCAGAAAATATCACCCCAGTAAAAACCCTGGAACAGCTGAACCAGAAGAAAGATGGGGAGCAGCAGTGTAGTAGCCCAGCTAGCTAGAGGGATTAACGGGAAAGGCCCCTCTTACCCTGGGGGAAGGTGAGAAGTACAAAACAGGAGTCACCCAGACAGCTGGTGGAAAGACCCACTTTAGAACACCAGGAGGAGATTCTGGTGCCTCGGCATTCTACAGGAAACGGGTCTCCTAGTACCTCAGCAAAAATAAGGGAAGCAGCACTACAAAGGGCCCCAGATGGATAAGCACCCTGCAGCATTCATCTGAAAGGAGCTGAAGAAAGCAACCTAGAGGTTCCTGAAAGTTCCAGCCTTGTTGATTCCAGCCCAACACCAAGTAAGCTGTCAGAACCTTACAGCTTCCAACTGCCAACCAGGAGGAGATTCCGAAGCCCTGGTGGTCAAGCAGGCAAACACCAACAGCTGTACCTCAGTGAGAGTGCCTCAGTGAGGGTGGGGTAACTGGTGGAAACCAGCTCAGAAAACCACCAGGTGCCTCAGCATTCTACAGCAAAGAAGTCTCCCAGTGCCTCAATAGAAATAAGGGAGGCAGCACTGCAAGGGGCCCCAGGCAGATAAACACCTGGCAGCACTTCTCTAAAAGGAGCTAAACAAAGCTAAAGGAAAGGAAAAGCAGGCAACCTAGATTTACCTGAAAGTCCCAGCCTTGCTGATTTCAGCCCAACACCAGATAAGCTGCCAGAATCCTACAGCCTCCAGTTGCCAACATAAGAGGCCCCAGCACACAAAGCCAGTGACCAAGACCTAGGCTCCCAACACAAGAAGCTTGGATCAGTGCCTTCTGCTCCCCAGCAGGAGAGCTTAATCTCTTTAAAGGCCAGGGAATAAAGAAACATCACGAGTAAAAAGAAATGTATGATAGATTCAAATTATGAGAAGAGTGAAGATCAAGACAGAAATTCTGAAGACGACAACACTGTCATCAAACCCACATCTGCAATATCAAAAGGAAATATGAACTGGTCTGAAGCCCAAAAAGCCTTCTTAGAAGAACTCAAGAAGGATTTTAAAAGTCAAATGAGAGAGGTAGAGGAGTCCTTTAAAAGTACAATTGGACAATTAGAAAAAAAAATACACTGAAGAAAACAAGTCCCTAAAACACAATTGGCCAATTGGAAAAAAAGTACAACGAAGAAAATAAATCCCTTAAAAATACAATTGACCAATTGGAGAAGAAAGTACAAAATCTAACAAAAGAAAACAATATGTCAAAAATTAGAAATGAACAAATGGAAACTAATGACTCTATGAGAGAGCAAGAATCAGTCAAACAGAAACAAAAAAATGAAAAAATAGATGAAAATATAAAATACCTCATAGGTAAAACAGCTGACCTGGAAAATCGATCCAGGAGACACAATTTAAAAATTATAGGCCTACCTGAAAGTCATGATGAAAAAAAAGAGCCTGGACAATATCCTTCAGGAAATCATAAAGGAAAACTGCCCTGAAGTCCTAGAACCTGAAGGTAAAATAACTATAGAAAGAATCCACTGCTCCCCACCTGAAAGAGATCCCAAATTGAAAATGCCAAGGAATATAATAGCTAAATTCCAAAATTACCAGATTAAAGAGAAATTACTGCAAGCACCCAGAAAGAAACAATTTAAATATCATGGAACCACAATCAGGATTACACAGGACCTTGCAGCCTCTACATTAAAAGACCGTAGGGCATGGAACACATGATATTCTGTAAAGCAAAGGAGCTTGGAATGCAGACAAGGATTAACTACCCAGTGAAAATGAGCATGATTTTTCAGGGAAGGAGATGGATATTTAACGAAATAGGGGACTTCTAAACATTCTTGATAAAAAGACCAGAGCTCAACAAAAAATTTGATCTTCAAGTACAAGATTCAAGAGAGACATAAAAAGGTAAATGGGACAGAAAGATACAATATGTTGTTAATAAGGGCAAAATGTTCACATCCCTACAAGGGAAGATGACACTTGCAACTCTTGAGAACTGTATTGTTGTTATACCATGTTAAAAGAGTATACATAAAGGGGGTGGATATAAGTTGACTTTGATGTAATGATAAAAATAAAATTAATCAAGTGGGTTAAATGGATCCAAGAAAGTGGATTAGTCTAAGCTAAGAAAATGTACTGAGAAAGGAGGAGGCAGACAATGGTAAATTACATTACAGGAAAAGACACAAAAACCTATTAGAGCAGAGGTAAAGAAGGGAAGGGGATGAGCATTGTTTGAACCTTACTCTCATCAGCTTTGACTCAAGAAGGGAATAACATAATCAGTTAGGTGTAGAAATCTAACTTGCACTATAGGTAGTAGGAGGGGATAGGGGAAAGAAAAGGGAGGGGGGATAGAAGGGAGGGAAGAAGCAGTAAGGGTAAAGGGGAAGAAAAGGGAAAGGGATAGTAGAAGGGAGGTGGGACCAAAGGAGGTAGTGGTCAAAAGCAAAACACTACTGAGGGGGGGAAAGAAGAAAGGAGAAAGAAAAGCATAAACAGGGGGGACAAAAGGATGGAGAAAAAGACACAGATAGTAATCATAACTATAAATGTGAATGGGATGAACTCTCCCATAAAACAGAAGTGTATAGCAGATTGGATTAAAAACCATAATCCTACAATATGTTGTTTACAGATAACACATTTGAAAAAGAGTGACACATACAGGGTAAAGGTAAAAGGCTGAAGCAGAATATATTATGCTTCAGCTGAAGTATAAAAAGCAGGGGTAGCAATCCTGATCTCAGACAAAGGAAAAGCAAAAATAGATCTTATCAAAAGAGATAAGGAAGGAAACTACATCCAGCTAAAAGGCACCATAGACAATGAAGTAATATCATTACTAAATATATATGCACCAAATGGTATAGCATCCAGACTCTTAGAGGAGAAGTTCAGGGAGTTACAGGAAGAAATAGACAGCAAAACTATACTAGTGGGGGACCTGAACCTCCCCCTCTCTGAACTAGATAAATCTAACCACAAAATAAACAAGAAAGAAGTTAACAAGGTAAAGAGAAAATTAGAAAAGTTAGGTATGATAGGCCTGTGGAGAAAACTGAATGGGGATAGAAAGGAATATACTTTTTTTCTCAGCAGTACATGGCACATGCACAAAAATTGGCCATGTACTAGGGCATAAAAACCTCACAACCCAATGCAGAAAGGCAGAAATAGTAAATGTATCCTTTTCAGATAATGATGCAATAAAAATTATATGTAATAAAGGGCCATGGAAAGATAGACTAAAAATAATTAGAAACTAAATAATCTAATCCTAAAAAATGATTGGGTCAAACAACAAATCATAGAAACAATCAATAATTTCATTCAAGAGAATGACAATAATGAGACAACATACCAAAACTTATGGGATGCAGCAAAAGCGGTTCTTAGGGGAAGTTTTATATCGCTAAATGCTTACATAAATAAAATAGAAAAAGAGGAGGTCAATGAATTGGGCATACAACTACAAAAACTAGAAAAAGAACAAATTAAAAATCTTCAATTAAACACCAAATTAGAAATATTGAAAACCAAAGGAAAAATTAATAAAATTGAAATTAAGAAAACTATTGAAATAATAAATAAAACTAAGAGCTGGTTTTAAGAAAAAACCAATAAAATAGATAAACCTTGGTTAATCTAATTTTAAAAAAAGAAAGAAGAAAACCAAATTATTAGTATCAAGAATGAAAAGGGTGAAACTACCACCAAGGAAGAGGAAATTAAAACAACAATTAGGAATTATTATGCCCAACTATATGCCAACAAATTTGGCAATCTTAGTGAAATGGATATATATTTACAAAAATATAAATTGCCCAGATTAACAGAAGAGGAAGTAAAATACTTAAATAACCCCATCCCAGAAAAAGAAATTGAACAAGTCATTGATGAACTCCCTAGGAAAAAATCTCCAGGGCCAGATAGACTTACATGCGAATCCTATCAAACATTTAAAGAACAATTAATTCCAATACTATATAGACTATTTGGGAAAATAGGTAAAGAAGGAATCTTACCAAATTCTTTTTATGTTACAAATATGGTGCTGATACCTAAACCAGGAAGAGTCAAAACAGAGAAAGAAAATTATAGACCAATTTCTCTAATGAATATAGATACAAAAATTTTAAACAAAATATTAGCAAATAGATTACAGCAAGTTATCACACGAATAATACACTATGACCAAGTAGGATTTATACCAGGAATGCAGGGTTGGTTCAATATAAGGAAAACTATCAGTATAATCCATCATATCAACACCAACACTAACAGAAACCACATGATCATCTCAATAGATGCAGAAAGAGCTTTTGACAAAATACAACACCCATTCCTATTAAAAATACTAGAGAGCATAGGTATAAATGGAGTCTTCCTTAAAATAATAAATAGCATCTATCTAAAACCTTCAACAAGCATAATATGTAATGGGGACAAGCTAGAAGCATTTCCAATAAGATCGGGGATGAAACAAGGATGTCCATTATCACCACTGTTATTCAACATCGTACTGGAAATGTTAGCTTTAGCAATAAGAGAAGAAAAAGACATTGAAGGCATTAGAATAGGCAAAGAAAAACAAGGCTATCACTCTTTGCAGATGACATGATGTTATACTTAGAGAATCCCAGAGAATCAAGTAAAAAACTACTTGAAATAATAAACAGCTTTAGCAAAGTTGCAGGCTATAAAAGAAACCCACATAAATCATTGGCATTTCTATATATTACCAACAAAGCCTGACAGCAAGAGATAGAAAGAGAAATTCCATTTAAGCTTACTGTAAACATTATAAAATATTTAGGAGTCTACCTCCCAAAACAAACCCAGGAACTCTATGAATACTATTACAAAACACTTTTCACGCAAATAAAATCAGATCTAAAAAATTGGAAAAACATCAGTTGATCATGGTTAGGCCGAGCTAACATAATAAAAATGACAATTCTACCTAAGCTAATTTACTTATTCAGTTCCATAACAATCAAACTACCAAAAAATTATTTTATAGAGTTAGAAAAAATAATAACAAGATTCATTTGGAAGAACAAAGAGTCCAGAATGTCAAGAGAACTAATGAAAAGAAATGCAGGGGAAGGTGGCCTAGCCATTCCAGATCTTAAATTGTATTATAAAGCAGCAATCCTCAAAACTGCTTGGTACTGGCTAAGAAATAGAGTGGTGGATCAATGGAATAGGTTAAATATGCAAGACACAGTAGTCAATGACTATAGTAATATATTATTTGATAACCCAAAGACCCCAGGTTCTGGGATAAGAACCCACTCTTTGACAAAAACTGCTGGGAAAACTGGAAAAGAGTATGGCAGAAACTAGGTATAGACCAAAATCTCACACCATATACCAAAATAAAGTCAAAATGGGTACATGATTTAGATATAAAGGCTGATACTATAAGCAAACTGAGAGAGCAAGGAATAGTTTACCTGTCAGATCTATGGAGAACAGAAGAATTCATGACCAAACAGGAGATAGAGAACATTACGAAAAGCAAAACAAATAATTTTGATTACATTAAATTGAAAAGTTTTTGCACAAGCAAAGCCAATGCAACTAAGATTAGAAGGAAGGTAGAAAATTGGGAATGAATTTTTATAACCAGTCTCTCTGATAGGCCTCATTTCTAAAATATTAAGTCAAATTATAAGAATACAAACCATTCCCCAATTGATAAATGGTTAAAGGATATGAACAGACAGTTCTCAGATGAAGAAATTAAAGCCATCTCTAGTCACGTGGAAAAATGCTCTAAATCACTATTGATTAGAGAAATGCAAATCAAAACAACTGAGGTACCACATCACACCTATCAGAATGGCCAACATGACAAAACAGGAAAATGATAATGTTGGAGAAGATGTGGGAAAATTGGAACACTAATGCATTGTTGGTGGAGTTGTGAAATGATCCAACCATTTTGGAGAGCAATTTGCAACTATGCCCAAAGGGCTGTAAAAATGTGCATAGCCTTTGACCCAGCAATAGCACTTCTAGGGCTATATCCTAAAGAGATCACACAAATGGGAAAAGGACCTACATGTACAAAAATATTCATAGCAGCTCTTTTTGTGGTGGCAAAGAATTGGAAATCGAGAGGGTGCCCATCAATTGGGGAATGGCTGAGCAAGTTGTGGCATATGAATGTGATGGAATACTATTGTGCTATAAGAAATGATGAACAGGCTGACTTCAGAAAAACCTGGAAAGACTTGTACGGTCTGATGCTGAGTAAAGTGAGCAGAACCAAGAGAACGTTGTACACGATAACAGCCATGTTGTGTGATGACTAATATTGATAAACTTAACCCTTCCTGGCAATATAAGGATCTAAGACATCTCCAGAGGCCTTGTGATGGAAAATGCTATCCCCACCCAAAGAAAGAACTATGGAAGCCCAATTGTTATTTTTTTTCTCTTCTGTTGAGTTTTGTTTCCTCTTTCTGATGGTTCCTCCTATTGGTTTTAATTTCCACTTACAAAATCACTAATGTGAATATATGTTTAATACGAATGTAAATGTATCGCCTATATCAGATTATGCACCATATTGGGGAGGGTGGTGGGAAGGAAGGGGGAGAAAAATTTTAAACTCAAAAGTATATGGAAGTGATTATTGATAAATCAAAATAAATTAATAAAAAATTTAAAAAAAAACTTTGGAATTGATTGTGTGACATGAGAGATACTGGCACAGGACTGCCCAACATGGTGTACCCACATCAGCAGAGGAGCTGTGTTCTGTGAGCAAAGCAGAATTGAAGCAGCTCAAAAAAAAAATGAGAGATATGTAAATTTGGAGAAACCACCCCAAATGTTCATATGAACTATTTGTGCCCAACCTGTGATAGAGCATTCTGAGCTCATATTGGTCTGATCGGTCACAGACACTTGATTCTAATATAGTGATGTCATTTTGGTCCTCTTAGAGAACAAAGGACAACAACCATATTTGCTAGAAGAAAATCCTGTTTTGGTCAGTGGAAAGCCTTGGTTTCCCTGCATGCAATTTTCTGGGTATGTATTTTTTCCCTCCTACTAGACCTTCCATGAGAGTAATACCCAGAACGGTGATCTGTACACAGTAGATACTACATTTTTAATTGATTGATTTGTGTGTATTGGAATCTGAGCTGTGTGGGAAGCCACTGCCTCTTTTCCCATGCACACATCTTTCTGGGAACCCCCTCCCCAGCTCTAAAAATTTTGAGAAGGGAAGTGGGCTGTAGGAACCAGAGGAGCTCAGCCCTGATCCTAACTCTGCCATATTCCACGTGGAATTTCGGGCAAATCATTTCACTGCCCTCAGACTCAGTCTTCTCATGTGTAAAATGAGAGAATTGAACCAGATGGTCTCAGAGGCCCCTTCCAGCTAGAAATCCATGGGGCTAAGTCTTAAAAACAAAGAAAGACCTAGCTGAGGCCTGGGAGCTGCCCTCATCTCCAACCAAGTCCTTCAAAGGAAAGCTCAGACAGAGTCTTTGCTCACCATATCTTACACATTGCCTGAGTAACAGAATGGACTCTATCTAGGTTGTCATAGATTGATGAATTAAGAAGAGGTTTACAGTTGTCTGCCATCTCCTAATTAGTAATGCAAATGAATTGAGTTCCCAGGGAGCAAAATAAGAACGAACTGCCTAGTGTCTGCTGTGTACGGTGTCTTTTACATCATCAATATGAGAGACTCTAACTCATGGAAACATCTTCCCTACCCTCATGGAGCTTCCATTCTGAAACAAATAAAGCCAAAATGAAATTTCAATTAGCAAAAGTTCTTGAACTGAGGCAGTGAAGGAGCATTGGGTCTGGAGTCAGAGGAATCAGGTTCCAATACTGCCTCCGATGCTCATATTTTGAAAGGGCCTGGCAAACTTTAAAGATGTTTTCATTGTTGTCATCATTATCATAATCATCACATTATTATAACCTGTGAGATTCTGAACGAGTCACTTCACCTCCCTCAGACTCAGTTTCCTCATCTGTAAACGGAGAGGGTTACTCCAATGTTCTTCTCCCCTTACCTTCCCTCCTCCCCACTCGTACTTTGCCTTATTTTCCTTCTTTTTGAAGAAGACAGGATTATACCCAGGCAATTTTGAGTGAAGCCGAATTAAGGATGGAAAGGTAATCGCAAGTGAATTGGCTTAGGTGACTTTGGAAAGATCCCAGCTGATCCTGAGAGCACATTGACTGCTCACAGGAAGGAGTTCCAGGATAAGACTCCCCAGTTGGATGGCACTTGAAGGTTTGAACAGCACTCTGCATGCATCGGCTCAAGTGACCCCCCACAAAAGTTTTGTGAAGTCAGCACCACATACATCTGGTAGCTGTCTCCTGATCTATGCCGCTCACCTTGGGGCTTCACTTTCACAAGATTAGAAATGGTGGAGTAGATCTGATGATTTCTGTCTAACATTCCTACAGATATCTCTGCTCTCCCCACAACTATTATCCAGATTTTACAAATAAGAAAACTGAGACCCAGAGAGTTATAGTAAAGTGTGTATGGTCAAACACCTAGTAAGTGCCAGAGGATGGACTTAAACCAACATCTCTCCTGACTCCAGAGCTAGCACCTTTCTCCTAGGCAGCAAAAAGGCACAATGGATAGAGTGTTGGACCTGGAGTCAAGAAGACCTGAATTCAAATCCTGATTTGAATACTACTAGCTGTATGATCTTTAATCTTTTTGAGCATGAGTTTCCTGAGGAAAAATGGAGCTGATGATAGCACCTGCCTCATGGGGTTTTTGTGATGATGAAATGAGATGGCATATGCAATTGTTGTGTTCTATGGTTTTTCGGTCATGTCCAACTTTTTGTGACCCTTTTGGGGCTTTCTTGGCAAAGATACTAAAGTGGTTTGGATTCCCTTCTCATTTTACATGTGAGCCACTGAGGCAAACAGGGTTAAGTGACTTGCTCAGAGTCACACAGCTAGTAAGTGTCTGACACCAGATTTGAACTCAGGAAGATGAGTCTTCCTGACTCAAGGCCTGAAACTCTATCCACTGTAACACCTAGCTGTCATATATAAAGCAATATTTAAATGCTATAATGATGATAATGATGATGATGATGATGATGATGACAGATGACAAAGATGATGAAAACATGATAGCTCTATAACAAAGGGCTAGGGATAGGACTTGTTATTTCATTGGCATAAGAAACTCCCAGGTGAGGAAATCATACACCTTCTCCACAGCTCATATCATTAGACATCTACCTTGGCTAAATGACTTGCCCAGACTCACACAGCCAGAGGTGAGACTTGAACTCTGGTCTTCCTGGCTTCCGGGTTGGTTCTCTCTCAACTCTGCCATGATGTCTTGACAAAGGATGGGTAAATATTCTGTTTCATTAAGATGACCTCAAGCCATTCCTTTAGTATGGGTAGGTCAGCTGATCTCTTTGCAAAATAAATACAATTCACCAGCCTCAAGCTCATGCTTCTGCCTCACCCATTAAAATATGGATGAACAAAATGCAGGCAAATAGAGATCCAAATATCTACGAACATGCCCACTCTAGCCAGAGGTCCAAGAGCAGGACACACAGTCTATGTTCCAGGGCAGCAGAGATGCCATGGGCATCCTTCTGGTTTACTCGAGGCACCAACCCCTTCCCCAGATGAGTTAAATGAATATTTTAAGCACTGCAGAGTCCTATGCCTTCACTGTGCCTTGGATGGATATTAAATAATGCTCCCTTAGGTTACACTAACTTCCTCATCTTTATGGATGTTGTTTCATAATATCTAGAATTATGGAACTTCCTGGCATCTGCCCCACCCCCACCCCATACTCATGAAAGGGAACGAATATCTTTGGATGATCCCTTCCTCCACCCCCAACCTAGAATACACAGGTTTCCTTTCAGTGGTCAGAATCCAAACAAATGGAATTAAATAACACTTCATGCATAAAGCTGTGGGGCAGTGTGGTGGCTTAGAAGGCTTGCTTAGAGTCAAGAAGACCTGGGTTGAAGTTGTGCCTCTGAGTACTACTGAGTGACCACGGACAAGTGACTCACCCTCTCAGAATCCCTTGGTAATTAAGTCTAAAAGAGAGAGAAAAAAGGGAGAGAGAGAAAAAGACAGACAGACAGAGACACAGAGAAAGAGACAGAGACATAGAGACAGACAGACAGAGACAGGGGAGGGAGGAACAAGCTTATTGTTTATTCTGCACTAAGGGGAGGAATTTCCACACAGGAAATTCCTCAAATTAGTGAATTTGAAGGTCTAGAAGAAATATTGTTAAAACATAGGACAAAGTAGAGGCTCTTGATCCTTTTTGTGTCATAGACCTCTCTGGTCATCTGGTGAAGCCCCTGAGCTCCATCTTAGAATAATGCTCATAAAGGAATAAAATAAAGTATATAGGCAAACAAAGACAATCAATTGCATTAAAATAATTCTTGATTTCAACTACTACAAATCATTGCGATGCCATGTCATGAGTTGGCATATTGTTATTCTTCCAGCTTCCCTTTGCAATAGAGAAGACGATAGATTATTGTCTCCACTTTACAGAACAGAGAACTGAGGCACCAAGTAATGAAATGGCTCTGCCAGTGTTTTATGTTAAGTCATTAACAAAACTAAGGCTTCAATCTTAGAGCTGGAAGAATGCTTGGTGGCCATCTAACCTAACCCATAACTGACCAAGACCTTTACAATGTCCCCAATAACTGCTCTATCTTTCCAAAGATTAACGTCTCTGTTCTAGCAGCTTTTGCTACCTAACCTTCAAGCTTGGGCTTCTCACTCCCAATTTGGCATTTTAGCTCTGCTAAATTTACCTTTCCGTTTAGGGTACTGGAGGCTCAGACATCAAACCATGAGTCCCATAAAATCTACAGAGACGTGGCCCGAACACATGGCATCTTCACTCACTAGTTTCATGTGACAATCAGCTAATTATTTGTCCCTGAAGTGCTGACATTGTCCAGACATCCTGGTTTAAAATGGTGATTCTTTCAAGTCTAGCTGTGACCCTGTCTTCCATGGCCCAGATTAAGCAAGGTTTGAACACATTGTTCTGCATCCCCTCTTTGCCGCAGGCTCAACCACACTCTTATTCATCTGATTAATATTCATTGGAGGGTATCACAGTGCCACAACCTTCTGAGGATGATTAATCAGACTGAGTGCTCAGTGGATGCAATGCTCCTAATAGGGTCCCTCTCTTCCTGTAAACAGATGAGCATTTGCAAAGTCAAGTTCTATCCCTGATTAACAGAAAAGTGGATTCTGCTCAGGCTCCAGGCATAGACCCACTTCACTGGAGAGTGGCTGCAAAATGATCTGCCTTCCATACATAGTGGAAGTAAAATAAGAAAGACTTCCCTATGGGACCCCAATCTCCCAGCAGGCCACTGTGCTGCATGTATGGCCAAGGGGCCTTGGCCAGAAGGTAAAGAAGGCATTAAAATCAGTCTGGCACCTCTCTTCTGGGCACCATGCTGCAGCAGAGGAAGCCCTAAATTCAAAATCCAAGGGCATGGGTTCAAATGCAGGTTCTGCCAGTTACTTCTTCTATGACCAAACCAATTATTTCATCTATCTGCAACTCCGTTTCCTCACCTATGGCTCTCATCTATGGATTAGATTAGATGATCTCTTGATGTCCCATCCACCTATGATACCATGAACACCCCAAAGTGTCTTATATGAACCTTGTATTTTCCTAGCACTTAGCAGAGTGCTCTGTGAACAGTAGGTATTGAATAGATGTTAAATTGAATTATCTCTAAACAAAGTTTCACAACCTATTTCTGCTTTCTATTCATTACTTTTTTGTTTGTTTGTTTTAATATCAGTTTCCCAATGGATCCTTCATTAGGGACCAAGAGGGGGTGAGAGAATATAAATGATGAGGAGAAAGGGCACACATTTAGAGAATGTTGCATTCACAAAGCAGGAAACAAGAACCCATCTAGTCCAGCCTTCTCATTTTTACAGATGAAGAAGCTGAGGTCTTGAAAAGGGAAGTTGATAGGGTGCTTGAATGCCTGTGCTTGGATCCCAATTTCTCCCTGGCCTCAGAAACACTATCCCTGACAGTTTCCCTCCAGCCCAAAGACCCCATCTCTGTCAATGACTCATGAGTGGGCCCAGTGAGGCAAACTATCTCTCCCTGTTACAAGAACAAGCTGACTTCTGTAGAATTTCCCTTGTATGAACAGGACTATCTTATGCCCCAGAACTATCAAGTACTGAGGCCCACAGTTACTGTATACAATCCAGAGGTCAAGCTATAGACGTCAACTCCTGCAACTATCTTGTTGTAGACCTAACAGACCAAAAATACACCCCTTAGGAAACCCCTCTCCCCGGTTTCCAGTAGTGAATGACATAGTTGTATGTTATCACCTAATTAGCATACTTGGCACATAATCCACTATTTTTCTTATGTAAGTTTTAGTATCATTTCTGTTAGGTTGCAAGTTTCTTAAGGAGCTCTGCCCACCATGGCGAGTTCCTTGAGAATCCTTACCCACTATATAGTGTAACAATAAATATTTCCCACCTTGACTCAAAGAATGCTTGAGTCTGTGAATTCATTCCAGATGATCTCGTCCTATACTGTGGTCCTTGAGGGGTCTCAACCTCTCAGACAGCAACAAAATGACTTAATAAGGTCACAAAGGCAGTAAATTTGGGATTCCAGTCAGGTCTTCTGACTCCAAGTCCTGTGTACTTTCCACTGTACATGAGTCACAAAATTATATATCATTTTGTTATCTATTGGCACAATTCCAACTTATATGAGTGCTGAGTTTGAACCTCAATGAAACCATGACTGTCCTTTGGCATACATTGTGATATAATGGAAAGAATGCTGGATTTGGAACTGAAGAACCAATACAACTGTGGGCAAGTGACTTTTCTGGGCCTCAGTTTCCTCATCTGTAAAATGAAGGGGTTGGACCTCAGGACCTTTAAGGTTCTTTCCAGTTTTAAATCTATGATCCTTAAACTGTGATCCATGGGCATAATATAGAAGAAAATACATGTAATAGAAAAATTACGACACTTATTAAATGCTTACTATGTGCCAGGCACTATACTAAGTACTAGAGAAAAGAAAAGAAAAAAGAAAAGAAAAAAGAAAAGTAAAAGGAAAAAAGGAAAAAAGGAAAAATAAAAAGGGAAAGAGAAAGGGAAGGGGAAAGGGAAAGGGAAGAGAAGAGAGAAAGGAAAGAAGGAAGGAAGGAAGAAGGGAAAGAAGGAATGAAGAAGAAGGGAAAGAAGGAAGGAAGGAAGGAAGGAAGGGAAAGAAGGAAGGAAGAAGGGAAAGAAGGAAGGAAGAAGGGAAAGAAGGAAGGAAGGAAGAAGGGAAAGAAGGAAGGAACGAAGAAAGGAAGGAAGGAAGGAAGAAAGAAAGGAAGGAAAAGAGGAAAGAAAGGAAGAAAGTCCCTAACCTAAAGTAGCTTACAATCTAATTAGGGAAGACAAAACAGAAAAGGAAGCTGATGGGGGGGTCAAGGTGGAGAAATCAATCAGAGATGTACCAAGGTAATGCATTCAGGTGAGGAATGAGGAGATATCTGAGCTGAGTTCTCCCCTTAAATAGAGGTTTGGAGTTCATGATCCTACCCTCCAATCAGAGAGGCAGAGGGTAGTGATGAGGTGGAGTCCCAAGGCTGATGAGGACTTAGAGGTTGATGAGTGTGTCCCAACAGTGAGCTCCCTGGCTGGGGCATGGTGGAGAAGCCAAAATCATTATTTTTCTTGTCCTGATCTTATCCCTAATTCCTAGTATTATTTGGGGCAAATGACTTAACCTCTCTGGGTTTTCCTAAAGGGCCAACTGAGAAGATGCCACCCCTCCCTATTTCACTGGGCTCCAGTGAAGGGAGCTCAGGGTCAGAGGGCTTGAGCTGGAAGGGACCTGAGACCTTCTCATCCAGGAGTCCTGTGTGTGTGTGTGTGTGTGTGTGTGTGTGTGTGTGTGTGTGTGTGTGATGACTGGCAGTCTGGTGAGAACTAAGACCCCCTTGTCAGAATAATGTCCTTAATGCTTCAAGTCCCAACTAAAATCCTACTTTCTACAATAAGTCTTTTATGAACCCCATAGTGTCTTCCCCACGAGAAAATTTCCAATCCATCCTGTAAATATTTTGCTTGAATACAGTTGTTTGCACACATTCTCCCTCATGAGTCTATGAGCTCCTTAAAGGCAGGACCGTGCTTTTGTCTATGTTTGTATTCCCAGTACTTAGTATGGTGCCTAGTATGTAGTAGGTACTTAATAAATGCTTGTCGACTGAATGCATTAAAAAAACACATAATTACAAATAAAATTTATTATAATTGATATTGCTAGTAAATATGTTCAGAAAACCCAGTCACAGACCCCAGATTAAGAATCCTGATCTATTCAATCTGCTCATTTTACAAATAAGAAAGTTTACACCCAAAAAGAGGGGAAATGATTAATCCAAGGTCATACAGATACTATGCAGCATAGTTGTACTTTGAGCCTATGATCTCTGGGTTCAAATACAAAACTATTCGTCTTTCAGAGTTAGAATTATCCAAGAGTAAAATGATATATGAAACAAAGTTATCATCTGAAAATTAAATGTCCCAGTATTTTTCTTTAAAAAATGGGAGAAAACCATAATGGATGCTTACCACAGCTCAGGCAAAGAGCTGTTTTTAACAAAACAAGGGATAGAAGCAATCACCAAAGGCAGGATAAATTGGATGACATGAAGTTGAAAAGCTTGTGCACAAATAAAATTAACACACCAAAGATAAGGGAAGTCATCAGTTGGTGGGAAGAATCTTTGTATCAGATATCTCTGATAAGGGTCTAATAGCCAAGGTTCGGAGACTACTAAAAGAAATATATAAGGCCAAAAGCCAATCCCCAATAAATAATTAAGTTGTAAAGAGATTTTAAGGAACAGTTTTCATTCTGGAAAGCAATTTGGAATTATGCTAAGAAAGTGGCTAAAAGGTCAGTATCATTTGACCCTGAGAGTCCACTGCTAGGCTTAGTAAAAAACATCAAGGAGGTCAATGCAAAAATGAAATGGCCCCTATATAAACTGTGAGCTCCTGAAGGACAGAGAATGTCTTTTCTCCTTTTTTTTTAATCCTAGTGCTTACCACAGTGCCTGGCACATAGTAGGCACTTAATAATATAATTGACTAGATATAATATTTTTAATAACACTTTAAATATGTTGCTTAAATATATTTAATTATTTAATTAATTTAATTTAATAAATTAAATAAAAATATTTATAAACAATGGATAGGTAACAAAGTATATGTCCCACCTTTGAGGAATGGCTAAGCCAACTGTGATACATGAATGTAATGGAATTTTACTGTCATACAGAAAAGCATGGAAAGATTTACATGAACTGATGCAAAGTGAAGTATGTAGGAGGAAAATAATAAACACAATGACTACAACAATGAAAATGGAAAGAAAAGCAACAAAGAAATTAAAACTCAATGCTACAAAATTACAATGTCCAAGCTTGGCTCCAAAGAAAAGATGTGAAAAGGATACACACATACACATACACAAAGTTTTCAGAGGTGGGGGACTATGGATGCAGAATATTATAGATAATGTCAGGCTTTTTCAATGTATTGGTCAGTTTTGCTGAACTGTTTTTTTCCCTTTTTTTCTCCTTTTTTTTCTTTTGCTATAAGAAATGGCTTTTTGAGAGGGAGAGGGGAAATAGAAATAACATAAAAATAAAAGATAATCAATAAAATTTTGTTTTAAAGTTATCATTAAACTAATTTTCATTCCAGTACTTTATAATATGCCCTCACATAAAATATACATAAAATGATAGCTTAAATTTATATGACATTTTAAGGCTTAAAAAAAATTGCCTTATGTACGAAATCAAATTTGATCTGTACAATATGGTGAGGGGGGCAGGGAGGAAAAGACAATAGATTTGGAGTCTGAGTCTTCGGAGCTCTGTTTCTTACTAATTGTGTGATCTTGATTAAATTACCCCACTTCATTTCCCTGGGCTTCCTTTTCCTCATCTCTGAAAAAGAGGAGGTCAGACTCAGTGGTCTGCAATCTCCTTCCCAGCTCTAAATCTATGATCCTTTGAACAATCATGTTATATATGCGTTGGCAGAAACCTTTTACACAAATCACTAAAACTATTTTACAACAAGGAAAATAGACTCACTATAGTCTTGGTGACCTGTGTATGGACAGTAAGTACTAGAGGCAGAATTTCATCCCAGGTATCTGCTGACTCCAGGATCATGATACCCATCCTTCATTCAACTACCAAATTACTGTTCCTAAAGCACAGGTATGACCATTTCACTCCCCTGCTGAGGAAGTTTCAAAGGTTCCCTGTTGTCTCTAAGACACTGGTTTATCAAAATGTATCTAAGATAAACTTCTCTGATTGGCATTTATAGCCCTTCTCAACTTGGATTCAGTCTATCTCTTCAGTCTAATTATACCTTACTCTCCCTTAAATACTCCATATCCCAACCAAACTGGAATATTTGCTGCCTCCTCAGTCTACAATATTGCACTCCCAATCCTGTGCCTTCCCCCATGCTTGGAAGGCCCTTCCTTCCCACTTCTGCATCTTGCAAGCCCCACCTCTCTTCAAGGCTCAGTTCAAGGGTAACCTTCCTTGATAAGGCTTTCCTGATTCCCCTATGCCTTCCATACCCCATTCCCACCCCAAAGTCTAGCCTTTGTAAGCATTTTGCACTTTCTTTATATTTATTTCTCTAGGAACACGATATGTATTCCCCTCAGTAGAATATAAGTAGAACATGAGGGCAGGGCCTGTTTTGTTTTCATCTTTGTACCCCAGGTCCAGCACATAGACCCTGAATGTTTGTTGACTGAGTTACCCTCCAACCCACTTCCTTCCATTTGTGTGATTTGTACGTACTTGAGTAGAACTGACTGTGCATTTAGAGGGAATAACCCTTCCTCGCCACCCCATTGAACTCATTACAAATGTCAGTCCCTTACACACGCTCCCTTCTCCCAGATTTCTCATGATAATGAGAAGATGATAGCAGGAATACTTAAAAACCATAGGGCAGTAGCCTGATGGAGCACAAGAAGATGCCTTGGTTTATTAGCTGCTCTGCTCTGGCTAGAACAAGTTCTGCGGAAAGGAAAACAGTCAAACAGGTTGATGAAGCAGCCAAAAGGAGGCTTCTGGCCATCTTGAAGTCCTCCAATAAAGAGAGCAGGCTACAGACTTCAAAAGTGGGGGAATAACTGGTGAACAGTGGGGTGGTCCCTCTGCAAGGGAGAACAGTCCCTCCACTGGAAGTCAAGGGCTCCACCATTCTCCCAGTCTTTCAGGGTCATAACCTAGGCATCATCGGGGATTCTTCAGCACCTCTCACTCCCCATAACCATGCTTTTGCCAAGACCTGTAGATTCTACTTTGGCATCACCACTCGAATACACCCCCTTCTCTCCTGTGGCACTGCTCCCACCCCGGTGCAGGCCCTCATCATCTTCCCCTGCACCCAGCTGCTACTGAGTCTGCCTGCCTCGTGCCTGTCCCCACTCTGGTCTATCCTCTTCCATTCAGCCATTAAAGTGATTTTCCTAAAGCCCAGATCTGATCATGTCATGCACACCCTACCTCACACAAGAGACTCCATTGGATCCTTATCACCTCCAGGAAAAAATAAAAAATGCTGTTTGTCATTCATAACCCTTCATAATCTAGCTGCCTTCTACCTTTCCAGTCTTCTTACACCTTATTCCCCAACACATACTATTTATTCTGGGAACACTGACCTCCTAGCTGTTCTGAACAAGACCCTCCATCTCTTGGCTCCAGACATTTTCTCTGGCTATCTCCCAGGCCTGGAATGTTCTCCTTCCTCCAATCCAACTACTGACCTTCCTGGCTTCCGTTAAATCCCAACTAAAATCCTACCTCCTACAGGAAGTCTTCCCTAATTCCTCTTCATTCCAGTGCCTCCTCTCTGTTAATTACTTCCTCTATAGCTAGTTTTACATACATTTGTTTACATGTTGTCTCTAACATTGTATGGTGAGCTCCTTAAGGCAAGGACTGTGTTTTCCCTCTTCTTGTGTCTTCAGGGCTTAGCTCAGTGTCTGGCATAGCATAGATTTTTAATAAATGTTTAGTGACTGACTGATTACAGGCCTAGACCTAAAGACAAATGTGTATATATTTGCTTATGTGCAGTGCATGTATAAACATATAAATGTGTATATATGTGTATACACACACACACACACACGCATATATGTGTATAAGTGTGTGTATGCAAATCACTTAACTCAGTGCCAAGACAGCTCACTCTGTATATGCATAGGTGGTGGTTCAGGGGTCTTGGAGTCAGGAAGACCTGAGTTCAAATTCTGTCTTTGATAACTTATTAGCTTTGTGACCCTGGGCAAGTCACTTAAGCTCTCTCTACCTCAGTTTCTTCATCTGTAAAAAACGGGTAATAATAGGAACTGCCTCATGGGATTATTGTGAGGATAAAGGGAGTTAAATATGAAATGTGTTCTATACCCCTTAAGGAACTAAATAAACCATATATATTGTTATCAATAATATTATTATCATTATAAACCTATATGGGAAACTCACTGTGTATGTATGTGTGTATACGTATACATACAAGCATACATATAGTATATTTATACCAATGCATATATACATATAAACACATATATACACATGTGCGTACATATGTGTATAAGGACACAGGGATGTAGTCATTTAGATTTGCTCATTGTATCTTCACAATATAGCATATTGGAAAGAACCCTTAATTTGTAATCAGAGAACCTGAGTATAAATATTTGTTTTACAAGGGTCACTGTCCCCATCCTGACTCTCCCTTTCCCCTTCTCCCAGTGCATTCCTCTTTCTCACCTCTTAATTTTACTTTTTAGATATCATTCTGTCATATTCATCTCACATTTGTGTCCCTTATGTATAATCCTTCTACTGCCTAATAATAAGAAAGTTCTTAGGAATTACAAGTATCATCTTCCCACATAGGAATGTAAATAGTTTAACCTTATTGAATCCCTTATGATTTCTCTTTCCTGTTTACCTTTTTATGCTTCTCTTATGTCTTGTATTTGAAAGTCAAATTTTCTGTTCAGCTTTGGCCTTTTCATCAGGAATGATTAAATGTCCTCTATTTCATTGAATATCTATTTTTCCCTGGAAGAATTATACTTAATTTTCTGGCTAAGTTATTCTTGATTATAATCCCAATTCTTTTGCCTTCCAAAATATCATACTCCAGGCCCTCTACTCCATTAATGTAGAAGCTGCTAAATCTTGTGTTATACTGGCTGTGGCTCCACAATATTTGAATTGTTTCTTTCTGGCTGTTTGCAACATTTTCTCTGTGACTTAGGAGCTCTGGAACTCAACTATAATGTTCCAGGGAGTCTTCATTTTGGAATTTCTTTCATGAGGTGATTGGTGGATCCTTTCAATTTCTATTTTACCCTCTGATTAGAGGATATCAGAGCAGTTTTCCTAAGTAATGTCTTGAAATATAATGTGCAGGCTCTTTTTTTGATCATGGCTTTCACGTGGTCCAATAATTCTTAAATTATCTCTCCTCAATCTGTTTTCCAGGTCAGTTGTTTTCCAATGAGATATTTCACATTTTCTTCTATTTTTTCATTCTTTTGATTTTGTTTTGCTGTTTCTTAAAGTCTCATGGAGTCATTAGTTTCCATTTGCTCCATTCTAATTTTTAAGGAATTTTTTTCTGTAGCAAACTTTTGTACCTCCTTTTCCATTTGGCCAATTCTACTTTTTAAGGAGTTCTTTCCTTCAGTGAATTTTTGTACATCTTCTATGTGGCCAATTCTTTTATTTAAGGATTTCTTCTCTTCATTGGATTTTTGTGCTTCTTTTACCATTTGGCCTATTCTGCTTTTTAAGGTGTCATTTTCTTCATTAGTTTTATGTCTCCTTTACCAAGATATTGACTTTTTTAATGATTTTCTTGCATCATTCTCATTTCTTTTCCTAATTTTTCCCTACCTCTTTTCTTTGAATTTTAAAATCCTTTTTGAGATTTTTCCAGGAATTGTTTTGGGAACTGAAACCAATCCACATTTTTCTTTGAGGCTTTGGATGTAGCAGCTTTGTCTTTGTTGTCTTCTTCTGAATTTGTGTTATGCTCTTCCTTGCCACCATAGTAACTTTCTATGGTCAGGATCTTTTTTTTGGTTGTTTTCCTACTTTTCCAGCCTATTTCTTGACTATAACATTTACACCAAAATTGGGCTGTGCTGGCACTGTCCCAAGTTGCAGGTTTTTGTGTAGCTAGTTCTAGGTGTCTGTAAGCTTTCTGTTCTTCTAAAATGTTATGATCTAAGGAGAGGTGTGTTTACTACTCTCCTGGCCTGTGCTCTGCTCTGTGAGTGACCACAAGCACTCTTTTCTGTCCTGGAAACTTGTTCTGTTCCTGTTCTGTAACCAGGAACTCTACTTCCCTCTTAGAAACCCTCATAACTGCAACCTGAATCTGATTTTGGGCAATGCAACAGAGTCCTGCACTCAATGCTATCCAAAGGACACCTGTTTTCTTCTTCTGACCAGTTGTATGATTCCATTACCACCTGTGGGCTCTGAGAGCTCTGGAAGCAGCCACTGCAGCTGTTGATTCAGTTGCCTCCAAGGCCTGCTGCTGGTTTGCTGGGGCATGGCCTGTGCTGGCACAGCCCACACTCCACTCTCACTGCCACTCCCAAGTAATAGACCTTTCCTGTCAACCTTCTAAGTTGTCTTGGACTGGGAAATTGTTTCACCCTATCCTTTTGTCGGTTTTTCCATTCCAGAATTTACTTTAGGGTGTTATTTAAAGTTTTTGGAGAGGAATTTTGGAGAGCTCAGGTGAGTCCCTGTACTTTCTATGCCATCTGGGCTCCACCACTACCAATTCTAATTTTTAAGGAATTATTTTTTTTTCAGTGAACTTTTGTATATCTTTTTCCATTTGGTGAATACTACTTTTTAAGGAGTTATTTTAATCAGTGATATTTTGCCCCTCTTTTTCCATTTGTCAATACTGTTTTTAAGATGATATTTTCTTTAATATTTTTGTACTTTTTTATCAAGCTTTTAGTTGTCTTTTTGTAATTTTCTTGCTTTGCTTCAATTTCTTTACTTCATTTTTCTTTTGCCAGTCTTACATTATTTTGAAAATCATGTTTTAGCTCTTCTAGGAATTCTTGTTGGGCTTGTGTCCAAATAACATTTTCCTTTGAAGCTTTGTTTGTGCCTATTTTGACTTCATTGTCTTCTACTCAGTTTTTGTTTTGATGTTTCCCATCACATAGTAGCTTTTCATTGTCAGATTTTCATTATTATTGTTGTTGTTTGCCCATTTTCCCACTCTTTCTTGATTTGGAACTGTATGTTAATTCTGATACCTGTTCCCAGAATGGGGAAGAGGGCACCTTCTTGAGCTTCAGGCTTTTTTGCACTACTGTTTTCAGTGCTTCCAAGGTAGTTATGATCTAGGGAAAGGTGTGGTCACTGCTCTCTTGATCTCCACTCTGATCTTTACCCAAGAAGGGACCAGAAACAATATTATTACTCAGGGTCCCTTATCCTTTGGGGTCAGAAGTAATACTGCCCATCAAGGCTCCCACTCCCTCTTGACCAAAAGTGTTCCTTTCTACCTTTGAACTAAGACCCAGAAGTGGGTATAGGCAATGGAATTGCCAAACAGTGTCTGTTCCTGTGTCCAGTGCTAGCACAGGGATCCTTGTAATCTCTTTATGACTAGTTTCCAGGTTCCCTTCGTGTCTCTGCCTTGAGAATTCCTGAAGTTGCTGATGCTTCTACCTCCACCCCCAAGTCTCACCACTGGTGTTTCATCCATGTAGGCTCCGGGCCAGCCTCCTCCCCTATGTCACAGATCCCTCTTTCCAACCTCCTATGTTGTCTTGGGCTGGAATAATGTCTCATTCTGGTCTCTTGTTGGCTCTGCCACTCCAGAATTCGATTTGAAGCATTATTTTTAAATTGTTAAGAGGGAAATGTTGGAAGAATTCAGCTGAGTGCTTTCTCTACTCCACCATCTTGGCTCTGTCCCTGGAAGTCAGTCAGCTACCTTTTAGCTGAGCATAATAACTTATCCTTCTCCATGGATTCTAACCAGACCAATGGGCCTCACCCAATGCTAGGAGTGTGACTGGATTGACATGTTGGTGGGGTTTTTTGCAGGGAACAGGCAAAGACCCTGCCTGGATTCAAGACTGATATCCTCCCAAATGGGGGTGCTGCTACTCTTTAGGACTAGCCTTCAGAGCTTAGAATATAATATGGCCTCCTCTCTTCAAAGCAGTACGGGGAGGGCTGCAACTAGGCAATGCCATGGATATAGTATTGGACTCAGAATCAGGAAGACTTGGGTTTGAATTGTGACTTGCATACTTTCTAGCTATGTGAGCAAGTCACAACTTCTCTTGCCTCAGTTTCCTCATCTGTGAAATAAGATAAAAACAGCACCTACTTTCCACAGTTGCTGTATCAAATGAGATAACTTGTGGAATATACTGTGTAAATCTTATAGTGGTATATAAATTCTAGCTGTTATAGTAGTAGTAGTTATTGTATTAATAGTAGTAGTAGTGGTAGTAGCAGCAGTAGTGGTAGCAGTAGTGGTAGTAGTAGTAGCAGCAGTAGTGGTAGCAGTAGTGGTGGTAGTAGT
>NW_020954551.1:4583120-4605900 GCF_900497805.2 Vombatus ursinus | reverse complement strand
TGGTAGTGGTAATAGTAGTAGTAGTGGTAATAGTAGTAGTAGTAGTAAACTGACTGAGATTCCAGCGGGGAAGAAACATAACTAGGTGCAAGTAAGTGAGCTATGATGGAACTAATGATCAGGGGTTTAAAAAAATAAGCAGATAATTTATAAAATGTTAAACATGGGACTCAGAACAGTAATACTTCAGAAAATCATTAGTGGTTAAGCAAAATGTTCTGAGCTTTGCTCTTTATGCCTTGTATTCCTGCCAGATAGATTCTTTTTGGACGTCTGGTAAAGTCTATGGATCCCTTTGGAATAATGTTTTAAATGCATAAAAGAATAATAATAATAATAGCAGCTAACATTTATAAAGTGCTTATGTAGTACCAGAGAGTGCCAAGCTCTTTACAATTATTTCATTTGATCTTTACAATAACCCTGAGAGGTAGGTGCTATGATTATCTACATTTTACAGATGAGGAAACTGAGGCAAACATATTAAGTCGCTTGCTCAGGGTCACACAGCAAGTAAGTGACTGAGGCCAAATTTGAACTCAGGTCTTCTTGACTCCAACTTCATTGCTCTATCAACTGTACTACTTAGCTGCCTTTAAAATAAATAAAATTACAAAGGAAAACAATTATAGTGAAACAAAGAAGATATTTGTCTAATATCTTCATGTGACCCCTGAAAACTTTCTACTAATCTCTACTAGCCCATAATCAAGGCCATCTACTCTAACTAGTCACTTTACACATGAGGAAACTGAGGTCCACAGAATAAAGTGACTTACCCAAATTCATACAGCTTAAATATCCTATATATTTGGAGTTTGGGAAGGGTTTATTAGGATCAAACCTGTGGTTTCACTGGTTCAGGGAACTCCCAAGTGTGAAGCTCTTACTACCAATAAAGATCAGTACCTTCTTTGGATCTTATAGTCTTAGAGTTGACCCAGGCCGCTAAGAGATTAAGGGACTTGTCCAGAATGGCAGAACCAATATATCAGAGGCAAGACTCGAATCCCTAGCACAAGGCCAAGCTCTCTTGTTACTATTCATGTTACTGCTCCACCTTTAGTGGTATTGTTAAGGTCATATTATCATATTAAGGTCATATTATTAAGGTCATATTTAGTGGTATTATTAAGGTCACATACATACTAAGTGTGTGTATGTATGTGTGTACATGTATGTATGTGTATATATACACACATATATATGTGTATATATATATATGTATTCATTATTGAGCTAGAAATTTTCCCTAAAATCCATGGGTTTGATTTTTCATATTCAATCTCTCTCTCCCTCTCCCTCTCCCTCTCTCTCTCCCTCTCCCCTCCCCCCACCTCAGCAAAATTCTGTTTATTCAGTGGCTTTCAACCAGCCAACTATCCTATTAGTCTTTGCCATTTTCTCCCCCTAAATTACATGATGCCAGATAAATGCTAGATAAAGGTGCCTAGGTGAACATAACACTGCTCCTCAATACATTTGGGTGCTGTAGTCTCATTAACACAACCATGGGCTGTTATTTACCATGCACTACAATGGGACTTTCTATTCAAATGATGATCTAACGTATGGAGTTGTTCTTTAATGTAAGCATGGGCCCCAACTCCATAAGGAAGGAGTAACCATTAGATCCTCATGGCTCTTGACCCACACACCTGAAAAACTATCTAAACCTCCACAAATCAGGGAGCCCTTGACAGAGAAAAAGATTCTTTAGCAGTGGAGCTCATGGCATTCTTTAAAGGGAAAATTGAAAACATGCTTCCACAAAGGTCAGTTGGTTATTATTGGAAAAGAGTTCTTGTAAACCATAACAGAGGCCATTTTCTCCCCCTAAATTACATTAGCTCTTCCATGTGCTCAGTGAGTCTCCAGGCCAGCCCAGCACCAGGCTGTTTTCTGATGTGGATAACAACTCACATGCATTCCTAAAAGCACATCCATTTTAAAGTGGGCCATGAAGAACACCAACTGTGACAGAAAACTGATATTTTTTCTGTAACGTCAGCACTACAGACATATTTTCAGAGGAAACGTTTAAAAGAAAGGGGGAAAAAACCCACGAAGAAAATGCTTCCTTATTTAACACATATAGTGCTATTCAGTACAATTTACTGCCAATAACAACTTTCAAAAACTAGGACATTTCTGCTCCCATTTTATACTGAGATATTAAAGAAGCTTGAAAAATTTAGCAGGAACACAAGATGGAGAAGTGCTGACTTTTTCTCTTGGATAGCTTATCTCTCAGAGGCATTAACAGTGGTTACAAGAAGAAAATTGATTGGTTTGGGGATTAAGACAGCAATAATTAAAATTAGCCAAAGCCTGCACCTGTAATTTGATGAGTGAAAGAGCCTTTATTAAGCCCTTACTGTGTGCTGACCACTGTGCTAAGCAAATACAGAAGCCAAGATGATTCCTGCCTTCAAGGAGTCTGTACTCTAACAAGGGGAGAAAAAAAGCATCGTAACAAGGGAGAGGTATTTTGGTTTGGAAAGGTACAGAGATGGAGAATGGAGCTCTGGGAAAGTAGATGAGCACACTCTTCTTTCTAGCAGCAACGTCAAGAATGATCTCATTTTGGTTCCCAAACTAGAAAGTGGGAGTGGGGTTGGCAAGGTAAGGATTCTCAAACAATAGCTAGGTGGTTGGGGAGAAGGTTGCCAGGGAGAAAAGATAGGGCTTGGGTCCCTATGTAGTAGACCATCTGAGGTGCTCACCAACCAGTCAATATGAAAGGAGGAGGAAGGTGGGAATTTGGAAGCTGAAAGAGTTAAACCTTCTGAAGCAAGGTCTATCGCTCCAATTTCTAAGAACTACAATTATGAATGTCCTGTCGATCTCATGACCATAGGATCATATATCTGGAACTAGAAAGGACCTCAGAAGTCATCTAGCCCAACTGTCATTTTTTTACAATTAATGAAACTGAGGCTCAGGCAGGTAAAATGGCTTAAAATCATACAATAAAGGTTTAGTGTTGGAAAGGACCCTCAGAGGACAGCTAGTACAATCTCACTTTGCAAATGAAGAAACTCCTCAATCACCTCCATTGCCACTAGTAACTTAGGAAAGAGCATGTGTGAACCTCAGCTCAGAAAGTGGTCAACAAAACACTTTACTCCAGGGAAAAACTGGATGGTGGAAACTCCCTGGATTAAGGTTTAAGAGACCAAGAATCTGGCCCCAGCTACTGCCACTAACTAGCTTTGGGACCTTGGACAGGTAACAAATCTTCTCAATCTTGGATTCCTCCTCTGTCAAATGAAGGTGTTCAATTAAATGCCTTCCAAGGTCCCTTCCAGATGTAAAAACCCACATTTCCAGAATCATATAAATATGCAGGAAAATTATCCAAACATATAGTATTGTTATAACCTATAGAAGTTTGCCTATTAAACAGGATTTAGTAGGAAATTAAATTTAACGTAAAAAACTAAGCATGGAGTTGATATCATGCCAAGCCCTGGGTAGCACAGAGAAAGAAAAGAGAAGTACCCTGTCACCAGGGACATAGATTCTTAGAACATCATGGAGAAACTCTGCTGCCTAGGGGGCCACAGTTACTCTCTGGGTGTTTAATGTAGGTTCTAGCAGCAGGAGATTGCCGGTGGTTTTGAAACTAACCATCTCCAATTGCACTGACACACAGTATGGAATCTGTCAATTTATTTGCTAATGACATTGGATAGCAGTCTCAGGCTCAGCATACCAATTCATCCCCTAGTGGTAGGACCCAGGAGTCCTGGGTCCTAATCCTAGTGAGTTTCTGTGGCCATCTGCAGGTTCATTCAGTTTATTCAGAAACACAGGGGATGGAGCAGTGTGTTTGTATCCTTTAGAAGAGTACTATCTAAGAATTCCACCAGGCGCATCTTTAGGGGAAGGGGTTATGTTAGAATGGAGACCAGAAAGGCATTGGCTTCCTGGGTGGGGAAGTGGGTGGGGGGCAGGGGGCAGTGGAGTGCAGCCCTTAAGCTTGAAGCACAGATGCTGTAGAGGTGAGTCATAATTGGCAAGGCTGGAAAGGTACCCTGATTGAGGGTGCCTGAAAAAGCAGTCAAAGGAGTTTACATTTTCCGTAACAACAGCAATAACAATAATTGCTAGCATTTACGTAGCTCTTCAAGGTTTGCAAAGCTCTTTACCTGTGTTATCTCATTTTTTTTTTGTTTTTAAAAAGATTGTATTAAAGATCTTTACAGAAGAGCTTCAGGCACACTATTCCAGGTGTCAGAGTCTTGTTACGCAGTGGGCACTGGCTGGGGCATAGCTGATGCTCTGCCTTCCCACTCTTCTGCTCTGAGATGGGGGTGGTAGGAAGAGTCTCATCCCTGGGCTCTACGATGCTTACATGGTCAGACAGGGGCTTCTTAGGGCCAATCTTGCCACTTGGGTCCCAGGGCAACATGATGTTGACTTTAATTCCCAATACACCCTGTCTGAGGAGGACGTGGCGCACAGCTGTGTCGACGGAGTACTTGACGGGGTCTCCACTGCAGATCATCAGGCCATCCACAAACTTCATGGCCTTGGCCCTCTGGCCTCTTAGCTTACCAGACACCACCACCTCACATCCCTTTGCTCCACTCTCCATAATGAAGCGGAGGACACCATAGCAGGCCCTACTCACCGCAAGACCTCCCAGGAGTTTGTAACGCAGGGACTCAGCCTGAGCAGTAGCACAGAGACCTCTGGTGGCCACCTTCTCCGCATACAGCTCTACACTGCCTTCAGGGAAACCAAACCTCTTCTGAACTACAGCTGTCAGTTCACGAATCCGGCGACCCTTCTCCCCAAGGATATTCTGAGTCCTGGTGGCCAAGATGATGATTTCTGTCCTGGTTGGGGTTACCTGAACCTCTACCCCAGAATAGCCATCCTCAGCCGGCTCCCTGGTGAGAAACTCATTCAGCTTGGCTTTGAAGATGCCATCAGCAACAAACTTCCTCTTCTTGGAGATCTGCACAGCCATCTTGCACCAACAGGAAAAAAAAAAGGGTGTTATCTCATTTGATTACATGGTAGACAACTGGGAGCCATTGAAAGTTTCTGAGCAAAGCATTTCTAGGATGGGGAGATTAGTTTGGCAATAGTTTAAAAGATGAACTGGATGACTAAGAAAATAGACACGGTAAGATCCCCTGAAATAGTTCAGATGTGTGTTAATGAGGGCCTGCATGAGGTCAGCAAAAATTAAAAGTACAAGAGAAGGGCTGCATGTTAAAGGTACACACGGGTTGGAATCAACAGGATTTGTCAACTGAGCAATTATCGGAGGTGAAGGAGGGAAACAATATCCAGATGCCAAACATGTGAGACTGGGAGAATGTGACATCACTGATAAAAAAAAAGTAGCAGTCAAAAGAGTAGGTTCAGATTGAAGGTGATAAAGGTCAATGTGGTGCATGATTATTTTAAGGTGCTGGTCCAGCATCTAAGCCGAGATACCTTATAAGCAGTGGGAGATATGGATGGCAAGCTCAAGAGAGAGGTCAGGGCTAGATTTGTAGATCTGAGAATCATCTGTATAGAGATCATAGTTGGAACCATGAGAATGAATGAGATTGCCAAGGGACAGAAAAGGGAGAGAAAAGGGCCAAGGATAGAACTTGAGAGGAAAATTGACTTTAAGAGGCTGGTGAGCTCAGCTGATGGGTGGTATTAACAATGCCAAGGTCAGGTTAGATACTCATGGGAGTTCAGTTTTAGACTTGAAGTAAGAAAGACCTAGGTTCAAATTCTCCATCAGACATTGTGTGACCCTGAACAAATCTCTTCAGTAGTCTGAGCCTCAGTTCCATCACCTGTAAATCAGGGAGTTGAACTAATGAACTCTAAGGCCCCTCCCATCTCTAAAGATGGACAGGATGAGTGAATGTGGAAAGAATGATTAGGAGGCTCCTGAAGTCTGATCCTATGAGGACAAAAGGTCAGTCAATGCAGGCAACAATGAAGGAGCAGCACTTCATAAACTTGGGGGGTAGGGGAGAGAATCCTAATCCCAACTCACATTTACAAGTACGGCCAACAAGTTGGACCTTCAGAAGGTAGCTGCCACATATCACCTCAGGGTTCTAGGAGGTAGCATGAAGGATTAAAGTGTCTGTCCTAGTAATATGGCTCGTAAGTCCCCACCACTGTGATTCCCCCACTGACTGTGAGTTGTTATCAATTAATCAACCAAACTTAGCTTCTGAAAAGGAATATTTACCGTCAAGACAAAAATCCTCACCCTCAAATGTAGAGGAGTTCTGGTTAAGTTGGAACAAAATTATTTATTAAAAAAGGAAAGGTGAGTTGTCATGGCGACTCACCAAAGTTACCATCCAAAGTTACGATGCAGCCATGAGCCCAGGCGAGTCAGAGGTGATGTATGCTTGAAAACCACAAAGGGGAAGGCTTATCGTGGAGAATGAACAGGTGGGACACAGAAGCAGCACGTTTTGCAGGAACAGTTGACCACAAGGCTGGTTTAAGCCAGTTTGAGGTGCACAGATGAGCAAGGTCAGCCAGCAAACACCAGCAAAAGCATCTGGGAGTGAGCAAGACTTTGGCTCCCTACAGGTTCCTGTCACAAACAGGCTTACTCTGTGTCCCCTGCATCTGGACAGTAAGGTAACTCATGGAAAACAGACATGCTAGCCTCAGGAGTATTTTCACACTCCTAAGGCATGCCACCTTAGCTACGACCCCTTTCTAAAGGCTAAAGAAGCAGAAATGATTAATACAAATTATCCCATCAGACGTCTGTAACACATTGTCCCACCAGTCCATGCAGAATCCAAGGAAGTGTAGGCTCAAACTGAGAACACCTATGGTGAAAAGTATAACGCTCTACTTCTGGAAGGCCTTTTGTTGGGGTCCTCAAGATATTCCCTTAGGTACAATGCAGTTTTCCTGATGAGCTTGTAGAGTCCCTAAAGCCCCCTTCCCCCAGTGTATTCTGTTTGTCCTTAGCTTTGTCACAGTATAGAAGTCACTACCAGCCACTGCTGTCTTAGAGACACCACTGGAAACTGAATCCTGCAACCCTTCCAAGTTCACCAGGGTCTCCCCTGGTTAGAGGGAGTGAGGACGCAAAGGGTTCCACCCCAATCAATTCCTTCCAGGAGCCTGACTGGAATTACCATCTCATCATTCAGGTCTCAGTATAAATAGCTTACTGGTTTCATACAAGCCCCATGCAGAATGTGGCTCAGTCTTCCCAATCAGTCTGAATTGCGACTTTCTGGGGTACCTTACTGAAACATGATTCATCAGTTGATTGATTCCATAGAGATGCTTAGGGCTTGTTCATATCTCTGATTGATTAACTCAATGGAGATGTTATTGAATAGGATGGGGGTGATTTGTTATTTGGTCCAGTGGACTCCTCCCACCCTAATGAAGTCATGGTTAGAGAAGCAGAAGGAGAAACAGGGGAGTGTGAATCCAAGAACAGGGAATCCAGTGGGAAGAGAACCAACGTCCAATGCTGCAGAGAGATCAGGGAAGATGATGCCTGGATAAAGACCAGAGGTCTGATGGGTCTTTTCACAGCTACTTATTATGCTTTTCTCCCTTAACTGCCCCATCTCTTACTATTCCCTCAATAGGTCTTGGAAGTGATTTTTTATGAATTCCTGAGTGAAATTTATTAATTTCATTCATTCAAATAAACTCAATTGAGCAAATGTTTATTAAATGCCTTCTGGGTGCCAAGCACTGTGCTAGGCACTTAGTTTACAATGACAAGAATGAAACACTTGAAGGAAAGCCAAACTAATCTTCCCTTTGCACAGATCTTCTGCTTGAACAAAAATGGGAGTCGGGAAAAGAAGGGGGGTTTTAGAAGTCATAGAGTCCAACCTGTGAAAAGGAGGACATTAGGAACACCAGATTAACCTCCCCTATGCATAGCTCTTCTGCTGAATAAAAAAGGTGGATGAGTGGTAAGGGGGATCCTAGCAGTCATGTCGTCTTTGTTTGACCAAAGAGAAAACCAAGGCCCTTGGAGGTGAAATGACTGGGATCACACAGATAGGAGCTGGCAGAGCTGGGGTTCAAATCTGCATCCTGAGATTTCAAATCAAGGTCATTTCTGATATACTATGCTACATCAATGCTTGCCATGGAGAAAGAAAGAAAGAAAGAAAGAAAGAAAGAAAGAAAGAAAGAAAGAAAGAAAGAAAGAAAGAAAGAAAGAAAGAAAGAAAGAGAGAGAGAGAAAGAAAGAAAGAAAGAAAAGAAAGAAAGAAAGAGAGAAAGAAAGAGAGAAAGAAAGAAAGAGAAAGAGAGAAAGAGAAAGAAAGAAAGAAAGAGGGAGAAAGAAAGAGAGAGAGAAAGAGAGAAAGAGAGAGAGAGAAAGAAAGAGAGAGAGAGAAAGAGAGAGAGAGAGAGAGAAAGAAAGGAAGAAGGGAAGGAAGGAAGAGCACTGACATGTTTGTTTCCCATAATATTATTGGGGGGAGGGGACAGTAAACTGAGAGAATCAAGAAAGGTTTCATGAAACAGCTAACATTTGAACCGAATTACGAAAGGGAGCAGCAGTCCAAGCGCCAGAAAGAAGAAGGCAGAGGCAGTGTGCTAGACTGGAAAGAATCATGGTTCTGGAGCCCAAGGACCCCAATTCAAATCTTCTGATGCTTACTAAAAGTATAACTTTGGGCAAGTCACTTTTAACCTCTCTGGGCCTCATTTCCTATTCTTTAAAATGAGGGGAGTGCACTTACAAGCCTCTGAGGTTCCTCCCAGTTCTAAATCTAGGATCAGGATCCCATGAGAACTTTGATTTACTAGAGGTTGTAGTGAGAATGGGGAATGTGTTTGAAAGAGATGAGAGGCACAGGGAGAGAAAGAAGGATAAAAGACTATGGTCAAAGAAAACCTTGAGCATTCAAGATCATGGAGGTTGAACCCTCATGGATAATAATTAAGAAATTAATGTGATAGTGAGGGACCATGGAATATTAATAGAGAGATACTCCCCTAAGTTCCTGTCTGCTAAAAAAAATCCCCCTTCCACTCCCACTGGTCTGCCATGATTCCAGATGTCCTTCTAGCAGAACTAGAATTCTCAGTTGTGAGTAGAGTAGAAAGCATTGCCTTCATTAGGCCATTGCTATAAGGTGGAAAGCAGAAGGGATACCAGCTCCAGCCACACTTACTCATCAACCTCCATTTTGACATGTTTAAGGGACCACCTGGAATTTTGTTTTTCTTTTATAGATATCTATGTCACCCCCTTTCAATCTTCCCCATCTTAATCCACCAAGGGAGTGGCAAGTGATAAAAGGAATCTTCTTTCAAATTATAAGTCACTCAATTTGAGGGATGAAGGCATAACCCACAATGTTGTACGGAGTTGGAAACTTCTCCCCAAACACCAGGCCTTATTACAGGTATTATTTTTTTAATCCCCTTACATAGAGGTAATAAAGAAAAAGCACTTTGTGAAAATTGCTTTGGGTACCAGTAGGGAAAGGATGAAACTGCCAAGTTAAATGAGAAAGTACCAGTACATAAAACAAGATTTTTTAATTTGTTCATTGTCTGCTACCCCAGGCCAAAAGTGTAAGCAGAAAAAAGGCCAGAAGACCACCTATAGACTTTTTCCTCCAACCCCTCTGTGGAAAGTAAGAGAAAAGGAAAAAAAAACCAGCTTGTATCTTTATTTTGAATCTCTCGTTCTGCCACTGAGAGACAGCCCTTGGCTGTATAGAGATGAAACTGTCAAATCAAGAGAGAAATCACACAATTAAAATTAGGGGGAGTTGTAGAAGAGACTTTCCTGGCTTAGGTCCTGGTTCCTCAGGCTTACACTGAAGTAGCAGTCATGGGCTGCTTCCCAACCAAAATATCCTGTTCTCCCTCTCTCCCTTCCAAAGACCCTATCCTTAGTCAAAGCTGATAATAATGGAAATACCAGCTTTAGCCTATGGGCTCATTGACTGGAGGGAGTCAATAAATATTTGCTTCCTTGCCTAATGACACAGATTCTGGACAACCAGCAAATGTCGATATTAGAAGGGATTTTAAAACCCAGAATGTGGTACTCCTGAGCTGAAAGGGGCTTCATAGGCTATCCAATCCAGGGAATCTTTACATGATGAATTTGTTTTAAATAAGAGAGAAGGAGAAAAGGGAAGGAGAGGAGAGGAGAGGAAAGGAGAGGGGAGGGGAGGAGAGGGGAGGAGAGAGGGAAGGGGAGGGGAGGGGAGGGAGCGGAGGGTTAGGCTAGTGGATTAGTCCATTGTTAGGCTAGTGGATATGTGACATTCTGCATACTCCAATCCAAGCCCCCAGATCACTCAGGCTTCAGAAACAAAGAGCCAATGTGGTACTAGAAGGAGATTGGCCCGTTGTCCATGGGGCAGAAGCAGTGGGGTAGTCTGGACCACTGAAATCAGGGTATTTGCTGGGTTGTCTAACGAGAAACAAGGAGTGAGGAGCAGGGATCCAGGCAGTCAACTCCACCTATCAAAATAAGTAAGAGTCTAGAGGAGGGGGCAATGACCATTCTCTGGCCCAGGTGAACCTTAGCCTAGACACACCTTAGAGAACGGGGCCTTAGCAATCAAACTGGTTTTCACTGGCTCAGGATATCCAAGGTCAGGTCATGGCAATTAACCAGTCTGGTTGTCTTTTAGTTCTGCTTTGATTTATTTTATTATATGTATGTGTGTGTGCATAGATACAGATATAGATGTGTGTATATGTAAAATCAGGCAATCAATCAATAAAGATCTATTAAGCACTTAATATGTGCTAGGCACTCTAAAGAATAATGGGGATTCAAAGACACAAATGAAACTGCCCCTGCCCTCATGAAGCTTCCAATCTCTGTGGGAGAGATGATACGTACATAGAGAGATAAATAAAAAATAGATGGATCAATGAGAATGCAATAAGTGCCCACTATGTGCACTATGGTCCTTGGGATACATAGATACCTGCTTTCTTCCCTCTGCATCAGCTCATGAAAACTTCACATTTCTCTGAGTTTTATGTATTTCCCATTCCTTTCTGCCCAATAATATTCCATTATACTCATATGCCATTCAACCATCCTCCCAATCAAAATCAGCACTCAATTGATGGCCAGATATTTTTTCTATCCCTCATCCCAAACTGCTTCTCTGCCTATTTTACTACCTATTGGGTGCTTCTTTCATAGAATGGGCTTTTAACTGTGTTCTTCCCAGAGACTATTTTTCCCAGGCTAAATTGGTCCCAAGCAGGAGGTTCAACCAGCATCCATGGAGCACTTCCTGGGAAACAAAAGCACACCAGAAGGAACAGAGGGGGTTGTTCAGAAAAAAGGAGGCATTCTTAGATTTATTTTTCTTGTTCCTACAATTAGACAGATTACAATCATCGAGTTCAACAGAGATAGCCACAGGATATCCGCTGATAATCACACAGTTTGTCCTACCTGCAGATAACAGTCAGCAAATGAGGTAAGTACCTCCTTCTGTATACCTGCATTACATGAAAATCAATATTTAATTACAGTGGCTACTCCATGTATTTGCAGGGCTGGATTCTGTCAAGGAATCTGAGTCTGAGTTCACCAGCCAAAGGAACATGTTTCTCTACTTGAGGATAAAAGATGATTGGGGCTTAAGAGATGGCATAGATGTTGCCAATCCCAGGGATCATAAATCTCCCCACACACACCAAGGACACCTAGAGAGCCGAAGTGTATGATACAAAGAATCGTATGAACATGGGGATAGAGCAAGTATAGAGGCCCCCTCTGGACATGGGTTCCCTCATAACAGCTACTGGCTTGAAAACTTTTTCACATTTGAGAGAAACAAAATTGGATTCCCATGAGGACACATGCTGTCCCGGAATATGGATTAAGGGAGGAAAGGTCAGCAGAGATGAAATGCACACAGTCCCAAAGTGAGCAGGATTACCTCTCAAAGCAGTTTCATAAATAATCAGAAAGGACTAAAAGGTGCATTTATTAAATTCCCAGAGTTTGCTGCTTTACTAAGCAATGGCACATTGAAACAAACAAATGCATCAAGTAAGATGAAATGACTCCCTTGGGAGGAGATGATCCATCTGGGAACAGGGGAAGGACCAGAAGTCTCTAGAAGTTCAAATGACCAACCACTCTCCTGTGGGGGTGCCATGTTGCTTTACATTGTGGATCCTAGTATTTGCAAGCTATTTTTTCTATTTTCAAGGATGGCCCTTCCTCAACTCTTTCTTTCCATTTCTTTACCCATATACCTCTCTCTTTGAAATTTACCTCTCTCTCTCCTTAATTCATACCAACTCAGAGGATAGATAGATAGGTAGATAGATAGATAGATAGATAGATAGATAGATAGATAGATAGATAGATAGATAGATAGATAGATAGTCAGTCAGATGGCTTTGGAACTAGTTGGATAAGCAGACCCAAAGACTAGCCATTAATGTACTGGTATCACCTGGGAGGCAGGTTTGTAGTGGAAAGCCTCAGGACTCTCTCTGTGGTCACATGTTTTATCAGTAACTTAGATGAAAGCATAAACTGCATGCTTGTCAAATATGCAGATGGCATGAAATCTAGAGAGATAGCTGATGCCTAAGACAACAAGGCATGGATATAAAAAGATATCAGTGGGCTAGAACAAACAGCTCAGTTAAAAGAGGGATAATATTTAATAGAGACAAATGTAAACTTGTATCCCTCGTTCAAATTATCAGCTTCCCAGATATAGTTTATGGCCTAGTGATAGGTCCTACGAAAAAAGAGCTGGAGGTTTTAGTGGTCATCAGGTTCGCAGTTAGTGAAGGGTGTAGCATGCTAGCTAAACAACGTGCTACTAAATTATAAAGAGGGAGGAGGAGTATCCCTCTCACGTGGTAAAGAAGGATATTTGTTCATTTGGGATTGTTTAGGTTGAAGTAAATATTCCTGTGTAAAAGGTCTTGCCTTACATCTATAACCTTGGATAAGGCATTCCACTCCCAGGGGTCTCAGTTTCATCGCCTATAAAATAAAAAATCATCATCATCATCATCATCATCATCATCATCATCATCATCATCATCTTCTTCTTCTTCTTCTTCTTCTTCTCCTTCTCCTTCTCCTTCTCCTTCTTCTTCTTCTTCTTCTTCTTCTTCTAGTATTTATATAGCACTTACTACTAAATGCTTTACAATTGTTATCTAATTTAATCTTCACAACAATCCTGGAAGGTGGGGGCTATTAGTATGGATAAGGAAACTAAGGCAAACAGAGGTCAAGTGACTTACCCAGGGTTACACAACTGAATCTGGATTTGAACTCAGGTGTTCCTGACTCTAGGCCCAGTGTTCTATCCACTGTGCCATGTAGCTTTCTCTTAAAATGGCCTCTGAGGCCTCTCCAAGCTCTCTTATTCTCTGAAATAAAATAATTTCAGAGAAATTATTATTTTCTGAATAATTATTCTCTGAATAATTATTATTCTCTGAAGTATTATTTTCTGACATAATTATTTATTATTATTCTCTGAAAATAGTTCAGGATAATGCAAAAAGAGTCACTAAACAGTTGACATCCTTTGACCCAAGGAACTCACTGCTGAGAAACACTGAAAGAAAGGATATTATAAACATATGTGTGTTATGCTATGTATACTATGTGTGTATGATATGTATACTAATATATAGGCATATATGTGTATGTGTGTATATGTTTATTTGTGTGTTTATGTGTATTTATATCTATGCATGTGTGTGTATATCTGTACATATGTATGTGTGTATGTATATGTACAGCAGCTAGGTGGCTCAGTGGATTGAGCTTCAGGTCTGCGGTCAGAAAGACTCATCTTCCTGGGTTCAAATATGGCCTCAGACACTTACTATGTGACTCAAGGGTCACCTATCCCTGTTTACCTCAGCTTCATCATCTATAAAGTGAGCTGGAGAAGGAAAGGGCAAACCACTCCAGTATCTCTTCCAAAAAAAACAGGGTCATGAAGATTCAGACATGACTGAAAATGACTGAACAACAAGTATATATGTATGTATATATGTAGGTTTATCTGTGTATGCATGTATGTAACATAGATGTGTGTATATATACATATACATGCTGAAACATGCATAGAAGTGCTTTTTCTGAGAATGAAAATAAAAAGTAATGGAATACTTACAAGCTGGTATGGAATCAAGTTAGCAGAACCAGGAGAAAAATATTTATGACCACAATAACATAAATAATAACCCTAAATTGAATGCTAAATCCAGTGTGATGTATATTGACCAAGGTTCCAGAGAAGAGCTGAAGAAACACATCTTCCTTTAGTTAGAGATGGGGGATTATGACTGTAGAATGTTGACTATGTTGTCAAATAATCTGTCTAATTTGTCTTGGCTATTTTTCTTTGTGACTAGGGAAGGTTCTCTGGGGGATCTAAAAGAGAAACTGAAGTGGGGATAGGGAATGGGATAGAGAATAGGCTGGTGATGGGTATAGGCAGCCTGAAGGATGTGAAAAATGCAGAATCATGCAGAAGAGAAGACATATATAGGATGATATTAGGGAAATGCAAGATAGGGGGAAAAATGAGCTGCTCAGGCAGCATGAAGGTATGATAAACCCCTTGCTCTACTAATATCAAAATATCCAGAGACCTTGAGGAAGGCCCTAACATATTGAGTGCACTTCTTGTGGAGGATTTATTCAGGGAAAGAGAAAGAACATGGACATCAGTGGCACAGGTTGGGCAGATACAAATGGGTTGTGATCTGTATCTTTAGAGAGACTACCCACATAAATGAGATCACAGAGCCATTGAAATCTCTCCAGTACCTGGGACAGTGCATTACATATGCAGGCACTGAATAAATGTTTATGCAATTAGATTAAACTGAACAGCAACAGTAATAGAAAGACAGATACAGATTGAAATAAGTCCAAAATGTCTCAATTCATTCAAAGTCAGCAAATATGGCAGAAGTTAGATATGTTCAATGTTCAAGGGGCTAAGGGAAGAAAAGAACACTATTACATTGCTGATGGAGGAGGGAAATGGTCCAACCATTCTAAAAAAATGGGAGGAAATTTTTTTTAAAAATTGGCTTTGGAGTCAGAGGGCCTGAGTTCAAATCCTAACTTTGATTCATTCTATCTATGTGACCTTGGACATTTCACCTCCCTGGGTCTATTGCCTATACAACAATGAGGTTGGATTGAATGACTTCCAAAGTCTCTTCAAATTCTAGATCTATTATCCTAAGAAAATAATTTGGAATGAGTGTATACATATATACATATTGTCAGGCAGAGAAGACACACATATAGAAGAGAGATGTATGGACTAAATTTCAGGAGAAAAAAAGACATGCACACACAGAGAGATGAGAGCAGAAATAGTGAAGACTACAATTTTCAGGGGAAGTGTTTCTGGGAAAGAGCAGAGCATTGAATATACTTTCCCTGGTGCCCAGGTGGACTTGATTGCATGAGCCAACTCCTGTTGAGGGAAAAAGAGAAGGAAGAAGAAAGAAGAGGAAAGAAGAGGGAGGAGAAAGAGGAGAAGAAAAAAGGAGGAGGAAAAACCTCTCCACTGACACCAATAATAAACATACGTGTATATGTACTGTGTACCTGCAGGTGTATACATTATGCATAATGCATATACACATCTATGCATATATATATTATGTATGTGTGTGAATATATAGGTATACAATTTTGTGAGTCTATCTCATCAGATTTGATACTTTCCCATTAGCATAGATCAAAGCCACCCTCCCTCCCTTGCCTTTTTATACTGTATGATTTTTGACCATAAGTTCTCATAAATCTTCCAGAGCAAATCTATTCAACATGTGAGAGGCCTTCCTCTAGAACTTCCTTTTAGCATCCTACAAATACCAGTGCAAAGCTTATGCTATCCACATGACATCTCCTATTCTCACACCCATCTCCTGTTCAATTTCCACAACTTCCTGATGTTACCTTTCTCATTAACCTCTGTAGTTAGTTACCATTAGTGTGATATTACAGCTGTCTGGGCTACATAAGACGACTGTACATTTTACCACTGGCTTTTAGGCATTAGGCCAACTTTGAGATTACTAAAATCATGATATTCTGGGATTTGCATCTGTATGACAAAACTAATAGAATATTAATGTTAAAAATCTGAGTTTAAAGGTAGATAGATGCCCATCAACTGAGAAATGACTAAATATATTGTGGTACCTAGATGTAATAGGATATTACTGGGCTGTAAGAAATGATGACTGTGTTTAATACACAGAAGTATGGTCTTATTCAAACCAATGCAAAGTGAAATAAACAGAATCTGGGAAGCAGTATACACTGACTCCAACAATAATAAAACAATAAGTGAATACCACGAAATTATAATGGGCAACCCTGGCCCTCAAGATGAGAGACAGAGAAGAAGTTACCTTCTTCCTGTTTCTTTAGAAATGTAGGCAACTATGGATATAGAATGTTGCGTATAATGTCAGATGTTTTTTTTCAATGTGTTGGTTGAATTTGTTAAATTTGGGCTTTTTTTGTCCTGTATTATAAGACATAGCTCCTTGGGAGGGAAATCGATAATACATTTGGAGACAGAGTTGATGTCTATCAATACAAAAGCTATCAATATAATTTGTTTTTTAAAGGATGGCATTGATGTCAAAGAAATTTGGGATTGGTGAAAACACTGGACAGTTTCTCCAATATGATCCAATCCAATATTCTCTTCTAATTCAATTCTCATTAGTAGTATTGCCTGTCCAATATATGAACCCATGGACTGATTCAGTGAGATGCCTCTATCCTCTGCATTGTGCTGTCTTTTAGAAGCATGAGTTCTGTACTTTACTCTCAGGGCTCCAATGGGATGGACATTCCTTCTGCCAAATAAACATCACAATAATGTTGTTCCATAGCTATGTAATCAAGTCTAGAACTCTATGCCTTGTAATTAAAAAAGTGAATATGGAAAAGCATTGGGCTTTCCACAGGCTAGTACCTTGACCAGAAGTTTTCACCTAAGTCATTATGGGTTGCAGTCCACAGAAGAATTTAACACTGAGTACTCAGTAGTCTAGTGATGAGTCCAAGTTTAGGTAGGCTGGTCTTTGACATGCCTATGTGGGGAACCTGAGGCCTCAAGGCCACATGTGGCCTTCTAGGTCCTTGAGTGCAACCTTTTCACTGAGTCCAAGTTTTACAGAACAAATCCTTTAATTAAGGGGATTTGTTCTGTGAAGTTTGGATTCACTCAAAGGGCTGCACTCGGGGACCTAGAGGGCCACATGTGGCCTCAAGGCCACAAGTTCCCCACCCCTGGCCTAGACCCGGTCCCGTATTCAAAGCCTTCTTTGCTTTGTGGCTGACCAGCCAAAGCTCAGGTTCAAGGGTATGGTCTTCAAGAGTCCAAGGTTGCCTCTATATCATGATGAACCATAGCAACTGTCCTTTAGGGATGCATTATATTATATGTTTATTTTAAAAGATATTTGTGCTAAGTTTTAATATTAGTTATAAGGTGTTCTACTTCTGGAGGCAGTAGATCCATTCTATTAGGAAGATGCAATGAAGGATTAAATTGAATGATGAATTTAGCTCTGCTGAAAAGGAGGACAAGTGTAAACCCTTTCTGTTCCCTCAGTATCTGAAGCATTCTGTCATGCTTCTTCTATCACTGTTTTCCATAGCTTAAAAAAAAGAATAATTGTGTTCTTACAATTATTGAAATATTTGAATTCTTGGAAATGCAGAATACTGCTGCAAATGACTGCCATCCTTCTGGTAGCTCATTCTACTTACTTTGCCAGGTCAAGTAATCAAAAATTAGCTATAAAAATGTTCCATCTGACTTTCACAGAAAATAGAATCTCTACCCAGTGAAACATTAACCACCCACCACCACCACCATGTCTTTCAAACCGCAATTAACTCTATGCTTTTCTACCGAAAATATCACTGTTTCACACATCCCTCCCTCCTCCTCTCCCCTACATATTCCAGGACACCCAAGGCAATGGCATTCCCAAACATAGTACAATAAACCAAATGTCTTCCTGACACAAGACTCTGAATTTGCCGCGATCATCTGTGTTTTGTCACTTCATCCGAGAAGATATATGCTGAGCTCCAGGTGGATCATTTGTAACTGATAATGATGACAGAAGCAAACAGCAAAAAGTGTCCTTGGACTGACATGGTTTAGGAGCTAAATTCATCACTCAATTTAATACACCATTGCATCCCTCTGATAAAATGGATCCACCAGTCCAAAAAAAGAAGAGTCAATATTGGTTTTGTCTTTGTATGATGCCTGGCACATTGTAGATGCTTAATAAATGCATGTTGAATGAATAAATCTGTCTTCTCAGTGGTCCAGATTGCAATTTCTTCATGGTCTTCATGCTGTCATTCTGGTCCTTGGATCGGACACACACTGGGCACCCTCATTTAGGTCCTAACACTCTTGGGTACCAGTGTAATGCTGGATCTCTTCACTTGCTCTCCTTTAGTTTCATGATGGAACCAGCTCATCTCCTTTTGTGATCAGATGCCTCTGAGATGAGATTTTTCCCAGTACTTCTTGTACCCAAATCATACTTGGTAACAAGCTTTAGTCTGTATACTTGCCAATTGTCTCTCCATTGTTCTTTGGATCACCTCTAATCTTGATTCTTCAGTATCTATCATGTTCCATGACTTGTAGTCACCAAGAAAAGATATTAAGACTTCAAAGGTCTGAAGAGCCATAATGTATTGATTCAAAGTACAATCCCTCTTATGACTCTAATATGTAATCTTCATGAACTTCTGTGGGAATAGAAAGAGAAGGAAAGGGAATAGAAGGGAAGGAGAGAGAGAAGGGAAGGAGAAGGTGAAGGGAAGGAGAAGGAGAAAGGGAAAGGAAGGGGAATGGAGAGGAGGAAGGGGAGGGGGAAATTGAAGAGAAAGAAAAGGGCAAGGGAAAAGAGAATGAGAAAAGAAAGGGGGAGGGGAAGGGAGAGGAGGAGAAAAGGAAAAGAAAAGGAAAGAAAAAAGAAAAGAAAAGAAAAATCTCCCTATCACCAACCTGGTACTGTTCTTTCCTTGAGCAATGGACAGTCATAGTCATCACAAGGTTCCATTAATCAACAAGCATTTCTTAAGCATCTGATGTGCCAGACATTGTGAATATAGGGAGGGGGAAAAATCTCTGCCCTTACGAAACTTGCATTCTATCAAGAGGACACAAATAAATACAAAATATGTGCAAAGTAATATCAGGAGGAAGCATTTGGAGCTGGGGGAATCAGGAAAGGCCTTATGAGATCTTGGAAGGAAGCTGGGAATACTAAGAGGTAGGAAGGGGAAGTCACTCCATTCCCTGCATGAAGAGAGCCTGTGCAAAGGTACAGAAAGAGGAGATAGAACCATGTGCATGAGGAACAGCAAGTAAGCTAGTTTGGTTTAACCGTAGTATATGTACAGGGGAGAAAAGTGATTGGTCTGAAAAGAGAGACCGCAGCTAGTGGGTGAAGGCTTTGAAATGCCATGACAACCAGCAAAACCAAGAACTGAATAACTTGAACGTAGAACCGTATTTTTGAATCGCCTCATCACAAAGTTCAAACAAGATTTTAAAAAATGAGGCGCATTTCATGATATTGCTCCTACTAAAATGTAAATAGTGATATTTTAGTGAGAACAAAAGAAATTTTTTACCATTAATAAGTTGTTACTTTTAAGATTTTTTTCATCTTTCTTATTCTTTAATTTTTATCTTTACACAAATTTTATGGTGTACACAATTAATTCAATAGTACATTACATAATTTATAACTAACTGAATATGCCCATTGGGAGGGATCACTTTCAAAAATTTGTTGCTCACAGAGGTGCATGATCGAGAAAGTTTGGAGACCTGGATCTAGACCAGGGTGGGTTCCCTCTAGGTCCCCAAGTGCAGTCCTTTGGCTGAACCCAAACTTTACAGAACACCCTTCAGAAAAGGATTTGTTCTGTAAAACTTGGACTCAGTCAAAAGGCCATACCCAAGAACCTAAAAGGTCACATGTGGCCTTGAGGCTGCAGGTTCTCCACCCTAGAGTATTGCAATAATTTCCTAATTGCTGTCCTTGCTTCCACAGTACCCTTTGATCTCCAAACCATCTTCTATGTCACTGCCAAGACAATCTTCCTAAAATATCTGATCAAGTCGTTCTCCTGCTGAAAAACTCTTCATTGTCCCCTCCTGTCATAGCCTGCCACAAACAGAAACCAATCTACCAGCAAAGTCCTGATGATCCCACTAGATCACCTCATTTTGTGCCTCCTTTCCCTGTACTTCCCTTGCCACCCCCAGGCTCTCTGTCACCACTGCTGAGTCCGGTGAAACTAAATTTAGCTGACACCAAATCCAAGGCAGAAGAACGTAACACACATCCCATAACTGTACAAAAGCAAACAGAATCTGATCTCCCAAGAGAAAACCAATGATCTAATTAGGGCTATTCACCTATTTTTTTTTACCATGCTTCAAAATTTCTTATAGTTCTGTGAACTTCCAAAGCTGTTTGGCATCTTGGTCCTAGTGGGGAGGAGAAAAAGATATTTAATTTATAAAAAATATGCAAGGGCAAGTGAACCATGCTATAACTGAATTAATTCTGCCCACTTTGTTCCTATCTCTAGATTTCTCCCTGTGCTTTCCTAGCAGCCGTGTGTGTGTGTGTGTGTGTGTGTGTGTGTGTGTGTGTGTGTGTGTGATAGTGGTCATGGGAGTGAGAGTGGGAGGGATTTGGAATACAAGGACAATAGGGAAAAAAATCATCTTCTATCAAGATCTACTCACCTTGTTTTACATTGCCACTGGCCTCTGGGTCCATTTTTTTTAAAAAAATAATCAAATAAATAATAAACAGACTGGAATCTTGCTATTTCTACACTTTTCAGTCAATCTTAGGTTAGAGAAAATGTTTTCAAGGGTAAAAAGAAAATCATTTGCAAAAGTCTGACTGTTCCCTTCTCCTATTTTCATCAATTATAACCTTGCTGCATGTTTAGAACATTCTCATAAAGATTTCATAATGATGAGAAAATAGACCCATGGATCAGTACATACTGATGTTCTCTGAGTTGCTTTTGTTTAAAAAAAATCCATATTTCTTTTCAACTCTTAACTATTTTGCAAATAATAGCAATTATAATAACTGGATATTGGCATATTTGCAAGGGCTATACAAGTGCTAATTAACAATGATGACAATAAAAATCAATTGTGTAATCATGTAGTTTAACATTGGGGGTTAGGAGAGCAATGAGAAAGGTCAAGGGCAAGCCTTTTTTAGAGAAACATGCTGCTCCATAAGGGAGGGGCCCAAACCACATAGATCTTTTTTCAAAGGGTTGGGGGAAGACTCAATCAGCCTTATTCTGCTATACACAGGGTGGGAAGGGGTGGAGGGACCAGGAGAATGTATCAAAAACAATAAATCTTTTGGATCTTTGAAAAAAATCCTCTCAGCAAAAGACGTGTCCCTATGTATCACTTACAGCGTTTCCCAATGGTGTGCAGATTCCCAGGGTCATAGTGATAGTTTTTATTGACATGAGCTGTGTGCACACATGTATGTGTTTGTGTGTGAGGTAGTCAATGGCTCAATCTTTCTGATTTCCTATAATTGTCACATATATTAGAAGTGCCTTCACATTAAAGATAGAGAGGCATACCAGTTCACTAACAAATAATAGGAACTAGAGCAGTAAACCAGTGTGTTCTGCAATTGATTTTAAAAGAAAACAGCATTTTCCCAGATTACAAAATTGGGTTGCACTCCCAGCTCACTTGAAGGAAGAGGCTCATTACTACATTCAACAAAGGCTCTGAGCAGAGAGTATTGGTCAGCCCTTGCTTATTAAATAATTCATTACTTTCAAAACCATTGGCATCATAATTTTTTTCAATCCCCTCAACTCTTATTGCTAGCCTTCAGAAACACCTCTCTTTCAATGTATTCCTTTGCAGCTCTGATCAACTTTCCATGATCTACATATGGTTTATCTGGAGAAAGGCATTTCAGCACAGCATCACTTGTCTGTTACCCCTTTGATTTCATTAAGAATGAGAACTTATTTTAATGTTTCACCAGACAAAATAATTAGCAAAGCAAATACAGTATGATATCTTTCCCACCAAAAAAAAAAATTGTAGCACATTCTGAAGCTCAACATAAATGATTTATAAGTTCTTTGATACTTGGGATTCTATAAAGGCCCTCTGATACCATGGAAAAACCACTGAATTCAGTATCAGAGGACCTAGGCCCCAAACCAACCAATGCCGCTCATCTGCATGACTGTGGTGCTTGTCATTTCCCTTCTTGGGCCTCAGTGCCTTCATCTACAAAAAGGTGGGGTTCAGCAGTGACTTTGGATGACCCTTATAGCTCTCAATCTCTGAACCCGTATAATCAATGCTATTCCTTCCCTTCCTTGTGACCCTGAGCTTCATGTTACTGAACCTCATCTCCTAAATCTATCAAAGGGGAACAAATCATTTGCAAGAAGATATGATAGGTTTCATATAGAATGTAAGTTGTTGCCACTTACGTGTTTCTAAAACATGAATTCTATTAAGCATGTATTGATAGTAAACAGAAGGCTGACAACCAAATCACACACGGCTCTCATCTACATAAAAAAAGCAAACAGAATCTAATCCAGTCACAGAAATCTAACTGTCTAATTGCATATATATGTATGTATACATATATATGTATATATGTATATGTATATGTATATGTATATGTATATGTATATGTATAT
>NW_020954551.1:4552448-4582720 GCF_900497805.2 Vombatus ursinus | reverse complement strand
TGGTGGCAATAGCTGTGGTGGTGGTGGTGGTGGTGGTGGTGGTGGTGGTGGTGGTGGTTTTCCTGGACCAAGCTGTTGGAAAAACATCACGTTTGACGTAAGCTCCCTGGAGGGAGGAACTGTTTCATTTCTGTCTTTGTAACCTCAGTGCTCAACAATGCTCACCATCTCTCACAGGTTACACTATTTTGAGACTTCTTTAGACTTCTCCATGGTAGTTTCATGAAACGGAAAACTTGTCACTAGGAAATCTCATCATCCTTCAAGACTGAGTCAGCCTCTGTACACACATCTTCTCGGCCATCTCTGCTCTCTGATTGGACTCTGACTGGAGGGCAGCACCATGGGTACCAAAACTCCCATTTAAGGAGGGAGTCTGCAAAGTCTTCTCCCCTTTTTCTGCCAGGGTCACTGCTTTTGGACATTTTTTGACATCTCCATCTTGCTACCCCCTCAGCCTTCTCATTCCCCCCATACCTTCTCCCTACCCACACTTTTGAAATTCCTTTTGTGTGCTGTCTTCTGCCATTAGATTGTAAACTCCTTGAGGGCAGGAATTATCTTTCTTTGTATTCATTTTTGTATCCCCAACACTTAACATAGTGCCTGGTGTATAGTAGGTGTTTAATAACTGCTTATTGATTGACTGACAGTGTTTGGCATAGAGCAGGAAATCCATAAACTTCAGTTGAATTGAATTTTTACAGTACCTGTATTCCTTCAGTGATGCTGTTCATGTCTAAAATGTGGAACACTGCCATGTTGGGTGAATTATGAATGCATGAGAACCAAAGGGTATAGAAAGCCAAGGTTCACGCAAAGAGAAGATTGAATGACATTCCCAAGGACATGGAAAACCAGAAAAGAAAGGAAAACAATAGAGAATAAAGCAATGAAAACAGTGCAGGATTTGGAGGGAGAGGACCAGGGTTTAAATAATGCCTTTTCTCCATGTCATCTGTGTGACCCTTAATGCTGTGTCATCTCCCTGATGATCATCTCCAATTGATCTTCTCTAGAGCTTGTTTGTACAGAGATATTTGCATGTTGTATCTCCCAATAGACTGGAAGCTCTTTGAGGGCAGGGTCTATTTCTGCCACTCTTTGTATCCCCAACATTTAGCCTAGTTCCTAACATACAGAAGACACTTATTGGATGTTTACCAATGGACTGACTGACTCTGGACATGTCATTTAATCTTTTTAAGCCTCAGTTTCTATATCTGTGAAATGGGAAGAGATAGACTAGATGGTATTTAAGGTTGCTCCTAACTCTCTCTCTACCCTCTCCATCCCTCACTCTAGCAGAATGCTCTAGTAAGTTCTAAGTATCCTCCTTCAAAACAAAACAAAAATGTTTTATGAGAGCTTCATAAACCTAGACCAGCCTTCTGCTTTTTCAGGTTGGCACCTATTCTGCAGTATGCATGTGTGTGTGTGTGTGTGTGTGTGTGTGTGTGTGTGTCTTGGACCCCTTTGGCACTCTGGAAAAGCCTATGGAAACTTTTTCAGCATGTTTTAAATGCAAAAAATACACATGATTACAAAGGAAACCAATTATGCTGAAATGGTTATTAAAATGTTTGATAAAAACACAAATTCTCAGTCCCTTTGTTAAGAACCTCTGTTGTAGAGGGTTGTCTGGGGGCACCAAGAGATTAAATGGCTTTCCCAAGGGCACAAGCCAGTTTGTATCAGAGGTGGGCCTTGAACCCAGGTCTTCCTGGTTCAGAGGTTCTAGCCACTACAATCCCATTGCCTCCACACTGGTAGCTACATTTACCAAACAAACCAGAGGAAGGCTTACCCTGCACTGGTTGATTCTTCCTGAGGATATGCAGAAGACACAAACAAGAATAACATAAAATATAGGGCACTGATGGGCAATAATCTGTTCCCATAAAGGGGGACCCCAAAGGCAAAGTCACATGTCCATCAAGTTAGAAGAATGGTTTGTGTTTGGTATATTTGCTAAGTTTTGATAAGTTGATATGGTTTTTCAGATTATACAAATATTACTTGGAAAATATCACGGATATCATTTATGGTAAAAATTATATATAATAACTGAATTTTCAGAGATTTAACTGATAAAAAACGAAGAAGGGCTTATCTTCAAATGATGTATTTTCAATTTTAAACAGTCAACAGCTTATTTAGATAGGTGGGGTTGGAGTTTTTGCAAATGCCCACAGTGACGTCTCATAGTTACCCTCTCTACTAATTTAGAGGCTGTCCTGAGTGTTCAATCATCTAACAAGATACAAATGGCAGATTCTGAAAAGACATCTACATTGGTAATTGTTTCCTATCCACCAAGTAACAGTCAATTTCATTTTCGTGGTGTTGTTTAGAGCCAGCCACAGTCAGTGCCTTCTGACTCAACTTGAGCAGAATAATCACTAAATATTAATAGCTAAGCTTTTGAGTAATCCACCAACCTGCGACTCTTTCTCACTTTCATTATAAACCATGTTTTATGACATGGTCATCATTTTGTTATCTTGCCTGGGGCAGCTCCCGATTCATCTCCCCAACCAAAACCCAGTATTTGTGGCTGTCTCCTCCACTTGAATGTAAACACCTTGTGACTACCAATTATTTCATTCTTTGAATTTGTGTCTGCCGTGCCTAGAAGTGCCTAGAACATAGTAAGCACTTTGCAAGTCCTTGATGGTTGTTTGATCCTTCCTATTCAAGTCACCAAGCGTCAAAGTATATATTGGTAAGATTTTCTAAGTCTTTCGTAGAATTTCCATAATTCATCCTGTACACCAGAAGTGAATTATTAAATGCAATTATTTTCATGGATATCTGTTTACTTTTGCTCATCATGTAAACTTCAATTAACAACAATAACAACAATAGATACCTGGCATATAAACAGCCCTTTATGTTTTACAAAGTGCTTTACACTTCTTATCTCACTTGAGCAAAAACCTTATAAGGTAGATAGCATAATTATCTCTATTTGTAGATGAGGAAACTGAGGCTAGGAGATGTTAAATGGCTTTCTCAGGATCATAAAACTAGTTAATGTGTCAGGAAAGATTCAAACTCAGGTTTTCCTGACTCCAACTCCAGCAAGTCAACAATCTCATCAATTGCTTCTTACTGTTTTTGGCTGAATATTAAAACCAATTCTTCTAATTTTTTAAATTTTTCTCTCCAAGCAGAGTCTATAAGCTATCTTTCCATCTATCTGAACCTTCTTTATCCCTTCTTATTTTATTTGTAGCAAAAGTATCAACGAAGATGTGCCTCAGTTTCTTCAGTGGAATATCAATTCATTGGTCTTTGAACAATGAGCTCATCTTAAGAATACCAACAGTTACACCCCTTCCATCCATCAGGTACTTAATAAATGTTTGTTTATTAATTTAATTAATGTCTTCAGGTTCAAAAAGTAGAATATTGGTACTCTCTGTCCCCGTTTCATCCACTTTGCCACCATCATTGCAAAAACATTAAGTTATATCACTTTCATGAGTTTCCGTAACTAGACTTCAGGTGATGAGCCCTCTGCATTTTCTGAACTGGTCCTTGGATGGCAGGCAAAATCTGCCTCAAACTCATTCTCTCTAAACTTTTCTGGCTCTATGAGAATACATTTTGCTGGTTTAACCTTCAGGCAAAAAACTAACCCTTGTTCCATGTCTCAGCTGCACTAAAACCTTGGTAGAGAGGAAGCAAATGAAAGAAAAGACATTGAATCTGATTATTATCATTTCTAAAGAGGTTTAATGAATGCAAATATCATACAACGAGGAGGCCAGAGAAACCCTGAAAATATTTCACCCAGGAATTTTCCACTTAAGAGGCTTGACAAGTGGAAAGATTGGTAGCCAAAGGCAATGATGATTTAGAGTACAATTTCATTTGTCTCCCCCTCCCCAGGAAAACCCCATTATAGAAGAGGATGATGGGAGATTATGAGCAGTACCTCCTCATGAAACAGTGAAATGCAGTGGAGGAGAAAACAAGTCTATAGTAAGCATGGCAGGAGATTCAGCTAAGCCCAATCACCTTCAGTGAATATCTAGATATAACTAGAAAGTCAAAATATAGATAGGCACTGGAGTATAATCGCCAGCATTTCCAAAGCAATCTATTATCATTACTCAGAAAAATGGGACTACCACATTTGAGCTCTCCTGCCTCAGTTCCCAATGTGCCATACATGGAAATAAAAATGGTATTCAAGAAGATTGAGCTATGAAGACTAGTCGATATAATGAAATGCATATAGAAGAAACCCTGATAGCTGTGGTACATTTCAAAAGTACTTGGAAGAGGTATTTTTAAAATATCTTAAAGTGGTAAAAATAGAAAAGAAGGGAGAATATTGTGAATGATAATATCACTCTCTTGAACCAGCAAAGAGGGCAACAAAGAAGACTTCAGCACTAAGCAAATCTAAAGCTTACTTTCTTATTACTATAAAATCTTCATGAGAATATTCTATGCATATACAGAGGGTATCTGCTGATTTCCTATGGAAGACCCCATTTTCACAGTCACATAATTGACTGGTGGGTGTGAAAAATACAAGATCTTGATATGCTTATTGTTTGTCAGTTATCCCTCCAAACTCATTTGGGAACATGAAAAATGATTTCTTATAAGAAGTCATGTCTCATTTCTATATTAAGGTCATACACAGTGTATAGATAGATATGACCCCAGGTAACTTGGTTCAATAATTTTCTGATTATCTATCTCAAGTGAGGCATAGAATTAGTGGACAGAGGTGTTGGTCAATAGATGTTCTACACAAAGTCTCAATAAAAAAAAATCCCCATAGATGGAGATGGGTTCTTCAGGCATTCCTATTTGCAGATGACACTGTGCTGATTGTATTGAACTCCCAAACATTATGTGGTTTCTTCAATGATATCAATGGCTTGCTTTCTATGTATTTGTTTCTCATGCCATCTCCCCCATTAGATTATAAATTCCTTGAGGGCAGGGATAGTATTTTGTCTCTTTTTATATCCCCAGTGCTTAGTACAGTAGGCACTTAATAAATGTCAATTACTTGTTTGATTTTACAGATGAGGAAACTGAGGCACAGAGTTGTTCTGTGACTTGCCCAGATAGTGTATGAGGCAGGATCTGAATGGAAGCTTTCATGATTCCAAGTCTGACATTCTCTCTGCTTTGCCACCTAAAATATTGATTGCAGGTTGGATTGCACCTTAGAAACCGAGCCATGTTTTCAGTGACGTCAAGCACCTTCTTGCTCCCAAAGCCCTTCTTTTTAACGACAGTATTCTTTCTGTAATGCTATTCACCAAATCAGATCAATCAACCAACATTTATTGAGTCCCTACTAAATGCCAGGCATGGTGTTCAACAGTGAGCATATGAAAAGAGGCCAAAGACAGTCCCTGATCTCGGGGAACTTATGGTCTAATGAAGGAGACAACATGAAAACAACCATATGTAAAAAAGCCATATATGGGATAAATGGGAGATAATTAACAGAGGGAAGGCATAGGATTTAAGAGGGGTTGGGGAAGGCTTCATGGAGAATGAATGGACTTCAAGCAAGGCAGGAAGGTCCGTAGTCAGAGCAGAGGACGGAGAGCACACTAGGTAGAGAAAATGCCCAGAGCTGGAAGATGGAGTGTCTTGTTTGTGGAACAGCAGGAGGCCAGAGTCACTGGATGGAAGAGTACATGGCAGAGAGTAAGGTGAAAATCACTGGGAAAGTAGGAGGAGGCTAGGTTCTGAAGGACTTTTAGTATCAAACAGAACATTTTGTATTTGATCCTAGAGGCAATAGGAATATCTCAGAACTAGAATTGTAGGGGGTCCACGGGGCAATGAAAAGATACACGGTAGATGGAAGTTGGCTACAGTAAGTCGATGACGTGTGAGACATAGTATCCTAAGTGACAGACAGTACAAACAGAAGAGGAGGTGGCTTGGTCATGAGACAAGGTCAAGAATCGGTCTGTGGGCTGCACTGGTATCCATACACCATTAAAATGCTCACAGGAAGTCCTCTAATGAATTGAGTAGATCTCCAATGAAGGATTTATTTAGAGGGAGGAGGGTTAAAGCAAAAATTGGACCGATAAAGGAGGCATGGACAGCTAGCCATCTAAACCAAGGGATAAAATGCTCACCTCAGTGAAGTCTGGGATCCACAAAATTACTAATAACATGATAATAATACGATAATCTCAGACCCTCTGACCACCTGAACTGAAAGGGCATTTATAGTCTCAATCTCACTTTAGTTAACACGTCAGCCAGTTTGTATTTCATCGTTGAAGCAAAATTTTGAATCTATGCCCACACTGCTGTTGTTATTGTTGTTCAGTCATTTCAGTCATGTCTAACTCTACATGACCTCATTTGGGATTTTCTTGGCAAAGATACTACAGAGATTTTCCATTTCCTTCTCCAGCTCATTTCACAGATGAGGAAACTAAGGTGAAGAAAGTTAAGTGACTTGCCCAGTGTCACACAGCTAATAAGCATCTGAGGTCACATTTGAACTCAGGTCTTCGTGACTCCAGGCCCAATGCTCTATCTACCAGGAAACCTAGCTGCCCACACTCATACTGCACCAAGGGTCAAAGCAGTTACCTTCAATCTAACGTTTTACCTAAATGTCATATCCACATCTTTTGGAAAATAGAGATCATAGTAATAAAAATCCAATCCCTTAAAACCAAGATTTAATGAAACAAATGGTCTCCCAGATACTTTTGCTACCTGTCCACACAGGTCTCAGCTTGTCCCATGCATAATAGCAGATAATAAAAGCTAGGTGGGGAAGAAGAATTGGAAGAATAAGGTCAATTCCATTCCAAAAAAAAAAACTATTCATTTTTATTACATAATATGCTGGGCATTGAAGACACAAAGGTAGAGATAAGGTGCCTTGATCTAAAAATCATCCTCTCTGCTGGAGGGATACAACATTCACAGAGATATTTCAGTACAGAGTAATTTGAGAGGGTAGACAGCATGAACTAGCAGGGGGAATCGGGAAAGCCTTCCCATAGAAGTTGGCACTTTTGTTGAGGCTTGAAAGAAACCAAGAGGCAGAAGAGATGGAGGAATGTACTTTAGGTGTGAGGAACAGTCTGTGGGAAAGCTTAACCATGGGAGGAAGGATGTCAAATTCTGGGCATAGCAAGCAGGTCAGTTTAGCTGAAAATGGAGCTGAGGTAGAATGTTCAACACAGTGTGCAAAGAAGGTTTCTTAGAGCCAGATGGTGGAGGCCAGCAGGCTGAGGAGTTGGGGGTGTTTTTCCCTAGAGGCAACAGAGAGACACTAAAGATTTTTGAGCAAAAGAGTGGCATATTGGGACTTGTGCCTCAGGAAGGTTATTGTGTCAGCTGTGTGGAGCATTGGAGAAGGGAGAGGCTGGAAGCAGGAGACAAATGAGGATGCTATTGAAATAACCAAGGTGAGAGGCAATGAGGCCACAAACTAGGGTGCTAGCAGTGGGAACAGTGGGAAGGCGGCAGATGCAAGAGATGTCCCAGAGGTAGAACTGACAAGATTTGGCAGCTGCTTGGTGGGGGGTGACGGGAAGGGAAGAGTCAAGGATGCTTGAGGTTATAAAACTGACTGGGAAAAAATTTAAGACATACGATGGGATACTTCTTAGTAGGAAAAAAAGGAAGTAAGAGAGTTTTGACAAAGGGAAGATTTAAAGAGGGAGAAGATGGGAATGAGACCAGAGGCAATAGTTAGAAAGCTGACAATACTAGAAATAAAAGCAAAAGGAAGCCTTTAAGTAGCCATGTAGAATGGAAGCAGTAAACTAAGTAGCCACGGGGCCCCCTACCTCCTTCTTTGTAATTATTATGAGATGGGTCACCCGAGAAGGATGGGCAGGGTATATTCAGGAGTGAAGGTGATAAAAGAATAAAGGATATGAAGAAAGGTTTTAAAAAGAAAAAAAAACACATCATTACCTCAAGACAGGGCAAAGAGGTGCCAGGAATCCAGAGGAGCAAAACACAATTTACGGTTAACCGGTCATCATGAAACTGTTACTCAGAAATCCAGGAAGACAGGCAGGAAATGAGATACAAGGCACCAAGGACCAGAAGACCATGAAGTGTCACTGAATTATAGAGGCAAGGTCCTGGTCCAGCTGGGAGCTTCTCCTGGGAAGCCCAGGCTTCGGCTAGCCTAGAGCCTACAGGTGGCATCATATAATTGGAAGCAGCTGGTGGAGGGAGGGAGGGGCAAGGGGGCAGCAACAGGAGTCATATCAAGATAACCTGAGGCAAGTCTATACCCACCTAGGGCATGTAGGGACTAGGATAAGTCAGAATGTTCTTATTGCCCTTCTCGCCCCCAACATTTTAATACTATGTAAGCCCGGCCAAGTCTGCTCTGTGCCCCGGTTTCGTCATTTGTAAAATGAGTATAATAATGCCACCTTCCTTCCAGGGCCATCGTGAGGATCAGATGAGACATTTTGAAAGTACTTTTCAAACCTTAAGGTGCTATATAAATGAGAGCTATTATTAATATTCGCTATTACAGGTGGGTCAAGTCTAAATGAAGTTCAGTTAGACAGCTAGGTGGTAAAGTGTATAAAGCCCAGGACTTGGAGACAGGAAGACCTGAGTTCAAATTCTTGGACATGTCACTTAACCTAGCCACTGCACTACCCAGCTGTTCACATATGTGTTAAGTATTCTCTATTTATCTGGCACCGTGCTAGCCTCTAGGGACACAAATCTAAAGAATGACACAATCCACACCCCCAGAGTTAAGGCCCCCTTAGCTCCCCTGGGCTTCAATTAAAATGAAGGGTTTGTGCTATGTGGCTTCTAAAGCACCTTCCTACTTTAAATATATGATCCCATGGGCCAGAGTCTAGACTTGAATCCAGAGCTTTAAGACTCCTAAGCCAGCTCCCTACCCACCACGTCATGCACATTGTAGGTACATAGTAAAAACATATTGAAATGAACCTCCTTATTCCTATGGCTCCTTTGTGTCTGTACTTTCCATTGCTATCTCTGTCGAAAGTCATCTATTTTTTGCTAATTATTTTGAAGTATGTAGGACAGGCAGTGTGTGGGTTAGCCTGACTGGGCATTTTGTATTAGGGCAACAAAGTAATTACCACCAAGAATTCAATAGAACATGTCAATATTTTAGTTAAGACTAATGAAGACCTGTCTGCTCTGAACAATATTTCTCTATTTTTCACGCTGTGCAGATTTTCAGCTATGAAGGTTGAAATGGAAGCCTTTTTTCTTTCCCTTTCCATCCCTTCCTTCCCCTCTTCATTTCTGCAGTGGGTGGACAGAAAGTTGGGGGAAAGCATCTGAAACCAAGGGCTCCATTTCACAAAGTAACCATTTCTGAAGGGCAAAACACCCCTGGAAAGGGAAGGCAGAAAGAGAGATGACAAGCCTTACAAGGCTTCTGGCATTTCAATTTGCTTCCAGAACCAGCCCCACATGGGCAGCCTCTCTCACAGTTGTGCAGCTCTCTAGTCCTGGGGCCTGGCCAGAACCCCATTGTGTAGAACAGAGGAGAAAACAAAAAAATGCCAAATATTTCCAAGAAAAATGCAGAGGCCATTCTTAGCTCACGGGAATGTCACATTTCCCACTGGAGTCAGGTGATTTTCATTTACTTATTATTGTACCATTTATAATAATAGGGAATTTTCTTCCATATTTTGTTTGGCAAATCCTTTAAAATGCCTTTTCTCCTGACCCTCCCAGAAAGTCCTAGCAGGTAACATGGATGTAAAAATAAAAAATAACAATTAGAAATCCAAAATGTATAAGGAACTGACCTATGTGTAAGACTAGTAGGTACTCCCAAATGGAGTAGTGATCAAAGAACGTGAATGAGCAGGTGGTTTTTTTTTTATTTAATGTTTGTTTTATTGGATAGGAATACAAACTCTATCATTTCATTGACTCCTCTCAAACTATACACATGCATATGTACATATATAAACAACAACATCCTGATTTTATGTTAACATTTTTCTTTTAATTTTTTTTATATTTTAACATTTTAAAATATATTTTGAATTCCAAATTATCTCCCTCCCACCCCTTTCCCATCTACTGAAAAGGAATGCAATATGATATAAACACACATGTGAAATCACACAAAACATATTTCCCTATTAGCCATGTTTCCAAAAGGAAAGCAAGAAAAATAAAGTAAGAAAAATATACCTCAATTTACACTCATAGTTCATCAGTTCTCTCTCTGGAGGTGGATTGTATTTTTCATCATGAGTCCTTTGGAATTGTTTTAATCATTATATTGATCAAAGTAGCTAAGTCTTTCATTGTTAATCATCATTATAATATTGCTGTTATTGTGTATAATGTTCTCCTGGTTCTGTTTACTTCATTTTGCATCAGTTCATGTAAATCTTCTCAAGTTTTTCTGAAACCATCCTCCTCCTCATTCCTCATAGCATAATAGTATTCCGTCACAATCACATGGAACAATTTGTTTATTCATTTTCCCAATTTATGGACATCCCCTCAATTTCCAATTCTTTGCCACCACAAAAAAATTGCTATAAATATTTTTCTACATATATGTCCTTTTCCTTTTTCTTTGTTCTCTTTGGGATACAAACCTAGTAGTGATATTTCTGGGTGAAAGGGTATGCATGGTTTTATAGCCCTTTAGACATAGTTCCAAATTGTTCTCCAGAATGATTAAACTAGTTCACAACTCTACCAACAGTTCATTAGTGTCCCAATTTTTCCCACATCTCCTCCAGCACTTGTTATTTCTAATGGGGATGAAGTGGTACTTCAGAGTTGTTTGAATTTGCTTTTCTCTAATCAATGGTGATTTAGACCATTTTTTCTTATGACTATAGATACCTTTGATTTCTTCTTCTGAAAACTGCCTGGTCATATCCTTTGACCATTTATCAATTGAGGAATGGTTCTTATTTTTACAAATTTGGCTAATAGGCAGATTTTTGAAGGAGGAAGTGCCAATGGAAAACCACAAGAACAGATATTCTGACAATAATCAGAGAAATACAGAGTCAAGATAACCTTATGATACCGTCTGAAATTGCTGGAATAGCCAAAATAGTCCCAAACTGATAAAAATTCAATATTGTTCGGGCTGTGGGGAAGCAGGCTCTCAGGCACTATTGGAGAGACTGAAGATTGGTATAAATGTTTTGGTTTGGCCTGTGTTTATTTACAATATAATGAAAACCAATCATACTATTTAACCCAGTTGTTCTATCTCTAAGAGTATCATAAAAATAAAACAAAACAAAAAAGATCTACCTGTGAAAAAGTCCTAACTTATTTATTTGTAAAGGCAAAAAAAAACAACCAATATGTCTAATTAGGAAATGGATGTTGGCATAACAATGTTATAGAAAAATATGGTACTGTATAAAATGACAAATATGAAGAACATTAAGAAATTATGGAAAGATATATTGTAGAAATATTGTAGCCATGGGGAATTCATGAATGATGTTATCAAGGATATAAAAAGAAGATAGGATGGTCATGTGGGAAAGATAGGAATGACAGGTAGAAAGCCCCAGTTGCCCACATGTATCTTCACAATGTCAGCAGAAAAAAGAAACTAGGGGCAACTAGGTGGCACAGTGGATAGCGCACCAGCCCTGAAGTCAGGACCTGAGTTCAAATCTGGCCTCAGACACATGACAGTCACTAGCTATGTGACTGGATAAGTCACTTAACCCCAATTGCCTCACCAAAAAAAAGAAAGAAAGAAAGAAAAAAAGAAAGAAAAGAAAAGAAAAAATAAATTGAGGGTGGCTTCTGAAGGATGTCAAGGTGATAGGCAGGCAAGGGTGGGTATCGATTTGCCTCATTGTTGGAAACTTTCACATTGATGACATCATAGATCCAATTAGGGAGCATTCCAGTGTAGAAAGATCTCTAGGAAGTGATTCACAGTGAGAAGAAATCATGTGACTAACAAGCTAGAGAATGACATTTTCTCTGACCCTTACAACCTCTCATATCTCTCTAAAACAGAAATCAGGAGCCAAAGATAGAACAACTTTAGCTGTCTCCAAGGTTTAGGACACCAGTAATCCTTAACTAATATTTACTGTGAGATAATTCAGCACCCCTCTTCCATCACTTGCCATACTACTGGCGGCAAGGCTACACTAGCTGACCTAACCCACAGACTTGTAATATAATGCAACCTCAACACCCCAGTCTCCTTGCCTTCTCTCTAATGTCAGGGTCATCCAAGTTCCAAACTACAGAAATTTGCTGAAGCCTCAGTACGGCAGTAGTATTCTGTGCTGCAAAAAGGTGCAAGAGGAGAGCAGGGGAAGCGAGAAAATGGTGCAGGGCATGTGTCTGGGCTTAAAATAGATAGCTCAATCACGCACCCTAGCCCATGTTCCCTTATCCCAGAGCCTTGGAAATTCAAACTCCAAAAGATAGAAATCGTCTCAAGTTGCAATAGCACTAGCCTGGCAGTACTCTGTACTTTGGGGCCAAAAAACTAAAGAACAGAACAGAACACCATTGTGAAGGGCTGTTCAGGGTTGTGTGATACTCCACTAAGCCTGAAGTAAAGAGCCCAGTATCCAACCGTGACCAACTCTGTCCCCACAGAACTGAGGCAGAAACCTAGGATGGTGAACCCTGAAATGACCAGTGTGGGAGGAGGATGAGACTTTTTAAGATCCAGGCCCCAGGGAAGCCACCAACAGAGGAAAAGAAGTCAGAAAGCAAGCCATAAGGAAAATAAGGGTGAAAAGACTGAAATTACCAAACATCTCAGGAGGAAGAAAATTTAAAGACCTTGAACATAAGCAGATAGATCAACAGGAAAGACATTAACAACAGAAGGAAATATGACCAATAGATCTAGAAAATAAGTTCAGGAACCTATGAATAAATATGGCAAAACAAAGGAAAATGACTCAATGCTTGATGAGACAGAAAACCTTGTGAAAATTGAGGAGATCGTGGAACCACAATGCACTATTCCTGAGTGGTTTAAGAAATAAATTGTTGAGAGCAGAATTTATGACCTGCACAGCAAAAGAATTGACAGAATAGAAAAACGTGAATCTTCAATGGCAAGTCTCACCAAAGAAACAAAAGGGAGAATGACTGAGTGGGAATAGAAATACACAGATGTGAAGGACAATCTGGAAGAAGAGAAGCAAAAAGCAACAATGTTAAAAGAAAATACGCCCCCTACACAAGCAAAACATATCAATCTCAAAGACGGGATGTATAGAGACAACCTAAAAGGTCTCCCAGAAGGACATGATAAGTTAAAAAAACAGGACGCCATGATGCAAGAAATAATACAAGAAAACTACCCAGAAATTCTAAACACAGAAAACAAAATTCCGATTGGAATTATCCGTAGAACAGCTCCAAGGAAAAAAAGGCTCTAAATGTGGACACATAGGGGTTAAATTTGGCAACTCCATTGAGAAACAGCAAATTCTTCAAGCAACCGAGAAAAAGACCTTCAAACACAAAGGAAAGGAAATTCAAATAAGACAAGACCATTTTCCCCCTATAAGAAAATTCAGGAGAAAATAGAATAATGTGCCCAGGAGAGTAGTAGAACTCAGGGTGCAGCCCAGGGTAACCTACCCTGCAAATCTGAGTTCAACCATAAATAAAAAAGGTGAACATTCAGTAATAAAGAGGGATTCAGAACATTCTCAGAAAGAAAAATAAACATGAAAAGAGTTTTTGCTTCTTGAATACCTCAGACAACAGAAATGCAGGAGTGAATGAATGTAGCAGCCAAGGACAGCAAAGGAAATGGAGTGACAGAAGAGAGACATGTAAGAGAATTCTTTCTAAATGTGTTCTGTCCTTAGTGGACAGAGCCTTGCAGCACCCTGCTGACCTGTAAATCAATGAATTTGTTGTTTGTTTGTGGGACTACATTACAAAATGTAAAGGCACATGGAAGAGGAGAGGGGAAGAAAAAGATAGAGAGGGCTGTGTGATGTGCCCTGGTTAAGTGATGGCTAGCAATGAGGGGAAGGTGACCCATATGGTCTTTCAGGAAGAGAAGAACATGCAGGGGAGTAGGTAAGGAGGAGGGAGAAAGGATTGAAAAGTGAGGAGGGAGAGAGAGGTCTTGTTTTGGTGGGAGAGGGTTCCACTGATGAATGCTTTTATGGCTGAAGATAAATGTTTTGTGAAAGGAGATGAGGACCTTTTGCTCAGTTTTGTCTATGAGTTTTGGAGTTTAAAAACATCACTCATCCTGCCTTAGGAGCATGCAATTTGGAGTTCTTGGGATAACTGGAGCCTGAGAAAACAAGAGGGCATGGACCCACAGAGGAGATTTTTTGGCAAATGAGGAGGGACAGTGACCAAGGAGAGGGTAACAGTCAGTGATAAGCTACATAACTGGGGAAGTGATAGTGGGTCTTGCAATGGGGAAGGTCCTTTATGTCACCCACAGGAAATAGCATTTTTCTGAGAGGGAGGCACAGTGAAAAAGGGAAATCTGCAGGGCAAACTCCACAAGGCAATGGCAGAAATTGCTTAGAGGGGAACCCAGAATGGATACCTCAGAAATTTTTATTCCATAAGGAATACAGAGAATAGAGAGGGAGTAGATAGGGGTCATGGACCAGAGAATGAGGGTTTGCAGAAAACAGAAAGAAAATATGGATAATGAAGAGAATGAGCGAGAGAGGTCAGCTCTGGAAATGGACACAAAAAAATGAAATTTTAAAAACTAATGGGAAGGACTAGTTGAAGGAGAGGAGAAGAAGGAAGATTCTGCTTGACTACCTGAGAGGAAAGAAAAGAAGAGAGGAATTAACTAGACAATAGCAGGGGGAAAAACGAACCAAAAAAAAGCATCCAAAAAATAACAAATTAAAAAAGCGTTGAGGTGAAGAAAGCCAGTGGAAGTAGGTCCACTTTAAGAAAGATTAAGCCAAAGTAATTGAAGAGACATAGACTGTATTTATAGCAGAAGAGGAAATAAACAATATTAGAGACAATATAAATCTGACTCTCATAACCTTAAATGTGAATGGATTAAACTATCTAATAAAACCAAAAAATGCCAATTTGTTTAAGAAAACAAAGCGAGATTAGGAGAACCAGCTCTATGTGTACACTGACAACAATAAAATCAACAAACATACGTTAATCTTGTCACAACTAGAATTTAACAAAGGGGTAAACTGAAGCAGATCTTCACACAAAATAACACTTATTAGTAGGGGCATGCTACCTGTGAATAAATGGATCAATGACTTGCCTCCATTTTTGCCTAATATCCTGAGCTGTTGGACAGCTCCTTTTATAGGTTTTGGAGAGCACAGAACAAAGAATAGGAACAGGGCAGATGACATCATGGGAGGAAAGGCAACATGACGGGTTACAGAGCTAAGGCAGAGGGAACAACGTGACTGGTTGAAAGTTTGGTAATGGGAGCTAGCAACAACCCTCCCTCCTCTTTCCTCATGAGACTAAGAAGTGCTCATTGTTTGAGTCCAGGTGAGAGATAGCAGCCCAAATTTTTGTACAACAAACCAGAAATCCCTGAAGGATGGCTTAGTGGAGTAAAGATACCAGGCCCAAACTCCCCTTCTGTACACACACATTCTCCAAAATTAGCAAAATTCTTTGAGGCACAAAAGCTAGCTTAACCTATTACAAGCCAGCTGAACTCTGGACTAAGTTCAAAGACAAAGAACGATCACTTAAGCAGTTACAGGACAAAATGAATTAATTGTGAATAGAATCAATGAGAAAATGATACAGGATCAATCATAATCTTTTCAATCTCCTACTGTAAACCAGACACTACACTAAGCCTAAAGACACAAAGACAAAAACAAAACAGTCTCTGCCCTCAAGGACCTTGCTTTCTAATGGGGGAGACACCATGCACACATATAAATGCATATGGAACACATGCAAAATCAAGACAAGGAAGAGGAAGGGCATTGGTACATGGCAGGATCAGAACAGTAGAGACTTCATGTAGAAGGTGGTACTTGAGCTGAACCTTGATGGAAATGATAAATCCTAAGAGCTAGTAGTGAGAAAGGACTGAGTCCCAGGCCTGGGCAACAGATGGGACAAAGTCACAGAGATAGGAGATAGATGGAGTGTCATTCAGACCAATAGCAAAATTTGGCTGGATGAAAAGAGACAATATTTGTAAAGTGCTTAGCGCCATAACCACCACACAATAGACATTGTTCCCTTTCCTTCCTCCCTACAGGGTATGTTGAAGGCCAGAAAAGTTGGCTGGGGCCAGGATGTGAAAAGGAAACAATTATGTGGAAGAAGAAAACAAAAGTGACAGGTAAGAGATACAATACACACATACATATATGTGTGCATATATACACATATACATATATGTATATACATGTGCACACATATACATGCACATATAAAATATATATTCTACATGTATTTGTATATATATGTACATGTTAATGAAACAGAAAGTATGTCATATAATATAATTGTGTGTGTGTGTGTGTGTGTATAATTCACTTAAGAGTAGGAAGCATTTCATTTTTGTCTTTCTATACCCTAGCACTTTACACAGTGTGTGGAAAATAGTTAAAGTGCTTATTTAATGAATTTAATTTCAAGTGGACTTAAAAAGGAACACAGTGAAAACCTATTTTTGTGTTTGCTTGCTGTCTGCTTTATTTCTAGATTGTTAAATAGTAAAGCACCTAGCCAGTGCCTGGAACATAGGTGATGCTTAAGAAATCTTTATTGGTTGATGGATATGAAATGTTATGCCCTATTTTGCTAATGTATGCAGTTATTGGATTTTGTGATGTTTGTGGGGTTTACAGTCTTTGAATTATGAAATAAGAAGACAGTAGAGTGCTTTGCTTCCCACCTAAATCCAATGTTTGGCTAATGAGGGGATAATAGCTTCAACTGGTTTAAGAAAATGAGTAAAATCATCTGGTTTTTATTCTGACAAAGAAGGGGCAGCAAATCAGAATTCCCATTGTCCTTCAAAGGATCACCTTAACCAATGAGGCATGCAGAACAAGTCAGTATTGTAATCGCTAAGGCAACCAGTCAAATGATGCTTTGAAATCACTCAATAGCCCATCTTCCTCTGATGTTGTTCTGTTATTTCAGACTCTTTATAACCCCATTTGGTGTTTTCATGGCAAAGATGCTGGAATAGTTTGCCATTTCCTTCTCCAGCTCATTTTACAGATGAGGAAACTGAGGCAAACAGGGTTAAGTGACCCTTGCCCAGGGTCACACAGCAAGTAAGTGTCTAAGGCTGGATTTGAATTCAGATCTTCTTGATTCTAGGCCCAGTGCTTCATCCACTGTGCCACTAGCTGTCTCCCTCCTGATGACAAGTGCCCAACAGAAACCATTCATGTTTCTTTCTCTGCTGTACATGAAATAGCTGACTAGCTCCTGCTCTACATAGCTGACAAATTTGGGCTGGCCTTTAAACAACTCAATGTTTCTTGGACAGAGCAGTCAGGCATGAAGTCAGGAGACCTGAGTGCAAACCATGGCTGCAACACTTACTAGATTGAGACCATGGGTGAGTTACAACTTCTCCGGGCTTCACAGTTCTCATCTAGAACACTGAACTCACAAAGCCAAGCTCCCTACCTCTTGACAACTCCTGTGAGGAAAGCACTGTGAAAAGTATGTCTTGCTTCATCACAGCTCACAGAAATCTCAGAGTTGAAAGGGATCCCAAAGATGAGTCCAATCTTGAACGCAAAGGTCTTCTCCAACATTCCCACCCAGTGTTCACCCAAGTTTTGCTTGAACAATGTAAAGAAACTCACAACCTCCCAAGGTAACCCATTCCACTTCTGGATGACCCTGATGCTTATAGGAAGTACAGCCTTATTTCAAAGATGTTTCTTCAGCTTCCACTCGTTGCTTTTAGTTCTGTTTGGTGAGATGGGGAGGTGAAAGTGGTGATGGGAAAGGGCAATTAGACCAATTGAACCCATTTTCCATGTGATGATTTTTTAAAATTTTATTTATTTATTTATAATTTGTTAAATAAAACAAGCATTTGCATAATAATAAAAAGACGATTATGCATGAAATTGCAAATCTATTATGTACAACTTGCTATTCCTTTTAAATATGTAATAAAGTTATCATGTCAATTTCTTTTTTTTTTCAATCAAGCACTTGAAGACAACAGCTGTCATGTGCCCACTAAGTCTCCTCCATGTTCATTATCTTCAGTTTACGCAGCCTTTCCTCATATGGCATTGTGGCATTGGGAGGCCCTCTGCCATGCTGGGTGCCCACCTCCAGTTTATTGGTGTCCTCTATAAACTGTGGTGTCTAGAACTGGACATAATGCTCCGGGAGTGCTATAGTGAGGGCACCATCCAACAGGACCTTCCTTGTCTTGCATATCACATGTTTCATAATGAAATCTAAGAGAACATTTGTTTTCTTGGCTACCGCATCTCATTATTGACTCATGTTAAACTTGCATTCCACTAAGACCTTCAGATTATTTTTTTCCCAAATGAACTTCCACCTATAAATGCAAGCTGTTATTATGTTTGAAAATCTTCTTGACATTGAACCAACTCTGCTTAATTTAATGTCCTTGATTTCTCATTAGAATGCAGAAAGTAGAACCAGGAAAATTGTTATGCTCTTTTCCTCTTTTCCTCCCTCCTTTGGTTCGAAAAGAGTATCAAGGGAAGTTTCACATGAACTATAATCTTCTGAATTAAACTTTATTTCCTGGCAGAAAGATGCTGTTTCAGCATCATCCACAAAGATTTCATAGATTTAGCTTTGAAAGCCCAACTGGGTCTTCCTAATGAGAGCTCAATATACACATGTCCACCCCCTTGGCCACTCAAGAGCAATTATATTGGTTTTAGATCCATATTTTCATCTTCAGAGTTCTGACTTTCACTTAAAGGGAAGCAGCTGGGGTTAGCTCAGTAAGAAGGGTTGAATAATTAAAAGAGTCAATACAGCCCTCATTTCTTGGACCTAAAAAGAGGGAGTAATACATAAGATGAATCTGCTGGACAGAGTCTGTTTTATCTCTCTGTAGTTTCTCCAGCAACCAGAACTGAACAGGAAGTACTTGGGCAAAGAGACAGATTGGAAAGCAAGCTCTACAGACAGCTAGAAAGGCTTTGGATATGGTTCCAACAATGGCCTGTGCCTTCTGTCGGAGGTTCGGCCTGCCGAAATACACAGGGGCTCATCACCAGGATGCCAAATGCTAGAACTCAAAGTTTGGGGCCACGATGACCCATGAAACAAATGCTTTGTGAGCTAGGTTATGTCACTGTCTAAAAAATGCTTTGTGATTTAAATTATTCAATAAGGTTTTTTAAAAAAATGTGTATAAGTCTCTCTTTGAAAAAAAAGATTCGGGGAAAAAATGTATAGTTTCAACCTCATGAGAGAGGTAGGGAAACAACTCCACTGAGGACTTAGTCATGGGAGTGGGGGACCTGTGGCCTTCTAGGTCCTTAGGTTCGGCCTTTTGACTGAGTCCAAGTTTTACAGAACAAATACTTTTATTAAGGGGATTTGCTCTGTGTAGTTTGGATTCAGTCAAAGGGACGCACTTGAGGATCTAGAAGGCCACGGGTTCCCACCACGCCCACCCCCCACTGAGAAGATCCTGGGGTTGGGGAGGTGGGTTAGTAGCAGAGGCCTTTGAAAAACAGGGAATAAAACATGTGAAAGTAGGAGACTCTTCACATCCTGCACAGGATTCTTTGCTTGGCTAAAGTACAGTTCCAGGAAAAGAGAGAGGTTGGCATCATGTGGGCAGCAAATAGTGCCCCACCAGTCTCTGATCCTGAGGTGAAGAAAAAATGAGAGAGGAAGTAGCTTAAGGACAGCAATTCAGCTTAGTGAAAACTTCCATAGACTTGTCTTAGTGGAATCAGGGCCCTGAGCATGAATAGCTTCAGAGGCTCTAGGCATGAAGGGAAGGGCTAGAAAGCCTTGATTAAGGTAAATAGCAATGTTTGGCAAAAGCAAACAATGCAAGGTAATGAGGGCTGAGGTAAATTCTTTGGGAGTTTTCTTCCCTATGACTCTTGCTTTAAATTTACATTTCATCTATAAAATTCTTAGAGAGGATACTTATTACTTCTTATATTGGTGATTTAAAGAGTTTATTTTATTTATAAAAAGCAAACTTGACTGGAAAACTTATCCCAAAATTCTGGAATTTCTGTGAACAGGAACCTGGTCCCTCCTACTATGTTGTCTAATGAGCCCTTGTGACAGAAGGGGAGGTTTTCACTTTTTCTTTGGCTCCTCAGCACTTAGCTCAGTGCCTGGCACACAGCGAGCACTTAACAAATGCTTCTTGTTTGATTACCCTGACTTGGAAATACTAGGTTGCTTTTATTCTAACAAGAATTATGAAAAAAATTAAAATAAAAAATAATCACGGAACCATAGGCTTATAGCTACAAGGAGCATTTAATTTTTGAAATACTGTTTTAATTTAAAATTTTTTTCAGTTTAGAAAAATCCATTTTATCTCTCTCATCCACCTCACTGGAGGGAAAGAGAGAGAGAGAGAAGGGAGGGGAGGGAGGGAGGAAGGAAGGAAAGAAGAAAGGAAAGGGAGAATGAAAAGAAAAAGGAAAAAAGACAAAGAAAGAAAAGAAGAGAAAGAAACATTGTGACAAGTATGCATAGTCAAGCAAAACAAAGTCGTTCATTGGCCGTGTGCAGAAAATCTATGCTTCCTATTGTCAATCAGGTGAATAGCTATCTTGGTCATCAGTATTCCTGACTTGTCATTGGTTACGTTGTATTGATTACAGTTCTTAAGTCTTTCAAGGTTGTTTATCCTTACCATATGGTTATTATTGTGTAAATGATTCTCCTGTTTCTGCTCATTTTATTCTGTATGAGGTCATACAAATGTTCCTAGAGTTCTCTGAAACTGTCCCTTTCATCATTTTTATGGCACAATTCCATCACATTTGTATGATATAACTTGTTCAGCTGTTCCCCCAATTGATGGGCTTCCTTCCATTTCAATTTTTTTGCCATCTCAAAAATAAAGTTGGTATAAATTTTTTGTGGTATATCCTTAGTTAGTATTTTGTCTAGCTTATGACTAATCCCTCCCTTAATCTACCCTGTTTGCACTATATACTGACAGTGTCTTCCTCTATAGCTCAGCTGCCGTGGACAGCTCTCACACGGAATCTCCAAGTTTGAAACCCAAGTGTTTCATAGGAAAACCAATACCTCTGGCCAGCTTGAGTGTCTGCTCACATCTCCGCTGGTTCAATCTGAGCTGGCCCTGACCCTGAAGGCATTGGGCTGTCACTTAAGAGATGATAAAATATGACTGTCTTGGTCATGAAAAACTGGAAACATGAGGACCAGCTGCTTCCAGGGCCAAAAAGAAATATATCACAAGGTTTATTGTCTCCCACAAGCGGGAGCTCATATTATCTTTCTCCTGGAAGAAAAGACAGATGATTAGGAGGAAGAAGAGGAAGAGAAGAGAAAAAAAGGAGGAGAAAGATAAAAGGAAGAAGGAGAAAAGAAATATGGGAAGAAGAAAGAGGAGCAAAAAGTGGAAGAAAGAGAAAAAGATAGAGAAGAGGAGGAAAAGAGAAGAGGAAAAGGCAGAGAAGAGGAAGCATAGAAAAAAAAAGAATGGCAAAGAGGAGGAGGAAGAATAGAAATAGAATGATAAAAGAGGAGAAGAGAAAGAAGACAAGGAGGAGGAGGAGAAATAGAAAAAGATAAAAAGAGGAGGAAATGGGAAAAAAAGAAAACTAAAGAAAAGGAAGAGTACGGATGGGGCAGGGCAGCGCAGGGCAAGGCAAAGCAGCTCTCTATTACAGCATTCTTAAACAACGGAGGACAGATTCAGCTGTAGCCCTTGTTTAGACAAAGGCGGCCATCAGTGTCGGGGCAGGAGGGGAGGGCTAAGTAGGAGGCAGCAGCCCCTCCTTCACTTGTCATCACTTAATTCTTTACTCTTCTCTGTATTGATCTGGGCCTGCAGAGTTCCCTTAAACAGTGTTCCTTCCGGAAAGCAATGAAGCCCAGGGTTAAAGGAGCCTATGAATCCTGTCTGCTCCAGTGGCCTCTCTTCACCACCAAGCACCAGCCTCTTCCCTGCCCAGGCCTCCAGTGCCTACCTTTTACCCAAACATCTCCTTTCTCACTCCAGCCAGACAACAGCAGGCCCCACTCCTCTTCCTCTCCTTCATCTGACTTTCTAATCCCCCAGCTGAAGTGAGTCAAGCTGAATCCCCGTCCCTGCACACTTAGGAAAGGCTTCTGGGGAAGCCCTGGCACCGCTGGCTTCTGTCCATTACTAGTGCCTGTGTCCCATATGAGTTATACCAGCATGGATAAAATATTAATGGTGATGCTAAGAATGCATGGAGCCATGGACAATAGTAGCTAAAGGCAAGCAGCCAGGATGAGGGCTGACTGCTTCCTCCAAGAGTCCAAAATGCAAGCGTTTAGCCATTGCACATATATTGGAATACTTCTTTTTGCTCTTTAATCCTTTCTATTTCATATATACCTCCATATGTATTCATTGTCTTTCTAACTTGGCTTTCTGAGAGCAAAGATAGTTTTTCCCTTCGTATCCTTCATAAATTGACTAAAAAAATGGGTCTCTAGAAATGGTTATTTCTGATATTTCTGTGAGTAGACACCAAAGGGCAAAATCTGGTCCATCTTGCTCTGCTGACTAAGAAACCACTATGCCAGGCACGGGGGGCGGGGGGGGGTGTTACTTTTTCCTTTGGATCCCCAGCATGGAGCTCAGTGTCTGGCTTAATCAGTGGAGATTGATTGACAGGTGTGGCAGGAATGGTGGACATAGAACCCAAAGTGCTGAATTTGAATCTGAGCTCTGCTACTTACTGGCTGTATAACCTCAGTGGGCCCTGGTTTTCTCATGTGTAAAATGAATGGATGGCACTGGCCATTCTCTATGGATTCTTCCCTCTCTAAATTCTATGAAGCTATCTTTTCTAAACACTGGAGATTAACTGCTCCAGAAGTGCTTAACCTTGTATCCTAGACCTCTTTTGTAGTCCGGTGAAGCCCATGGAACCCTTCTATGAATAATGTTTTGTAGTTGGCATTCATAGGGCAGCCAGATGGCACCATAGATATTGGAATAAAGAAGACTCATCTTCCTGAGTTCAAATCCAGCCTAAGACACTTAGCTAGCTGAGTGACCCTGGGCAAGTCACTTCACGCTGTTTGTCTGTTTCTTCATCTGTAAAATGAACTGGAAAAGGAAATGGCAAACCACTCTAATATCTGTACCAAAAAAAAAAAAACCAACAACAACAACCAAATGGGGTCGTGAAGAGTCAGACATAACTGAACAACAACCTGCATTCACAATTAAAGAAGGTCCTAAATTTTAGTTAGAGATCAGTAAAAATAAAGATGTATATTCCTAAGTTCAAGTTCATAGACCCCCTGAAGTCCATCTACAGAACACTTTAGGGATTAAGAATTTCTGATCTAGACCAACACCCCTCATTTTGCTAACAAGGAAAATGGAAACAATGCGATACAAGGCAAAGATCACTAAATCTGGAGTCGGAGAACCTGGGTTCAAGTCTTAACTCTGATATTTCCTGTTGATGTGACCTGGGCAAGTGTCTTCTTCTTCCTGGGCCTTAGTTTTCTAATGAGGATATTAGACTAGATGGTCTCTGAGACCCCTTCCTTTAATACTATGAAGTATTATTATTATGAAGTCCAACATCATGACATCATGGAGCTAGAAAAGACAGAACTGAGTCTCAAGCCAATTTCTTCTCACTCCAAGTCCAGTGCTGAGATGTGTTGGAAAATCTCTCACTAAAGAGTCATTCAGACCCAGGAAATCAGAATAAGGGACAACCAAAGAACTGATTTTTCATCTGATTCAATCTGATTCCCCAAATCTCTGGTATTGTTTATTGTGTCTACTTCTATTTGCTGAATGTTGTCCCCTCCCTCACAAATGGCGCTGATGTGCCAACAAGGTCAAGGATGGGGAGTGTTCAGCCTCTTTCTGACTCAGCCATGCCCATAAATGGGTTCATCCATTATCCTTCCCTCAATAACATTGTCCTGGAAGGTTGTTGATAGAAGGCCTCTACCAATTGCCCCATGCCTTCTATTCACAGTTCTCCCTTTGATACAACCAATCATCAAAAATGTATATATTAAGCACTTTGTTAGGCCAGGGAATACAAAGATAAGAAATGAATGGGTCCCTATTCATAAGTGTGTATTCTACCAGAGAAATCTGAGAAGACTTATATGAACTGATACAGACTGAAGTGAGTACAAGGTGAACAATTTATTCAATGACTATAACATTATAAAGAAAAACAACTCTAAAAGACTTGGGAAGGCAGTATAGTACAAGGGAAAGAATATTGGCTTTGGAGTCAGGAGACTGATTTATGACCTTGGTTAAGTCACTTAATCTCTTTGACCTCAGTTTCTTCATCTGTAAAATACAGGGGGCTAGACTAAATTGCTTCAGAGGTCCCTGCCAGCTCTGTATCTATGATTCTTTGATCCCAAGTCACTTAAACTCTCCGAGCTTCAGTTTCTTCATCTGTAAAATTAGGAAGTTGGACTAAATAACCTCTAAGATACTTTCTAGCTTTAAGCCTGTGGAACGATGACCCTGATTTAAGAACTCTTGTCAATGCAATTGCTAACTGAGACTCCAGAGGACTGATGGTAAAGCATGCTCCTCACTTCCTGCCAGAGAAGAGATAGACTCAGGGTGCAGAGTGAGGCATGCATTTTCAGACACGGCCAATACGCTGATTTGGTTTTGCCTGATTCTGCTTATTTATTAAAGGCAAGGTTTAAAAAAAAAAAAGCTACTAGGAGTTTCTAGGAGAATGCCCTTCTCTAATGAGGAGCTATTATCAGTGATGTAGCATTGGCCCAATGAGGACAGTCCCCGTACTGGATGGAGCCATGATGCTCACCTTTACCTTTTCTGTGTGGGTAGATTTCAGGCTGAACTCCTTAAACAAACAAACAAACAAAAAACAATACTGGGCGAGAAACTCTGCCTGCCTAAAAATAAAAAATCTGGGAGGCCTAGGGTCTCTGTGTATGGTCAGGACTACTGACTCCAAATGTTGCCCAATCCCAGACTTCTATGACTTTTAGAATCCCTAATGCATCTTGCGTTGCTAGAATGGTCTCTTGCGCCCCCCACTGGGCATCCTTTAGTACAGCAAACAACCCTGCCAAGGTCAGAAGCAAGCTAACCGAAATCAATTTAACTCAGTCTTCATTCATTCTTTCCTTTATCCATCTTTCTATCTATTCACTTATTCATTCATCCATCTATTTATTAATTCATTCATTTATTCATTCATTCATCCATATTTCTATCTATTCATTCCTTCATCTATTTACTTATCTGTTTGTTTATTTGTTTGTTTTCTTAACCTACAGCTCTTTGAATTCCCTGCGACCTGCCTGGCCCTTGTGAACTAATCATAGAAAAGACTCCCAGACTTCTCCTGACCTCTCTTCCCCCACTGGGCCAGGAGATTCTACAAGGCCTTCCATAATCTGCCTTTAACCTATTTTTCAGACCTACCTCAGGGTATTACATTTCTCTATGCTGTGCTCCAGCCAAAGGCAGTCTGATCTCCGCCTACCTTTTAGACCATTACACACGCTGTCTTCTGTTCCTGGAATAGTTGATCTGCCCGTTCCCCACTGATTCTTCCACTTACTGATATCTGTTCCCTCCACCAAAGCCTAACTTGGTTGCCATTTTTTCTGTGAAGTGTTCCATGATTCCTTGAACTAAAAGTGATCCCCACTTGAATCAGATAATTTGGCCTTTCCTGTATAATTATTGTCTGCCTTGTATAGTTACTTGTATTCATGCTTTATCCTCATATTAGATGGAAAAATAAAGCCAAGGACTTTTCATCTTTGTAACACAGGGACCTACTAGCTTTAATGATTTTTTATTGAGTATAATAGTTCTTGTGATTATATGAAGTATATTAAGGCATATTGGAAATCAGAAAGACCTGGGTTCATATCCTGCCTCAGACACTTAAACACTGTGTGAGTCTGGAATAATCACTTAACCTCTCTAAGACTTAATTTCTTCATCTATAAAATGGGGATAATAATAGTATCTACCTTCTTGGTTTTGTGAGGATCAAGAGATATTATTTGCAAAGTTCCTTAAAGCTATATAAAGGCTGGTTATTAGTGGTGGTGTTGTTATTAATATACCTCACACAAATGTGAGCTACTATAATCAAGTTCAACCCCCTCATTTTACAGATAGACCAGTTGAGTCCCAGATAAGGTAAGTGATTTGTCCAATGTCATATGAGGAAGCTGGTTTGGAGAAAATCCTTATGGGCAAAAAAATAGAATATGATATGCTTAATGTCATGTGTCTCTTTTTACTGACAGTGACCTTTATTCCCAACCTGTGGTGTCAGGATACTTAGACATGATTTGGTAAAGGAATAAAAGAATCAAGATTGCTTCGCCTCCTCATCTCAAGGCTTAAACATACCTCTGATTGTTTATCTCTCCAATCATGACTGCCTCTCCATTGTCTATCTCTTACTTTGAATAGGAGGAGGAGTCAAGGAAAGAGATGAAGAAATGGTGAAGGGAAAGGAAAAGGAAGAGAGAGTTGGAGGGTCTATTGTTTTCAAGAATTTTGCACCTGTTTAGAAATAGGAGGGGTAGGGGGGGGAAGTTCTTAAATAAGAATTGGCTCCTACAACTGAACCTCAAGTTGGAAAACTAGTTCTAGCCCCAACTTCACTCCTTACAAGTAGCATGACCTCAGCTAAGTCAATTCTCTCCTGGTCCTAGTCAAATCTTGCCAAAAAACTAGGGAGTGGGGCTAGGTAACATCTGCTGTTCCTTTCAAGGTTGAAATTCTGTGATTCTGAAATCACACTCCACCCAGTGCCCAATAGTAAGGACACCTGTTATCTACAAAAATAAGGACAGCAATTACCATAATCCTGTGTGAGATTATTTTATAATCACTCTCTCCAATGGTGAGAATCACTTCCCACCTATGTCTTTTCAAGAGCGTAAGGACCCTTGCTCATGTCCCCTGATAATTCCTCCAAAGGAGGATGCACCAGCTATGATAAGGCTTCTTCTTGATACCTTAACATTGTGAGAGAACCAACGGCTATTCATTGGTTAGCTCCCATTTCCCCGCCTCCCTCCCTATCCATATATTTCGATTTAGAGCTGGAAAGGACACTACACCTCATTTAATTCCCCCACCCATCATTTTAGAGAGGAGGTGACTGAAACCCCAAGGTAGTAAGCAACTCAACCAGCGTCACATAGCTAGTGTAAGGTAGATTCCCAAACTGAGGTCTTGCCAACTTCAAATCCAGCACTCTATCCACTGTACCACACTGCCTCATGTATCTCTCTGACATTTTTATGGATCTTCTTCTATAAAATTCTTCATGGAATACCTTGCTGCCTATTGAAACCTATCACATGCTTCTCCATTGCTCTTGGGAGGACCTGCAAAGTTACATCTTTTGATCTTCTATAATTTTTGACCATATATCATCCCCAAGAGAATTATTGGTGTCCAGAGGTGAGCCTTTGTTTTAGGAAGAACGTTGGGGTCCTTAAAAACTCTCCTCAAAGCAATACAAATCACATGCAAGAAATCCCTGAAGCCTGCTCCTCCTATTCAAGTCTGGCCCAATTCACTGTTCCTCTGCTGTGTCTATTCAAGGGACATTGTTTATATACCTGCCATAACCACTCATCCACAAGAATCTTCATGTTAAATAAATGTTTAGATATAATTATTATGTTATAATAACCAATTGAAATGTAATCAAATACTCATTATATTAGTATTATGTACTATCGTTATCAAGCAATGATTGCTACATAGATGGTTCTGGATTTCTGAAAAAAAATCACCAATTGGAGTTGTGAACTGATCCAATCATTCTGGAGAGCAATTCAGAACTTTGCCTAAAGGGCAATCAAACTGTGCATACCCTTTGATCCAGTAATATTATACCCCAAAAAGATCAAAAAAGGGGAAAGGACCTATTTGTACAAAACTATTTATAGCAGCTCTTTTTGTGGTGTCAAAGAACTGGAAATTTAGGGGATGTCCATTAATTGGGGAATGGCTAAACAAGTTGTAGTATATGATTGTAATGGTATATTGCCATGCTATAAAAAATGATAAGCAAGCTGATTTCAGAAAAACCTGGAAAGATATGTATGAACTGATGCAAAGTGAACTGAGCACAATCAGGAGAATATCATACAGAGTAACAACAATACTGTATGATGATCATCTATGGATGACTTAGCTACTTTGATCAATACAGTGATCGAAGACAATTCCAAAGGACTTAAGATGAAAAACGCTCTCCACCTCCAGAGAAAGAACTGATGGAATCTGAATGCAGATTAAGGCCTGTTATTTTTCACTTTCTGTATTTTTTTTGTGTTTTCCTCCTTTGGCTCTGTGTCTTCTTTCACAACCTGACAAATCTGATAAAATGTTTTACATGATTGAACACGTATAACCTATATCAAATTGCCTTCCATCTCAGGTAGGGGGCAGGCGAGGGAAAGAGAGAGGAAATTTGGAACTGATTTTTAAAGGAATGTTAAAAATTGCATTTACACATGACTATGTAAAAAGAAAATATTATTTTTTAAATCACCAATTAATAAAACAACTGACTTACCTGTTTGTGTTATATTACCTCAGTAGAATGTAAGCCCCTTGAGGGCAAAAACATTTATTTTTATATTTGTATTCCTAGCATCTAGCTCAGTGCATTGCAAATAGTAGGTGCTTAATATATTCAATTCAATAAATATTTAATAACTGCATACTATATGCAATTGACTTAAAATTTTTGAAACCCCCTCTTAAAACTGAGATATAGAGAGATGAAGTGAGTTCTCCAAGGTAAAAGGCAAAGTGAAAGAGGAACTATAACGCAGCTATAAATGAATGACAAAGCATTTATTAAGTGCCTACCATGTACCAGTCATTGTGCTAAGCACTGGTGATACAAAGAAAGGCAAAAGCAGTCCCTGTGTTACATTCTAATGAGGGAGACAACATGTGAAGATTGACAAAAACCAGAAAATGTATAGAGTAGTTGGAAGGTAGTCTTAGAGGGAAAGACCCTAGCAGCTGGGGAGACTGGGAAAAGACTCCTGCAGAAGGAAGTAGTCAAGTCAAGTCTTAAATGGAACTGGGGATGCTAGGAGACAGATGTGAGGAGAGAGAATGTCATAGAAATGAAAGAAAAGCCAATACAAGAGCAAGGTGAGTGGAAACGGAGTGTTATATAGGTAGGGAAGTCTGGTTGGGTCATGGAGTGATTGTGAGGGAATAAAGTGCAAGACTGGAAAGGCATGTTTGTGAAGAACTTTAAATGGCAGTCCAAGAACATTATATTTACTTCTGGATATAATAGTCACTGGCATTTGTTGAATAAGAGAGTGATATGGCAAAACCTGCAGGAAAAATAACTTGTCAATGGTGTAGAGGATGGATTGGAGTGGGGAGAGACTCAAGACAGGATCCCAAATTAGAAGGCATCTATAAAACCCAAGGCCTTCCCTCAGTCCTTAATTAAACATCTCATGGAACCATTGACAAGAAGCAGAGATTCACTGGCCACACCCCAACTTGAACATCCAAGCCCAGGCTTGAGGCTTCCAACCCTGGTTCTGTTCCCTCACTGTGGGACTTTAAGGCAGGCCACTTCAGTTCTCTGGGCCTCAGTTTCCCTATTTTACAGATGAGAGAAATGGATTCTATAGGGCTCTTGTAGCTCTAATTCTAAGGCACAGATTCTACTGCCTCTTCAATCTTTCCACTTCCTTGATTTAGCAAATACTGAACTTGGCAGCCATTTGGTTCCACCCCAGAGGCAGCCAAATTTCATCAATGACTGTTGCCTCTTTTTTTAAGATTTTATTTGCAACTTGGAAACCTGCCCACCTGCTTGAAACAATTTGGGATGAATGGCTATGTTTCCAGATGCCAGAGTCAGGTATTATTATAGTCATTCCTCAGCTCTGCCCACTTTTGTTTTATTTCCTCATCTTAGCAAAGATTGTCAGATGAATTGCCATGACAGCTTTTTCTGCTGAAATACTAACCCTAAACTAAGGAAAGAAGGAAGGAAGGAAGGAAGGAAGGAAGGAAGGAAGGAAGGAAGGAAGGAAGGAAGGAAGGAAGGAAGGAAGGAAGGAAGGAA
>NW_020954551.1:4509131-4552438 GCF_900497805.2 Vombatus ursinus | reverse complement strand
GAAGGAAGGAAGGAAGGAAGGAAGGAAGGAAGGAAGGAAGGAAGGAAAGAAGGAAAGAAGGAAGGAAGGAAAGAAAAGGAGAGAGGGAAAGAAGGAAAGAAGGGAGCAAAGGATCAAAGAGGGAGGGAAGGAAGGAAGGAAGGAAAAGAAGGAAGGAGGGATAGAGGGAGAAAGGAAGCAAGTAAGCAAGGAAAGGAAGACAAGGGCTTCATAGTAGCAAGACTGCTTCAGGAGACTAGAGTTGGAATGTGAAGTATAAATAACATCCACATCACGAAAGTCAAGCAATTGGCACATGCCAGGCTACATGCAGCGATGGTATTCTAAAGACACAGTGTTCAGATTGTCCCTGGCTTGCAAGCCCATTTGCCAGGTAATTAGGCAGCAGCCAGGGTTTCAAAGCGCAAGGTATGGATCTTTCACAGAAGGGACAATAAAAATTACAAAAAGGACAAAGCAGCTTCCTCCAGTCTTCCCTTGAAGCAGATTTTCTCAAGGCGTGTTATAATAATAACAGCTGACATCAATATATCATCTCCTTTAAGCCTCAACATAAGTTGATAAAGGAGGGACTGGTGATATTTTCAGCCCCATATTACAGATAAGGAAATTGGGGCTCAGACAGTTTAATTGATTGGCCTTTGAAGGCTGAGGCTGTTTTCATTTGTGGCTCTTTATCCCCAAAGGTCCATTAAATACTTGTTGCTTGATTAGCTGTATAAATGGATTGAGGAAAGTCAAAGACAGTAAGGGATGAAAGCCCAGGCTTTCCCGTGGCTGGAGTGGAGGTCCAACAATGGATGTCCTATCCCATGCTGCCTTTTGTTACAGCTTGAAACTTGGAATCATGGGTAAAACACTGGACTTAGAGTCAGGAAGACCTGATTTTGAAGCCCACCTCAGATCACAGCAATGGCTCACATTTTATATGGTGTTTTAAGATGTGTGGAGTGCTTTACATATGAAATCTCATTTTATTTATGATACTTAGTATCAGTTTGGTCCTAGATGGATGAATGGATGGATGGATTAATTAATTTAAAAGGATTTATGAAGTGCTTATAATGTGCAATGTATTGTGCTAAATGCTAGGGATACACATGGAAAAATGTGACAGCCCCAAACTCCAAGAACTTTCTAGTAAGAAGAAACAACACACATGGGAGGTTTCAGCTTCAGGGCAGATGAAAAGGTCCTCTTGGTCCATATGGTATGATACCAAAGCAGGTGGCAATGCTTCTCCTTTAACGTCTGGTTAAAATGTGTCCATTTCTGACGCTGAACCATTTGACAGCGTCCAGGATTGTGGTGGAACGAACTTCTATTCCTACGTCTTCAGTAGCTGTGGCTGAAGCACCCTCAGAAGCAGGTACCACATGCCCAGTGGAGACCATGGTTTCAGGGGCTGGGCTGGAAGCAGGCACAATCATGTGAGTGGCACTGCCCCTCTGGGCTGTTGGGCTGACTTGCCCATGAATGGCAGTTGGCTATCCATTGGTGTTGGTAGCAGTGAGGAAGATGATCTCTTTCTCTAGAGCAATTGTTCCCCCCAATGGTGGCCACAAGGGCCAGGCTGGAACGCTAGACTTAAAAAGACCTGAGTTCAAATCCTTCCTCAGACACTTATAAAAGCCATGTGACCTTGGGCAAGTCATTTAACTTTTCTGTGCTATGATGATGATGATGGTGGTGGTGGTGGTGGTGGTGGTGACAACGACGATGGTGATGATGATGATGATGAGAGATAACATTTTTAAAGCACTTCAGGGTTTGCAAGGAACTTTATCTCATTAATGAAAGTGTTGGATTCAATGGCCTCTAGGTTCCCTTCCAGCTCTAAATCCACGAGCCTGTGATTATTTTTATCATATCTTTCTCCTTGCTACTATTTCTAAAGGATCCCATTCGTCTGAATTCCAGATAGACACAGTCTTGGGGAGGGGGAGGGGGAAGGGAAGAAGCGTATGAGGGAAATATTTCAAGTACATTTTAAGTAATAATAATAATAATAATAACTAACATATATAGAACTCCTACTATGTGCCAGGCACTGTGCTCAGTGCTTTATAATTATTATCTCATTTGATCTTCCCACCAACCTTGAGAGGTGGAGGTGCTCTTATTATTACCATTTTACAAATGGGGAAGCTGAGGCAAGCAGAGGTTAATTGGCTTTCCCAGGGTCATACAACTAGCAAGTGTCTGAGGCAAGATTTGAACTCAGGTCTTCCTGACTGCAGGCCTGACCTTCTATCCACTGAGCCACGTAGCTGCTATGTGTTGGGGTCCTGTACAAGGGAGTAGCCACATTATTTAAAAACAGATTCATCAGATATCACACTCCCATCTTCTTTCACTGAATGTACAAATTTAGACCAATGTTGTTTTTCACCCATTGTCAAGTAGATACTAACAATTGACATGTGTATTTTTCCTTGATGAACAGGCAGCCTTTGGGCCTGTTTGGAGATGGATTTGGAAGTAAGTAAAGCACTCTCCTCCCTCTTCTGATGCTCCCCCCTCAACTTTGGAATGTGGATTATTCTATCTCCTTGCTCTCATTTATCTCTGTGCTTCCCAAACCACAAATGACTGAGAATGAAATGCCCCATACTGCCTGATGGTCGATTCCAGGCTCACAACAATCTTACATTCTCTTGGAATAGGAAGAAACAACATTGGACTCACTTCCCAAAGGCCCATGAAGCTAATGCTTGAAGATATTGGGTGCCTATAGAGACCCATCTCCAAAGGGCCAATGGCATATATAAATTAGGGTATTTGAGCCTCAAAACGGCAATCCCACGTGGTACAAACTTCAGGTGCTTTTATCATCACTTTACAGATGTGAAAACCGAGTCTCAGAGAGTTTAAATGAATTGCTTATATTCTCAATTATTAAATGTCAAAGGCAAAATTTGATCCCTGATCTTCCTGACTTTAGATTCATTAATCTTGCCTTTCAAGAAGGAAAAGGCAGGAAGATAACACTGCTGTAATTGGAGCTTATTCATTAATTGGCTATTTAACAAAAAAAATTATTATAGCTTTCTCTTCTAAGTAGTGGAGAAGATTCAAAATTAAGATGAGACAAAAGATAATGAAATAGAAAAATCTATTGGTGGTCATAGGACCTGGGTTCTAATCCTAGTTCTGCCTTTGTGTGACTTTAGGCAAATCATTCAATCTCTTTGGGACTCATTTTCCTCATCTGCAAAATGGGAGGGCTAGACTAGCTGGCCTCCAAAATTGCTTCCTGCTGAAGGTCTATTCCACTTTGATCCTACAGTAAATGAGTCCTAGAGATCAGAAAACAGAAGAGAAAAATTGAAAATATTAAAAGAAAGGCCAAGGTCTATCTCCTTACTTCTCAATTCCCAATATAATTTGATTCAGTTCAATTTAATAATCATTTGCTTGATTCCCATTTGGTGCCAGGCACTATGGTTTATCTGGCCAAACAAAGATAGAAATGAAATAGTCCTTGCCCTCAAGGGACTTACATTCAATGGGAGAAAACAACATGTACATAAATCAATCAATAGGAAATATGTAGAGTAAGTTGGAAGGTGAAAGCACTAGGGATTAGGGGGATCAGGAAAAGCCTTATACAATGGATGGCCCTTGAATTGAGTCTTGAAGACAGCTAAGCATCCCAAGAGGATGAGGCCAGGAGGCACAGCCAGCTAAGAATTGTGCTCTAGACATGAGAGACTGTTTGTGATAAGAGACAGAGTGCTGCATAGGTATAACAAGTAGACTAGGAAGGCTGGTATATAGAGTATGTAGGGGAGAAGGGGAAGAGATTAATGTGCAATTATCCTATAGTCAAGTATGAAGAATGTTAAATGCCCCAAAGAGGGGTTTCTATTGTATCTTAGAGGTAATAGAAAGCTATTGAAGACTTTTGAGCAGTAGAGCGACTAGTGCTTTAGGAATATCAATTTTGCAGCTGTGTTGAGAATAGTTTGGAGAAAGGAAAAAGGCTGGAGTCTGTTAGGGAGCAGGGGAGCAGGGAGACCAATTGAAACAACCCAGGGCACTTCCTTCACAATAGTCCTATGAAGAAGATAGTTGTTGGCATCAGCCATTAGGACCAGATTCCTGAGAAGTCAGTGTGACTGAGATGTTATGATAAGAATGGCTGGGGTGTCCCATGAAACTTTCTAAGCCTTATTAAAGATTGTATACACACACACACACACATACACATACACACATATGTATGTATATAATATATATTATCTCTATATATAATTACCAAGGCCTAATGCTATTTAGGATTTCCCTTTAAGCAGTTCATTCTAAAGCACTTGATTACATCTTGAAAGGAAATCATCTTACAAGTCATTTTCTTGAGTACTCTTGAAGAGAGGAGAATCTATGTCTGGGTAAATACAACAGTCAGCAAAGTTATGAGCTATCAACCTCAGCTGAATTGACTTACTGATATTCCCCGCAATGAATGAGTTTAAGATCCCCGCTCATAAATAGAAGACTACAGAGTCTGTGATTTTATGGATGTCTTGTGCTTATCAATATCTATGAGAAATGAGGCTGTCTGGCTTTTGAGGGGATACTCTGTGAACCGCATTCCTGTCAATTTCATTTTTTACGATTAAATATTTGGTGCTGTTAGAGGTTATTTAACATTTAATACCATGGTTCTCTCCATTAGGATGATTCTCTTCTTTTCTCAAAACCAGAGCTGATAATGGACTTGAGGTTTGACAGGTGGGGGGTGGAAGGCAGATGTCTTCAACAGTACTCCCTCGGTAATTTTTTCTTTCAAATTCACCTTTAAATTCTTGCAGAGACAAGATTGTATTAGTGCATTGTAAGAAAGACTTTAGGGGTAATGGACTTCAAAGTTTAGCCCTAGTCTCTCCTGAACTGAGCTCAACATATGAACCTGCCAGGTTAAGTAGTTTCCTGAGCAAGAACTCTAGAGGGGAAAAAAAAAGATTCAGTGGTTCCCTATATCCTCCAGAATGGAATACAAACTACTGTTTGGCGTTCAAAGGGTTTGGTTCCAATGTCTTTCTAAATGAATTTCTTACAATAGAGAAAGCCCTGGCTCCAAAGTCAGAGAACCTAGGTTCAAATCCAGCCTCTGGCTCTAATATTACTTGTGTGACCTTAAACTTAGCATTCCTGGATCTCAATATCCTTACCTCCAAAATGAGGGAGTTGGATTAGACAACCTCTAAAATTCTCTCTAGTGCTAAATGTCTGACTCCTCTCCCAACTTCTGTCTCTTTGTTCCAGCCAAACTGGCTTACTTTCAATTGCCAGTACTGGACAGCTCTTCTTTCTGCATGCCTTTGCACAGGCTTGGGTTCTCTTTCTCCTCATACCCACCCCTAGGAATTCCTGACTCTGTTGAAGAGTCAGCTGAAGTCCCCTATCCTACAGGACATCTTTCCTGATCTTCCCAGTAGTTGGGGCTCCCCCTCCATTCCCCAAATACTTTTTAATTGTTTTGTATATGTTTTGTATTGGTTTGCCTGTAAATCTCTTGTGCCCCCCACCACTTACACCTGCATTTTTAGAATGTAAGCACCTTGAGGACAGGTGTTTATATTTTGGGGTTTTTTTTGTTTTGTCTTGTTTTTTGTTTTTGTTTTTTGATATCCAGCCCCCAGCTTTGAAATGGGCAAGACAATATAAAGCCTGGAGTCCTGAAGACTAGAGAAAGTCAATGTTTGCCGATACCTCTTTGCTTTGTTTTGTTTTCCATTCTTAGAAGACTTGGAACACATTCCATTTCCATGCCTTACATTATAATTCCAACCAACTTCTAAGTACTACTTCATCTAAGCTCCATATCATAAACTCAGAATTAAAAGCTAGAAGAGACTTTAGGGATCATCTAATCCAACGCCTTTATGTTACAAATGATGAAATTGAGAAGACACAGAGAAGGGAAGGCACTTACCCAAACAAATTGTACCTGCAAACAGTAGCAGAATCAGCATGTGAACTCTGGTCCCATTCTCTTTCTACTCAACCAACCTGCTTCTGCTTTGTGCTCTTCATAAATCCTTCACTGTGTGTTTGAAAAAGAAAAGCAATGCCGATAGACTTCCCACAGCTTCTTCCATTTCTCTTGTTCTCTCTACCTCTTTCTCCCTCCCTCCCTCTCTCTTCTCTCTCTTTCTACCTCTGTCTCTGCCTCTATCTTTGTCTCTCTGTCTCTGTCTCTCTGGGCCTCTCTGTCTCTGTCTCTGTCTCTTCATGTCTCTCTCTGTGTCTCTGTCTGTCTGTCTGCCTGCCTCTCTTTTTCCTTCCCTCTCTCTCTCTCTCTGTATGTATGTATGTGTCTCTCTTTCTCTCTCCCCCTCCTCAGTTATTTTTGTACTTGTACTCCCTGCCCTCCCCCTACCCATTACTTTGTAAAAATCCTCCCCAAGCCCTACAAAGGGTATCTTTGTATTCCTAGTGCTTATAAACTTGCCTTGAATATAAAATGTTGTTCAATGGAATCAGTCTTCCCCATCCAAAAGTGATCTGGCCCTTTTCTGAACCTCCCACTACTCTTTCTACCTCTCTCCCATATTGTCCTAGTTGTAGAAATAATGGGTGTGAAAAATGTAATCAACCACAGGCTCATAGATTGAGAGCTGGAAGGGACCTTAGAACTCATAGATCATAGATTGGAGCAAAGAAGGGAAAAAGAGAGAAAGGATCACAGAATCTTAGATTTGGAAGGGACATTATAGGCTGCCTCATCCAACCCATGCTGGAAAAATAATATTTTCTACAACATAGGTGTCAAACATAGACTTACTGTATTACAGCAGCATTGCTAATAGCTACAGCTAGAATCAGATAAAAGATACTTGGGAAATATTAAGTAAACTAAATGAAAAGACAATAAAACACAGATAATGTTAATGTGTTGTTTTCTAAGAGAATGTGTGGCCCTTGGCAATCCTTACATAGAGATTAGTGGCCCTCTTGTCTAACTGAGCTGGACACTACTGTTCTACAACAAGCCTGACCAGTGGTCATCCAGTTTTTCATGAAGACCTCCAGAGAAAGGAAAGCCACTACCTCTTGGGGCAGCCATTTTGGCCTCTGGACAGCTCTAGTTGTTAGGAAGTTTTTTCTGATGGCAAGTCTAAATTTGAGTCTTTGCACCTTCTGTCCCTTGATATTGGCTGTGTCCTTCGGTATCAAACAGAACAAGTCTCATCCCACCCCCATGTGACATCATTTCAAGTACTTGAAGACAACTATCCTGCCTCCACCTTGAGTCTTCTATTTTCCAGGTTGAAGGTCACCAGGTACTTCAAGCTAGATTGGTATGGTATGAATTCAAGGCCCCTGTCCTTAGAGAAATCAGGGAAGACTTCAAGATGTGACATTTGAATTGAGCCTTGGAGAATAGGAAAGATTTCAATGGAAAGTGATTGAAGGAAGGAGGTGGTGGGTATTCCAATATTAGAAAACAATGTGGGTTGAGGCCCAGAAATGGAAAATAGATGATCCATGTTCAGGAAAGCCTAAGGAGTCCAATTTGACTATAATCTAGGAAATATGTAGAAGACTCATGATAAAAAAAAAAAAAGGCTAGAAAGGTTGGACCTGTAGTGTTGTGCAAATTTCTTGGGATGAGCACTGATTTTGATGTGGTTTTTATGTTGTGAAAAAATTGTTATGAATATGTTCTACTACTGAAGGGAGTCTCAGCCTGGAGGTGGTGAGCTTGTTTCTTTTTTAAATATATCGATAACAATTTTAATAGAGTAAGTTTCCTTTGTAATCCTGTGTATTTTATTTTATGCCTTTAAAATATTATTCTGAGAAGTTATCTATAAACTTGACCAGATTGTCAGAGGGGTCCAGAACACACAAAAATGTTACAAATCCTTATTTTGCTGACTCTATACTGACTCAGAATACCTGACCTTGACCAAATGAAACTGGATGGGACTTGTTTCTCCACTTTTAGTCATGTCTCTGTCATCTGAATGCTACATATCACTTCATACACATCTTTCATTGCTCTTTTGTTGAGTTTGTGATGTTTAAAAAGTTCAAGAGAGAATTTATGGGCCAAATAGTCATTTTATTAATAATGCCAGTGTTTTTATTTAAAAAATTATGATCATTTGGCCATGTCTCTCTTAAACCAAAGACAATCATGGTGGCAGGCTCATGGCTCACAGCTTACATGTACTTTGGAAGAGTATTTCCAAAGGTGGCAATCAACTCTGATTGGTTAACAATCAAGGAGAGAATGAATGTTACAATGAGGGGCTGAAACTATAAACTTTATTTACATTATTTACTTCTCAGTTATCCCCAGCCTCGGGCAATCTATTCAAAGAATTTATCCCTACTCAAACCTGAGTAGAGCACAATGGCTCCCTACCTAGGTGGGATCTCAATCCAATCTCATTATCAGTAATGTCCTTCAAGAGACTGAACTTTTGAAATCTGGACTTTAGAAAAAGGGCGGGACCCAGGAGCTCCCCAAATAATTGGTTATTAATAATCATTTCTGTCACATTTTTAATTTTAGGGATATTACTTCAAAGATACACAAACATTTTGTAACTCCTAAAGAGCACAACTCAATGACTATTAGAGATATTGCAGTGATTATTTGGTGTGGAGAAGTCAAATGTTTTAAGAGTTATTCACACTCACAATGAAACAGGACCAGTTTCAAAGCACAATGGAAAATGCTGTTGAAGAAAAACAATGCCAAGAACTGTTACACTATTTCTAAAAAACACCCTAATTAACCCCCCCCAAAATGAAGATCTTCAAAGGGACTTGGCAAGTGAAAGGGTTGGTTTTGGTTCTTCTACAATTCAATGCAAACTTTTTGAAGTTGGAAAAAAAATTCCATGAAGAAAAAAAGTTCTTGTCACTGCCAAGACAATACAAAGACTAGAGTACTAAAAACCAGGAAAAGATGATTTTTACTTATGCCTCATTTTTTCATTCAAGGTTATATAAAAACCACTGTCAGAAAAAGTCTAGATGAGCCTATTAAGTTGTGGTCATCTTTACTGGGCATAGAATATCTTCCCTAAAATAATATTTTGAGGATTCTTTTATTTCCAGGAAATTTAGGCCTGAAAGTCCTTTCCCTAGTGAGGAAATAATGAGCTCTGATAAACCTATTCTGCAGAGAAGCAGAATTATTTAGGAATTGTACAAGTTCTCAAATGGAGATGGAATACTATAACATGATGACCTTTCACCCTGTCACCTGCTACAAAATTTTAAGAAATGGATCCAAGTCACAGATATAAACGTGCTACAATTCTGTAGGTCCTTACCTAATTTAAACTCTATTGAAATTAGGCCAAGCTTGGAAAAATAGACCACTCATTAAAGGTGTGCTTAAAATAGAATGTAATAAAAGTATGATTTCATGATCAAGAATCAAAAGATGTGTCCAAATCTTGTGAACTCAATGTCAAATCACATAGAACAAGAGATTGCAACAAAGTTAGTCTAAATTGCGTGCTTTTTTTTTTAAGATTTTTAAGTTTGATGGCATGTTGGATATCAGTAAATGTCATTGTTTTACTCTGTCCAAGTTACTTTGCACACAAGGTGGGCAAAGCCCCTTTAGTGCAAAGAGAACAATAGCCTGACTTTATTCTGCATTAGTCAGACTACCTAGCTAGAACATCAGGAAGAATCTGAGAAGTGTGTAAAAGTGTGTAAAAGATAAACCAAGAACTGAATAGAGCCTGAAAGTATAGACCAATGAGATTAATGCATATCCTGTCATAAGACAAGGATCTCAGTTTTAGAATACATCATTAGTTGGCTTGTAAGCATTTCAAAGGAGACAATAATCACTAAACAATCACATCTTTATAAAAAAATTGTCATGCCAGGTTAAACTCACTTTGTTTTCTAATTGGATGTCTACACTGGTAGAGTAAGTTTTTTATTTGTATCCTTAGATCTTAGCATAGTTTGTGGAATGTAGGAAATGACTAATATATGCTTTTTAATCCATTCACTAATTCAGAGAATGATGTGGAAAGATGGAGGGGACTAAATTTTCAAGAATAGGCCCTAATTTCTGTGTGCCATCTTGGAGGGAGGTCTCTAATGGAATGCCCTCAAGGATCTGGCCCAGCCCTGTGCTTTTCAACATTTTAATCAACAATCTGGGTAATACCAGAGAAGATGTTTGTCAGATATACAGAAGAAATGATGCAGAGAAGGAAAGCCAAAATGTTAAGTAATAGGATCATGATCCCAAAAAGATCTCAACAGACTACAAAGATGGGCCAAATCTAAGAAGACAGAATTTAATAAGGATAATATAAGAGTCTATACTTTAGTTTTTAAAAAATCAACTTCACAAGTACAGGCTAGAAGAGTAGTGACTAGACAACTGTTCCTGTGAAAAAGGCCTGGGGTTTTTTAGCAGAATTCAGGCTCCATATGAGGCAGTCAGGTGACACAGCAGCTCCCCAAAAGATAATGGTAACCTAGGCTGCATTGAGAGGCAATGTTATCCAGCATGACCAAGGGAATATTTCCACTGTACACTGCCCTGGTCAGACCACATCTGGCAATTATTGTATTTGATTCCAGATAACACATTTTAGAAATTTGCTCACTGTATCTCCAGACACAGTGAATAGAATTCTGGTCTTGGGGTTAAGAAGCCTTAGGTTTAAATCCTACCTTTAGAATTTGTTAGCTGCACAGTCCTGGACATATCACATAATCTGTTTTGCTGTTTAAATTTATTTTATTTTTAATTTATGGAATAAAATAAGCATTTCCATAACATAGTATAATAAAAAGATGGTTCCATATGAAACTGCAAATCTATTATGTACAGCTTGCTGTTCTTTTAAAATATATAATAAAGTTATGTAAATTTCTTTCTTTTCTTTTTTCTTCCTTCCCCTGCCACCCTACAGATGTCTACCATTAGACACACACACACACACACACACACACACTCACATACATATGTGTATATATGTATAGTCTATACATACTTCTATTTATCAGTTATTTCTCTGGATGCAGATAGCATCTTTCTTCATATGTCATTTATGGTTAATTTAGGTATTTATAGTGATCAAACTGACTTATTCACTCAAAGTCATTCTTAAAAGAATATTGCTGTTATTGTATACAATGTTCTCTTGGTTCTGCTCATTTCACTCTTCATTATTTTGTGCAAGTCTTCCCATGTTTTTCTAAGATCATCGAGCTCATCATTTCTTACAGCACAGTAGTATTCCATCACAATCATATACTACAACTTGTTCAGCCATTCCCCAATTGATGCACATCCCTTCAATTTCCAGTTCTTTGCCACCACAAAGAGAGCTGCTATAAACATTTTAGAACATGCAAGTTATTTTCCTTTTTCCCTACTCACCTTTGGAAATAGACCAAGTAGTGGTATTCCTTATAGGCAGTTTAATAAGTTTTGTCTCAAGACTGTCTCTAGGACTTATTAATTAAAGCACAGATGGATTAAGTCTACATTGGGGGTTGGGTTTCCCACACCTGAAGTTCTTCTCACACTAACAAAATCTTAAATCCTTCCTGTATTCACATATCCCCTGAATCCATTATGGTGTCTTGTACATGTGAGGTGTTTAATGTTTATTGAATGAAATTAAGCACATAAACTAGCTGTGGACTTGTCTGGAAGAAGCAACCAGATGATGGTCAATGGACTACAGACCATGCCGCAAGAAAATGGTATGAGGAAACTCAGGATGTTTAGCTTGAAAATGAGAAGTCATAGGGGGAATATGATAGCCATCTTCAAATATTTTAAAAACCTATCATGTGTAAGAGGCATTTCATTTGTTCTACTTGGCCCCACTGGGTAGGATTAGAGAAATGGGCATAATTTACAGGAAGGAAGATTACAGTTGTATAGAAATAAAATTTTCATAACAATTTGAGAAATGGGAAAAGTCAGAGGGAGATAATAAACTTCATTTTGATGGGGGTCTTCAATCAGAAGCTGGATGACCATGTTTTAACTATGATATATAATGTATCCATGATCTGGCATGAGTTTGACTGGATGCCTCTCAGGTCTTTTCTAATTCTTAGATTCTGAGAGAATTGGTTGAAAAAAAAGGGAGTGTTTAGCCTAGAGAAGAAGAAACAAGATCTATTTTGAATTGCTAAAAGAAAGAATAGATTGATTCTCCTTTACCCCAGAAGGCAAAAATAGGACAATTGGATGGGAGTTGCTGGGGGACTTCAATTAGACTTACTAGCAATTAGAGCTGCTCCAGAATGGAGTCTCCTTCTTCTAGAGTCCATGAGATCACTTTCACTGGAGGTTTTCAGATGGAAGCCAGATGGCTTCTGGTTGGGGATGTCATGGAGAGTGAAGCTGAATTTGAACCCAGATCTTCAACACTCTGTCCCCTGTACCACATAGCACATTTATTAAATACCAAAGGAAATTCTTATTCAGATACCAGTTGGACTAGGTGACCTAGGTGAGGTCACCTTTCAACTCTGATTTTCTGTAATTGGAGAGAATGAATGAAAAAAACCTTATTATAAGGAGTCCATGCTGCTTTGAAATATTTTTAACTTGATTGAGTTGAGTTAGGGGTGGGGAGAGTTAATAAGTAGCAGTAATGATGAAAAGAAAGGAAAGAAAGAAGGAAAAACACGTCCATAAGACTTTTTTTTTAATGCACAGGGGAGGAGAAGGAAGTTCAGAAGAGGGCACAGACCAGTTTCATTACTATTGTGTTGAACTGAATACACTCAAATAGATCGGTGACTTCACCAATTTCTTAGTTTTGTCCAATGTCTCAGATCACCACCCATCCATGCCTGTCCATTTCTGTGTGATGCACATCCATGTCCTTGCAAAAGCTCATCTCAAGTGAGCCATGCCAGGAATGTGCTGGTAAATGCTCAACAACCAGCTCTCTGAAATTGTCATCTATCCTAGGCTTTTCAGTTTAATATACAGGATTAACCTTTTCTCACTTAAGTCTAGACAATCACCAGAACTCTAAATCAAGCCCTGATTTGTAGCATTTGGTGATTTCTGAGGTGCAAATACTTACAATTAAAATGGAACAATGGACTCTCACAGCCAGTTAGAGCTAGCTCCAGTTCACCCATAGAAGCACCCAACAAACTAGAGGCTCCCCTCTATTTCACTTGATACTGTGAGGATACTTTGGCCAACCACTGTCATCCCTAATATACACTACTTCACAGTTTTGCAGTTTCATTTACAATCATTTATTTTGTTCTATTATGTATGCAAAATGTTCATGTTCATTAAAGTTGGCAGGAAAAAACAAGTTTATATTTAATAAAGAGAGGGGTTAGAGAAGGATATTACATTTAGAATCAGAGGATCTGAGTTCATTTCTTGCCTGATACATCATCATTATGGTCTTAGGCAAGTCTCTTACCCTCTCTTTGGTTCCATTTTGCTATAAATAAGGGAGTTAGATCTATGAAGTCCCATATTTCTCAAAATCTGTAATTCTATGATGCTAAATTTGGAAGAAGTTACCAATTTTCCTCAAGACAGGGAGTTTCTGCATCTCTATTTCATCATCTGTAAAATAAGAGAGGTCTATAATGTCCCATATTGCTCAAAATCTATAATTCTATGATGCCAAATTTAGAAGGAGTTATAGATTTTCCTCAAGGGAGGGAGTTTCTGAACTGGGAAATCCCATCATGGATGAAATCACCAGCCTAGACGAAGATGAAACAAAAACTCCAGGAACACATTTCTTTGGCATAAGAAGGCAGAACATGGTAGTCTAGGGACTGAAATTAACTTGTGTCATTGTCATTGTAAGATGATTGGGGATACAAGCACTGGCCACCTTTCATACAATGGAGTGGAACAAAAAATGAAATCATTTGATATTTGCAAGTAGAATGTAAAAATTAAGGCTGTGCGCTTCCAAAGAAAATGTGCTTCATTATCACAGGCCAAACACATAAAACAAATAGGGCAGAAATACAGCTATCTGTTCACATAAAACATGCAGCAGAAATTTGGGTACAATTCTGGAGTCACTTAAATGCCTCTTCTATCTTTTTATAGCACAGCCAAGAAGGGCAGAAAATTATGACACACTAATTATGATGATGGATGGATAGCCAGTCCTCTCTGTTAGCGACACCAGAGGAACACAGACCAGCATTGTGGACTGCATCCTTCAATAAGCAAGACACTTAAGATTGTAATGGGCAATATAGATTAACAACATTAGGTTAAAGCCAGATAACTCTCTCTCTCTCTCTCTCTCTCTCTCTCTCTCTCTCTCTCTCTCTCCCTCCTTCCCTTCATTTCTCAAGCTTTATTCCCCCATGGAACTGTCCTACTATATTTTGTTCAACTCCTTGTTTCCAAGGCATAATCTATGTATATCAGCTCTCCTAATTAAAGGTGATGTTCTGCTTGCTTTCTCCAGCTCCTCCAGACAGCAGGGGGTTCTGGGAACAAGGGATTAATGAGGCCTTAGAGAGGGAGCCATCTTTTTCAAAATCTAGATGAGGTTGTAGGAGGAGGCATTATGAAAGATGAGCAGTACAAATCAAACAAATCACAGGGAGACATCATTCTGCTTTCATAAAATGGTGTTCTTTTGAAAGTGTTGATAAGAAATCCAGTGCATCTGGAAAAGTAGGATGGGAGTCTTGGAAGAAGGATATGTTTCTCATGCATGCAGGATGCCAATGATATATAGGACTACCATCAAGGTCAGCACCTGGAAGGGTTTGTTAGAACAGTTATAAGATGGTATAACTCAAGTGCCAGGGAAGAACTGGGTTGCAGTAACCAACCTCTTTTCTTTTTGAGTCCATCTGAATCTTATAATAATGATAATTAATATTTATATAGTACTTTAAAGTTTGTGAAACATTTGATGTAAGTAGAATGAGAATCAAAGAACTTTAGATTTAGAAATGGTCCAGAGTTGCTATCTACTCCAATAAATACCACCTCCCCCTCAGAAACAATTCCCTCTGCAACATACTCAGCAAATTCAGTCTTCCCTTGAAGGCTTCCAGTGAAGGGGGCCTACCATCTCTGGAGGCAGCCCATTCCACCTCTGGGCAGCTCTAATTATTAGGATCATTTTCTTGACACCCAAGCCTAATTCTGCCCCTTTGCTTCTGCCCAAGGCTCCCTGGGGATGAGCAAAACCAAGTTAATCCCCCTTCCCCAAAATAGTCCTTCAGATAATTGAAGACAGCTGTCAAGTGCTCCCTGAGCTTTCTTTTCTCCAGGCTAAACATGCCCAATTTCTTCAATCAATCTTTGCATCACATAAATTAGAAGCCCTTCACTCTCTCCTTCCTTCCTATCCAGGCTCTACTCTTGACTCTCCAGACTTCTTTCTCCATCAAGTCCCAGCAGCCTTCTCACTTTGGAAGATTCCTATGGCCCTTTGGCCTCTTCTTCTGATTCCTCAACTCCTCAAGGAATCTCCACTTTGAGGAAGGGCCCAAGCCAGCCATATTCACTCCTTCCTTCCTCTCTAAGCTCCACTCTTAGCTCTCCAGAGCTCTTCCTCCACTATGGCCCTGGCTTTACAGCTTTGCTCTAAGAGTTGTTCTCTAACAAACTCTAAGAGTTTCCCCCATTAGAACTTAAGTTCCTATAAGCAAGAATTGTATTTCTTTTTTTATTTTATTTGCATGTCAGGTGCCATAGCACAAGTTCCTGGCACATAGTAAACACTTAATAATGTTGTTGTTTTTTTACTTGTTGAGTATCCTAGTTGTCTTCCTCTAGACCAGGGGCTCTTAACTTGGGGTCCCTAGACCACCACTACCACCCCCAAGGAGTTTGCAAGTAGATTTGATAGGTGAAAAACCACAGCCTTATTTTTCCTTCCCCTTTGGTTTCCTTTGCAATTTTCCATATTTTATTTTACTCATTTAGAAATATTATTCTAAGAAATGGTCCACAGGCTTCCCCAGACTGCCTAAAGGGTCCAAAACGTTAAAAAGTTCAAGAACACTTGTTTCCATTTTATGAATGGCCTCCCTAAACAGGGATGAATATAATACTCCAGACAAGGCCAAATACATCTGTACTGTCACTGCCTTCTTCCTGGAGAGATTCTCATTTGATTGTCATAACAATATAGGCATCATTGGAAAGTTAACACCCCCTGGAGTCAGAGGGCCCAGGTTCTTATCCTGTCTCTGACACTCATTCACCTGTATGATTTGGGGCAAGCCAATTAACTTCTCTGGGCCTCAGTTTCTCCATCTGTAAAATCAGGAGGTTAGACTAGATGGTCTCTGAGGCCTTTTGTAGCTCTATATCTATAATCTTATGACCCTTACGATTAGTGTTATGCTTATTATACAGTTTGTGAAAATGGGACTTAGAAAGGTTGTGACTGACCTCCAAGGTCAAGTAGGTATGATTTGAAATCACCTCCCCTTCTGCCAAGTTCAGTGTGCTTTCCACTATACTACAATGCCTTTAAAATGTTCCACATTCTTCTGTTAGTACATATCATCAGAGTCTCTAGGTTCCATAGTCTCAAAGCCAGTGCCCAAGTTAATGGTCAAACCAACCACTGTACAAGCCTGAAGGACAAGGTCCACATTTTATTCATCTCTCATCTTTGTATCTTTCTTTAAGAAAGTTAGAAATATCAAGGGAAAGTGTCATGCAAAAATTCATACAATAAAAGACAAAAATGGCAGGGATTTAACAGAAGCAAAAGAGACTAAGAAGAGGTTGTAAGAATGCGCAAAAGAACTATACAGAAAAGATCTTAATATCACTGAAAACTATTGATCTAGAACCAGACATCCTGGAGAATGAAGTCAATTGAGCCTTTGGAAGCATTGCTAACAGTAAGACTACTGGAATTCCAGCTGAACTATTTAAAACCCTAAATAATGATGCCATTAAAGTGCTGTATTCAATATGCCAACAGATTTGTAAAACACAACAGTGGCCACTGGATTGGAAAAGATCAGTTTATGTCCCAATCCTTAAGAAGGGCAATGTTCAAATCATCCAACAATTGAACTCATTTCATATGTTAGCAAGGTTATGCTTAAGATTCTGCAAGCTAGGCTTCACCAATATGTAAAACAAGAATGACTAGAAGAGCAGACTTGTTTTTGAAGAGGCAGAGGAACTAGAGACCAAATTGCCAGCATTCACTAGATGATGGAGAAAGCAAAGGAGTTCCCAGAAAAACATATACTTCTGCTTCATTGACTACACTAAAGCTTTTGACTGTGTGGATCACAACAAAATGTGGTAAAGTCTTCAAAGAGATGGGAGTGTCAGATCATCTTATTTGTCTCTTGAGGAACCTGTATGTGGGCCAAGAAGGAATATTTAGGACTGAATGTGGAAAAACTGATTGTTTTAAAATTGATAAAAGAGTATGACAAGGCTGTATATTGTCACCTTATTTGTTTAACTTACATGTAGAGTATATCATGTGATATGCCAGGCTGGATAAATCAAAATCTAGAATCAAGGTTGCCAGGAGAAATATCAACAATCCCTAATATGCAGACAATACCACTCTGATGGCAGAAAATGTAGACGAATTAAGAAGTCTCTTAATGAGGATGAAAGAGGAGAGGGTGAAAGCTGACTTGAAGCTTAACATCACAAAAGCCTAAAATTTTGGCAATTGGTCCCATCACTTCCTGGCAAGGAGAGAGAGAAGAAATGGAAGCAGTGTCACATTTTATATTCTTGGGCTCAAAGATCACTGCAGACAGTGACGATAGCCATGAAATTAAGATGCTTGCTCCTTGGAAAGAAAGCTATGGAAAATCTGAAAAGCATACTAAAAAGCAGAGATATCACCTTGCCAACAAAGGTCCATATAGTCAAAACTATGGTTTTTCTAGCAGTAATGTACGGCTGCGAGAGTTGGATTGTGAAGAAAGCTGAGCACCACAGAATTGATGCTTTCAAATTGTGGTGCTTGAGAAGAGTATTGAGAGTCCCTTGGACAGCAAGGAGATCAAATCAGTCAATATTTAACAGAAATTAATTCAGGCTATTCACTGGAAGGTCAAATACTGAAACTGAAGCTTTGATACTTTGGCCACATAATGAGAAGATGGGACTTTTTGAAAAAGATGTTGATGTTGGGAAAGGTTGAAGGCAAAGGGAAAAAAGGATGATTGAGGATGAGATGGATAGATAGTATCATGGAAACAATGAACATGAATTTGGACAGACTTTGAGAGATAGTAGAGGTTAGAAGGACCTGGCATGGTATGGCCCATGGGGTCAGGAAGAGTTGGACATGACTGAACAATTGAACAATAACATCTCTGTTATCTCCCCCAGTGTCTTGTTTATGAGAGCACAGAGCCTTGTTTATGGGACATCCTTAATGAGCATGTATTATTGGTGTTGCTGAATTTTCTTTGCACAAGCATGGTTCATAAGGACAAACCTGGTCATCTCATCTTATAAGCTATATCATGTGTCTTTGTGCCTCTCCCACCCCATCTATAGAACTCTAGGCTCACATGGGCTGGACCTGATCCTGGGGAGTTGACCCTAAGAGAGTCAATCTCTCTTTGTTGGGTCCATCTCTCTGTCTTATAACTCCAACCCTAGAGTTAATCCTGCAAACACTCCAAATTAGTACTTAAGTCAAGCTCATGTGACATTTCCTAAATGTCCTGAACAAAGACATTAGGTCCCTAATATATACAGACACTTACTATATAATATGAGTATTAGATACAGGACAGTCTTTATTTTACCCCTGCAAGATGTGAATAAAACACTGGGGAGCCACAGGAGCCAATGAACAAATACCAAATGAGCTCCTTGGGAACAAGGACTAACTCAATTTTTTTTTAAATTTCTATCCCCCACACTTGGCAGGTAGTAAGCACTTAATAATTTTTTCATTCATTCATTCATTCATTCATTCATCCATTCCTTCATTCATCCACAATCCTTATGAGACCATCCCAGGTTCTTGGATCTATAGACTCAGAGCTGAAAAGTTCCTTAGAGAACATCTGTTCCCATATCTCCATTTTAAAGAAGAAGAAATTGAGAAATGAAATAATTTGCCCAAAGTCAGAAAGCTAGTAATTGTCAAAGTCAAGGTTCAGACTCTGATCTCCTGATTCTGGGCCCAGTGATCTTTCTACTACAATGCAGTAGATCCAAGGGGTACCAGGAGACTGCTTAGAATTCCTGTCACTTTCTCAGCTTCCTTTTCAAACTGTCACTGTCTCCTTCACCCCAGAGCAGTGAATTTATTCTGAAGCACAGATGTGTTCAGATCTACCTTATCCTTTCAAACTAAGAAAGAAAAACCTTTTCCATTATATAGCTCCTCCCCTGTAAGCCCCCCCACACTTATATCTCCCCTTCCCCTAAGTTCAAAATGGCCATAGGTTCAAAGCCCATTTGGGGTCACCCTGTGTTGTAGGTTAAGCCTACATTTGGCTTAGTCCATCAAGTTCAAGAGTTTTTTCCCAGTTTAAAAACCAATAGACACTAGTTTGTCCTAGAAATCCAGTTAAAAGTTCTAGGATCTTTCACATAATAAAAGGATTAAAAGGACACAAAACACAACTTCCCCTCCATAGTGACTACCAAAAAAAGCACCCTGAGGTCAGTCTAAGCTCTGAAAAATATTTTTGACCTCATTCCAGGGGTAGGCTGGAGCCAGCTCAAATTGGCTAATAAGAGCCAATTGTTAAATTTTTAGCATAAGCATTTACACCTCAGATGTGAGCAAATGCTACATAATAGGGTTTCATTTGTTGTTTTGTTTATTTCTTGACTTAAGAAAGTGATGGAGGAAATGCTGGTAATGCAGATTAAACTTAAAAGTGTACGTTGTGTCTAATTTTTGAGAGTCAGTAGTCAACTATTTACCAGCATATCACTGCTCCTTCCTGCCTCCAGACTAATCCTTTTTCATAACTCAAATCACTTGGTTTGCAAAACACCACTTGAAGCTAGGTCAAGGTGAAGGGCAAAGAACAGGATGTGGACACAACGTCTACAATAGCCTCAAGAGCCAGTTCAAGCTCTCTACTCAAAACTCTACTTCACAAGCCCCCATTGGTGTTCCTTTCATCATGACTGACAAAGAGACACGCTAGTTCAAAACAAAAGACATTAATTTAAGTGTATAAGAAACGTGAAATCCATCAGAAACACACAAGGTCATTCTCTTCCATGGATTTCCATACGTCCTAGATATTCCTCTATCTATTACTAGCCATCTTAGCATAATTCAACGCTGCCTACTTCCATATCAATCACTGATACTTATGTAACCACGGCATATACAAAGATGTTCTCCCTGAGTCTAACTGACCCTGTGGGCTAAGTGAGCACTTAGATGCTTTGGGGATAACAAAACTCACCGGCTGCTTTTGGACATTCATGTGCATGACTCAGTGCTAACAGGGCTAGATACCTGGAGGTGAGGAGACAATCCCCTTACTGACCTCTGAGTCTTAAGTGACTACTTAAAGAAAAGGTGTGCTTGGGAGAGATAATGGACAACCCCCTTCCCCTCAAAAAAGGACCCTAGACTCTTACAAAAAGTAGGAACAGAGCAAAAAGGTAACTTTGATCAACTTTTCTATATCCAGAAAATATTGTCAAACTACTCTCTGGCCCCTTCGTGATAATGGTACTTAGAGAGGTTCCTGGAGTCTGCTTATTTGAGGAAAGGGCATTTGTAAAAGGAAGCAGACTTAACACTCTACATTTCAGCCAAACAAGGCTTTTTGCTGGCAGGCTTACCCTGACCAAGCTCTACACCATCCCCTTCCCTCATTCATCACACAGACCATTTCATTGCAGAGGCTACCCCTCCCCCACTGCTTGTCATGCTCTCCCTCCTCAGTTCAGCTCTTAGAATCCATAATTTCCTTCAAAGAACAGTTCAAGAGTTACATGTTGTTGTTGTTCAGTCATGTCTGACTATTGGTAGCTCCATTTGGAGTCCTCTTAGCAAAGATATGGGAGTAGTTTGCCATTTCCTTCTCCAACATATATTTCAGAAGAGGGAACTGAGGCAAACAGGGTTAAGTGACTTGCCTAGGTCATACAGCTAGAAAATGTTTGAGGCTGGATTTGAGCTTAGGTCTTCCTGACTCCAAGTCTGGCGCTCTATCCATGGAGCCACCTAGCTGCCTCTCAAATGCTGCCTAAGACCTATCTAATTAGCAGCTCCTTCCACAGAAAATACTTAGTATTTACTATATGAATATATACATATACATATATGTATCTTTATACATATGTTACTATATTATTTATTAAAATATATACACATAGGTATGCAGTATATAGTAAATATTAAGCATATATATATACATACATATATATAGGTTAATACAGACAGAGATAATTCCATTTGTATATGTAATACCTTAAACATATTATATATGCACATATGTATATATGCACAGATATATTATAAAACACTATGCCTAATTTATATGTACACATGCATATGCTTATATATGCATACATGCACTCACTTATATTACTAAATACTATTGACTAACTTCATTCAGCATGACTTCCTTGGGAGCTCACCCGGATTTCAATCTTAAAGGTTTTTGTTTTTCAATTTAAGCATCCCATAATGTGACTTTTCTTGACCTCAAAGAAATCTGTCCTGATCAGTGTGTAGGAAACAGTTCTCACTTTTTATTCATTTAAATTCAGCAAACATTTAGGAAATGCCTGCTGTGAGCCTGGCACTGTGGATATAAAGATAGACATGGAACTCTTCCTGCCCACAAGAAGCTTACATTCTACTGGGGAGGCAGGTAGGAGTGAGGGATACAATACTTACACAGATACATAATGTAAGGTTATTTGAAGGAGAGAGAATTAAGAAGTGGGGGATCAGGGAGGCTTTATCCATCAGTGGGTATCTGAGCTGAGTCTTAAAGATATGTTAGGATTCTTCGAGATGAAGATGAGGAAAGAGGTCATACCCAGCATAGAGAGGCAATCCTTTGAGGCTGGCTATAAGAAGTCAAGCTTGGGGAACAACTCATCCTACTTGACTAGAGCAGAGAGTATAGCAAAGGAATAAGGCTTAAAAGGTATTTTGGAACCAGATTGAAGAGGACCTTACGTGCCAGATGTGAGGGTTGGCATTTTATCCCCAGAAGTAACAGGCTTTTGAACAGTGGTCATATCTATGTCTTAGGCAAATTACTTTAACAGTTATATGAAATGTAGATTCAAGAGATAGAGAGTTTGGAAGCTAGGGAGGTAAGGAAGAGGCTGTCATCATAGCTAAGAGATACTAAAGGTCAGCTAGGTGGTGCAATGGATAGAGCACTGGGCCTGGAATCAAGATGATCTAAGTTCAAATCTGGCCTCAGATACTTGACCTTAGGAAAGTCACTTAACCTCTGTTCCTCTCAGTTTCCTCATCTGTAAAATGGGGAGAATAATAGCATCTCCTTCTCAGGGTTGTTAGGGATCAAATGAGATAATAATTGTAAAGCACTTAGCACAGTGCCTGGCACAGAGGTGCTAAATAAATCTTAGCTATAATAACTACTTTATTATTCAATATCATTATTATTAATATTATTATTGTTATTATAAGCCTGAAAGAGGACCGTGCAAGGAAGACTGATAAGAGTTGGCCATTGATGCAGTGTGGGTAGATTATGGAAAGACAAGAGTCAGGATGCCCCCCAGCTTGGGGGAGTGAATAAGTGAATAGTAATGCCCTCAGCAGGCAAAGGAGGGGAGGGGAAAAGGGAGGGGAGGAAAAGTGTCCAACAACCTGACTTGACCCATAATTTTTTCTAGTAGAAAACAGTGCTGGCTTTATCCACCTACACTGCACAATCCCCTAAAGGCTCCTTGAATACTCTGGCCTTTCAATATGCAGGGAGCAGCAGATGTAATTAGTTGCAGGCTTTCGGATTCCTTCTGTTATTTCTCTCAATTCTCAGGGTGACAGGACAATTATCCAACAGAACAGCCCTCAGATGTTATAGATTTTGTTTATATCACAAGACACCAGTGTGAGTAGTGGGTGACTCTGGGAGACTCCAAACCATATTTCATGGTGACTCACTACACAACCTCTGGTCACTTCCATGGATGTTTCCGAGGCTGGCAATACACAAGACGTGCTGGGGGCCAGAGCAGAGCTGTGGGCTGGGGCTAATCTGGCAGCCTTCCTACCACAGGCATTTTATAAGGAGCAGTTAATTAGGTTTGTAGCTACAGCCCAAGATTCCCCAGAAGCATGTCCCACTGATGAAATGGAAGGTACCACTTGCTAAGGAACCCAGAAAACAAAGAACACACACACACACACACACACACACACACACACACACACACACATCGTTTCCAAGGAGGGACAAATTCCCTCTGATGCTACCAAGAGGGGGGAGATTGGTCCAGAGAAGCGACTTCATTGGAGGCAGCCAGGCTTCTAATAAGGGAAAACCTGTTTGCTAGCCAGAGCAACTGGGGCCACTCTGGGCTACATCCAGCATCTTAAAGACCCTCATTTTCAATAAATCTCAAAGAAGAAGTCAAAAATGCCAGATTCTGGCCCAGACTCTGTCGATTACTAGCCATATGAGCATAATGCCTTGCATGTGGTCAATGCTTGCTAATAGTTGTTGAATTAAATTAATTCATCTCACAGGGCTAGAAAACCATATCATTGACCCTTCGCTGCTAAGAGGCTGGGGGAGATGTATCCAAAAGGTCATTGATCACAAGCAATGCTCACTGCACTCTCCTTGGAAGCAATGACTCCAGGAACAGGAATAATGCCAGGGAACCTCTGAGCATTCAGAGGTGATCACAGACTAGCTGCTGATACATCTATTAGTTTTTACTAGGTGGCACAGTGAGTAGAGTGGTGGAATTGGAGTCAAGAAGACCAGAGCTAAAACTCAGGCTCAGACATTTACTAGTATGTATGATTCCGTGCAATTCACATAAACCTCTGTCTGCCTCAGTTTGCTCCTCTGTAAAATAAGGATTATAATAGCATTTACCTTCCAGGATTATTGTAAAGATTAAATGAGATAATATTTGTGAAATGACTTGTAAAGCAATGAGTACAATATTAGTGCTATTATTGTTGTTGTTGTTGTTGTTTTTATTGTAGTTACCATGTGCCAAGCACTGTAAGCAGTGCTGGGGTTACCAAAGAAGGTGAAAACATGTTCCCTCAAGAAACGTACATTCTAATGACATATAAACAGAGGATATTAGATTTAGATCTGGAAGGGGCCTTAAAAATCATTTCATCCACCCCCTTCAGGAAACTGAGGCTAAATGAAATGACTTTCCCAGAGACACATAACTATTAAGAGTTTGAAGAAGGATTCTAACTTGGGTCTTCGTAATTCCAAGCCCAGTACTCTGTCCAATGTTCCATGGAGCTGGAAGATTTTGTCTTCCCATGCTCAATAAAAGTGTAAGTGTTTCCTTGGGTTTAAAGCACCTGAGGAATAATCATCTGTTGAAGAGAAAAAAAATAGAGAGTGAAGCTTGCCCATAAAGTAGAAAAATATGTGAATTGGGGGGCCCACAGTGAACGAGATGGTGAAGTCTCGGGTGGAGTGGGTTATCCATCCTTTGAAATGGAGATGACAGAAATGATAATACAAAAACAGGCTTCCCATGAATTTATGAATGGGTTAGGCAATTGCTTACAACAGTCTTCCCTAAATCACTAGAAGCTTTGACTTTTTGCAAACTATTATACATTCTAGCCATGCTTTTGTCTTGTTTGGCACAGAGGAGGGGGTGGGGGAAATCTCTTTAAGAACTAGTCTCAATCGACACCGAAGTTCCAACTGATTACCAAACCAACCCATTGGAAATGGACAATGGAAAGGTCACAAATCTTACAACTTTGTCTTCATAGATGTTTTATTTTCGGGCATTTCATTCATGTGTTCCCTTACTCAGGCAACAGATGTTACTCCTTATCCTCTCTGGGTATGAGTGAATGTCTAACGCTAATCCATATTATGTGACCTTTCCACCGGGGCCTCACAAGGCCATTGGTTTTGAACCTCCTGGGTGTTCTGATCACATAATAGTGTGAACTATATTTTTCTGTATGTCATATCCAGCCAGCCCCAGACTATGCTTCACATAAAGGTAATGGGATCCTTTAGATCATAGGGTCTAAAGTCATGGAATTTTAAATGTGGAAGGAACTCAGAGGCCATCTCAGCTAATCCTCTCATTTTATAGATGTTGAAACTTAAGACGTCAAGTGACTTGACTGAGGTCACACAGGAGCTGGGAATTTGAACAGAGGTCTGCTGACTCCAAGTCCACTGTTTAAAGCTCCAATCTAGCCATCCATCAGAAAACCAGGGACTAAAAAATGTTGGCATCTTTCCATCTGCCCTTTTCTCATGCATCTCCCTTTACCTTCTCAGTTTTCTCTCCTGTTCTGGAAATAGTAATAAAGTATTGCCATTGTTACTAGAATGGGTATGCCAATTCCATATCCAATGACTCCACTTATAATCACTGTTAGGCTCTAGAATGAAATGCTTTCCTGGTCTCTATTCCCCTATGTCTGTTGTCTCCCTATGAAAATGTAAGTTCCTTGAGGGCAGAACCTTTCTCACTTTGCCTTTGACTCTCTAGTACCAGGCACAGAGTGGCATAAAATAAATGCTTATTTACTCACTCGTTTGTCTATGTGTCTCACGTTCTGACCCCTGTAAGGCCCACGAGAGTAGGGACCATACCTTATCTAAAGGTTGTACTTCCTCCAGAGCCAAAATCATAGGATTATGGGATCATTGATTTAAAGGTGGAAGAGGCCACCCAGACCAATCTACTCATTTGATAGATGAAAAAAATGAGGACCATAGGTTAAGTAAGTTGCCCAAGATCACAGAGGTAGTGACAGAGGCAGGATTTTTTTAAATTTATTTATCTTTAGTTTTCAACATTCACTTCCACAAGATTTTGAGTTCCAAATTTTCTCCTCATCTAGCCCCTCACCCCACCCCAAAATGTCATGCATTCTGAATACCTCTTCCCCTAATCTGCCCTCCCTTCTATCTCTCCACCCCTTCTCATCCCCTTCCCCTTCTATTTTCCTATAGGGCAGGATAGATTTCTATACCCCATTTCCTGCATTTCTTATTTCCCAGTTGCATGTGAAAACAATTTTTTAACATGTGTTTTTAAAACTTTAGGTTCCAAATTTTCTCCCTTCCTCCCTCCCTGCCCATCCTCATTGAAAAGGCAAGCAACTTGATACAGGTTATGCATGTGTAGTTATGCAAAACACTTCCATAGTAGTCATGTTGTGAAAAACCAACTATATTTCCCTTAATCCTATCCCACCCCCCCCATTTATTCTATTCTCTCTCTTGACCCTGTCCCTCCTCAGAAGTGTTTGCTTCTGATTTCCCCCTCTCCCAATCTGCCCTCCCCTCTATCATCCCCCTGCTCTCCTGTCCTCTCCCCCCCCATTTTCCTGTAGGGTAAGATAGATTTCCATACCCAATTGAGTGTGTATGTTATTCCCTCCTTAAGCCAAATCTGATGAGAATAAGATTCACTCATTGCTTCTCACCTTCCCCCACTTCCCCTCCACTGTAAAATCCTTTTCTTATCTGTTTTATGTAACATAATTTACCCCATTCTACCTCTCCCTTTCTCCTTCTCCCAGTATAATCCAGAGGCAGGATTTTTTAAAAAATCCTATCAGTTTCCAATGTTTAGCCATTGGACAAGGCCAAGGACTTTGGGGGACAAGAACTTTATTTTTCCCCAGGTCTTCAGTGGTCATGGCTATAGTGGCAGAAGGAGTAGTTGCCAGGCTACGTCTTTGCAGGGGTGGATTCCCAGGATAGAGGCTGAGACAGTGGGTTGGAAACATGACTATTCCCAAGGTGCTTGAGTAACAAATACAACTTTGTTTTCATTCATCTTTATTTTCAGCCACTCACGTGATCACTTACATAGGCAATGAACACTATTTCAGACAAGAAATATACAGGTGTGGGTGAACTAAATGGCTAATCCATACTGTAAGACCTTTCCATCTAAGTCACACAAAGCAACCAGTTTTGCACAACTTGCATGTGTTAACTGTATAATAGTGTGAGTTACACAATATGGAATTCATTCCTCAGTTCTATACCAACATTCTTAGCTTCCTTCAAAACTTCATTTAGGCAGTACTTTGGAGCGAGAGTTTTAATAGAAAGTCTCTCCTCACCCTCCTAAGTTAGGACTCACTCTCTACTAAAACCATCATGCATTTATTTATTGGTTTATATACCATACCTCTAGAAAAAATGCAAGGTCCCTGAGGGTAGGAACCATTTTTTGGTTTGTTTTGTCTTTGTGTCTCCAGCACCTTAGTCATAACAGCCATTTCACAAATATTTGCTGCAGCAATTCCAGTCATGCAAGCAACAATACTAAAAACAGTCAAACTATCAGGAATTGTCATGAACAATCTTGGTCCCAAAACACGAAAAAGGAAAGATACCTTGCTCCTCTCAGTAAAAGTAGAGGTTACAAATATGCAGTACGACATTCATTGTCAGACATGTCTACTCTGTTGGCTGCTTTTAATTGTATGTAAGGGCAAGTAGGTGGCTCAGCGGATGGAGCAGCAGACCTGGAGTGGTGAAGATCTGAGTTCAAATACAGCCTCAGACACTTACCAGCTTTGTGACCCTGGGCAAGTCACTTAACTCTGTTTGCCTCAGTTTCCTCATCTCTAAAGTGAGCTGAAGAAGGAAATGGCAAACCACTACAGTATCTTTGCCAGGAAAACCTTAAATGGAGTCATGAAGAGTTGGCCACAACAACAACAATAATTACATGTTACAGTAGTGTTGTTGTGTTACGACACATAACACATTTATCCTCTGGTTTCTGAATTACAAGGGTTGATTTAATGCATTGATGTGCCTAGAGCATGGGCAGAGGGTGTTCATATTCTATGCATGCCTATGAATGGTTGTGGGGGGGGAGAATCGACAAGGGGAGGGAAGGTGTCCACAGGGTTCTGTCTTGGGCCCATTTCTCTTCTCCCTCTCTACTTCTTCACTTGGTGATCTTACCAGTTCCCATGGATTTAATGACTATCTCTATGCTTATGATTCTCAAATCTGCCTCTCCTGCCCCAACCTCAATGCTGATCTCCTATCTTGCATCTCCAACTGCTTTTCAGACATTTCAAAGTGGATGCCCAGTAGACATCTTAAACTTAACATGTCTAAAACAGAGTTCATTATCTTTCCCCTTAAACTCTCCCCATCTCCTACCTTCCCTGTCACTGTGGAGGGCACCACCATCCTCCCAGGCCCTCAGGCTCACAACGTAGGAGTCATCCTGGCTCCCATGCTTGGAATGCTCTCTCTCTCCTCTGCTTCGACTACTGGTCACTTGGCTTCTTCAGGTCCCAACTAAAATCCTGTCTTCTACGGGAAGCCATCCCCAACCCCCCTTAATTACAGTGCCTGCCCTTTGTTAATTACCTCCTAAATATCTTGTATATAGGTGACTTTATATGATTTTTTGCTTGTCCCCCCCCCTTAAATGTGAGCTTCTGGATCTTAGGGACTGCTTAGCACAGTTCTTGGCACCCAGTAGGTGCCTAATAAATTTTTACCTATGGATTAAATAAGACTATCTTAGTTCTGCTACTTACCACCTGTGTGACCTTGGACAAATGACTATGTTTCCCAGGACCTATAAGATGGGTGGGGGGGGGGGGGGGGTGCAGTAAGTGGCCTCTGAGGTTTCTCTAACTCTCAGATCCTATGTTTAAGTCCCACCTCTGACATTTACACTCACTCCCCCCTGGCAGGTCTGTCTGCCTGCCTGCCCCTGTGTGACTTTGTGCCAATTACTTCCCGTCCCTTGGCGTCAGCTTCCTTGTCTATAAAGTAAATGGCTTCTGATGTTCTTCCTGGCTCTATATCAAAGATTATGTCCTGGGTTCAGGTGAAATTATACCAAATCAACTCCGAAGTCCACACCTATGACCTTATGATCCCACAATAATTTTTACTGTAGCTTTAAAAAAATATAAGAAGTAAAATGATATCACAAATAAATGCTGTTAACCAATTAAAGTGGATGTCTACTGACTGATTGGGGATCTTCACTTGCAGCTTCCTTTTTCGCTGTCTCTCATTAACTCCCATACTCATGAAGCTGCCCCGAAGAATGCCCAATAAACGGCACTACATGTCCCCCATCTCAGCCAGCTCATTAAGAAGCCAGATTCTCTAATGCAGCAGTCACATCTTAGGTGTAAATTAAGGAGCTTGGACAAAGGATAAACTCTTTCAGTCCAACAAACTTTCATCACACTTATGCAAGACCAGCTCCTCTCTACAGAGCAATAATCAGACGCGGTTCCTCCTGAAGTAATCAAGTGTGTGAGCCAGAGGATGGGCCCAGAGGCAGCTGTAATGTAGAAATGATGGATTTCAGTGCTCTTTCATCTGGATCAGAGGTCTTTATTAAACACTTGAGGATGGTTTTTTTTCTTTTTTTTTAAGTACTGAAGGAAAGAGTAATTAATTTGCCTATTCTTAGCCAAACTTACAAAACCATAGAATGCAGCATCTTGAGTTCCAAGGAATTTGAGCTGAAGGAAGAAGAGTCAGCTCTTTCTTTCAGAAACTGCTCAAGAGGAAGAAAGGCAGCTGTACATGTGCCATCCCAGAGGTTACTCTTTCACTAACCAAAGAAACCTACCCAACCCAAAAAGAAAGGTTAATTCTCTTTCTGAATTCGGAACTGTGTGTAGCATGTACTGTATGACAGCATCTCTGGAGGGCTTTGGACCTACTGATTACCAGGAATGGTGTTAAAGAGTCTATGCTATAAAGTTCCCCATTCAAAGAAAGAATTGACCTTTCCCCTTGGGCTAGGTGCCAAAGCCACTGTGGTTGCTAAAACAGTGCAGTGCAGTGAATAGAAAGCTGAACTTGGGGTCTAGAAGATTTGAGTTTGAATTCTGTTAAATGGGCTAGGGTTTGATATTCCAGTTCCTTACTATGGTATTGATGCTGTCGGTGTTATTATTGATGTTGGTGCTGCTGCTGCTGCTACTTCCGTTCTTGTTCTCTTCCTGCAGAGTCAGTAGCTCTGTGGCAGAGCAAAGAGAGAGCTGGCCTCAGTGTCATGGGATCGTAAGATCACAGCTCAAGAGCTAGAAGGAATCTCTAAGAACATTTAGGTCAAACCATTCCTTTGGAAGATGAGGAAACTGAGGCCCAGAGAGATTAGATGACTTGTCCAAGAGTATGCAGGGAGGAAATGGGAGTGGCAGATTCCAAACACAGGTTTTCAGACATAAAATCTAGCATTCCTTCCATGTATCACACTGCCTTAAGTCAAGAATACCTAAGTTCAAAGTCTGTCCAGAGGAGGTAGTTAGAGGAAGAATGAGGGGTAGGAGAGGAGAGGGAAAGAACAGAAGTAGGAGAAGGGAGGGAAGAGGGGATAAAGAGAAAAGAGGAGGGGAGGAGGGGAAGAGGGTGATGGAGGAGAGGAGAAGAGAATTTTTCCCTAAAAACCTATTGTCTTAAGTGAGATAAACTTGGGCCGTTTCAATACTTCAGTTACTTATGTGGTTATGGTTGTTGCTTGTTATGATCTTCCTTATCATCCCTTAAAGTCTTACTCTAATGGCTGGTTAGGATCAGTGCTGAAAGGTTTTGGTATTCCAATGCCAATACTGGCTCATTTATTTACTGTTATCCTGACTTTTGGTAGTGGGGAAGGGGGTGGAGGTCTAGCTCCATGATTTATTCAGTCTAGGGGAAATGTCAATGTGAACACCAAAAGAGAAGAGCAGCTGCTCAACCAGTGCCATCTTCACACATTGTAGCTTTATGAAGTTGCTGGGACAGAAAAATGAAGTGACTTGCATAGGGTCATGAAGCCAGTATATGCCAGAGGTGAGACTTGATCCCAGGTCTTCCTGACTCCAGGGTCATTAACATATCCACCATGCCACAATGACACTCAATTGTATTGTTGTTCTTCTTGTTCTTGTCAACATCCTCCTCCAATAAAGCACTACTCTGGTAACTGGCTTGGTGAATCTACTTCATGGCTATTTATTGTCATCACCTCCACTATCACCACCACAATCACCACCGTTCTCCTCCTCTGCAGTTGTAAGCTGATGCTTCATCCTGGCATGGAGGTGACTCTGAGTTCTTGAAGGTTATGCCTGTGGACAACAAGCTCCAGCAGGTCCAATGAATCTGGGAACATTTTGAGTACTGTCCAGCAACATATTGTGTCTCTGTTGTCCAAAGACTGGTTTACCTGAGTCCAATGAGGCCCACTGCCAAGTGCCCAGTGGGAAACTACTTTTTTTTCTGGACAGCAAATTCAAGAAAGAATTGTAACCACATCAATGGAAAGATAACCCATGCCAATAGAAATGATGGAACTTTTAGACAGCTATTGAGGCACTAATAATATTATTATCATATGCATTTAAAGAACATTATACAGTTATAGACTATATATATATGTATATATATATATAATTTAAATGTTTTGGTTTGTTCTCTATATGAGATAGGAGAAGAGAATAAAAGAGGGATAGGCACATTGTTTCATGATTCAGGACAGGTTGTATAATGATATCTCACAGCATAAAGTAGGCAGAGGTGCTCAAAACTTATTTTGTATCTGTTCTTTCTGCCCAGAAGAATGCCCTAGGCAGACCAGAAGAAAAGGACACAACAAACATGGCTGATAGGAAGTTGATACCCAAGATAAGTAAGGCATGAGAGCACCCAGCTGCTTTTGACAGATTTAAGTCACCTGGTTCACATCCTTAGGTATAGAAATAATTGGCAAATATGATTGCTGAGTCACTATCAGTGCACTTGGAAAGTATATGGTGAGTGGGAGAAGGCTCACAGGACTAGGTAAGGTCAAATATTATTCTGATATTTTTGAAGGGAAGGAAATAGAATTTGTAAGCTATAGGCTGGTGACCTTGACTTGTACTCTTGGGAGAATTTAAATTGGCTTAGTAGAGAAATGGTGAGTGAGCATCTGGAAAAAGGAAATGATCACAAAGAGCCAATGTGCCTTCAACAAGAACAAGTCACACCATCTGAGAACTGATTGAAGGAACTCAGGATATTTAGGTTGAGGAAGAGAGGGTTTATGGGGGATGTATTTGAAACGCCAGACTGTGGATCTCAAATTCAAATCATCTGCTGGGCCACAGAGGAAAGAACCAAGATCATGAGGTAGAAGGTTCAAAAGGGAAATTTAGACTTAATTGAAGCAAATGTTCCCTACAATTTTAGCTGTTCCAAGGGAAAAGACCTTGGGTGGTATTGGGTTTCCATTAATTTAGAGATTTCCAAGGGGAGCCTAGATGACAATTTATAGGAGATTTTTTTTAACATGGAAATTTGGGGGTATTAATTGGACAACAGGGCCACTGAGGTCCCTTCTACCCCTAAAATTTTGTGAATCTGTAATAGGAGAAGGGCAAAAGTTGTCCCAGTATTTAAAAAGGAATGAAATCTATGAGCAACAGGTCAGTGAGTATGACTTCAATTCCTAGTAAAATTCCAGAATATATAGTATTATTAAAGAAATGATTAATGAACTTTATTCTTTATTGTTGTGGTTGTTTAGTGATGTCTGACTCTTCACAACCCCATTTGGGGTTTTCTTGGCAAAGATACTGGAGTGGTTTACCATTTTCTTCTCCAGCTCATTTTACAGATGAGGAAACTGAAGCAAACAAGGTAAAGTGACTTGCCCGGGGTCATACAGTTAGTAAGTTTCTGAGGTCAGATTTGAACTTAGGAAGATGAGTCTTCTTGACTCTAAGCCTAGCACTCTATCCACTGCACCATGTAGTTGCCCTTATTCTTTATTATTAAAGAATGATTAGGAAAGGGAAAGTATAGTCATAAAGAGCCAGCATGACTTTATCAAGGTCATTGGACTAAAAGTGCTTTTAAAAAAATAAGCAAATAACCATGGTAATTTAGTTTTTGTTAAACTCAAAGATCCAAGCTTTGGGGACAAAAACTCATTATTTGACAAAAACTGTTGGGGAAACTGGAAAACAGTATACCAGAAACTAGAAACAAAAACATCTCATATTGTATATCAAGATAAGGTCAAAATGGGTCCATGATCTAGACATAAAGGATGATACCATAAGTAAATTAGGAGAGCATGGAATAGTTTTACCTGCCAATTTACCCATGGATAAGGGAAAAATTTAGGACCAAACAAGATATAAAGAACATTACAAAATGTAAAATGAATAATTTTGATTATATTAAAATAAGTTTTTGCATAAACAAAACCAATGCAACCAAAATTAGAAGGAAAGCAGAAAATTGGGGGAAATATTTTACAGTAAATATCTCTGATAAAGGCCTCATTTCTCAAATATATAGAGAACCAAAAAAGGGGGATGGCCAAACCTCAGAGAGTCCACCCTGCACTGGGGTGAATGAAGAGGTGGTCACTGATAGAGGGGTGTCTTAGCAATCAGACTGAGGGAGTTCAGGAACATTTGCACAGCAGAAGTGCCAGGACTTCCTGATCACCACAAAGCCTGCTCCTTTCTGCTAACTATGGCTGTGATCCATATTGATTTCATATCTCCCTTACTAGAATGTTAGCCCCTGGAGGTCACAGACCTCTTTCTCTTTATTTGTATCTTCCCTAGCATGTAGTACAATGATCTGTACATCTTAGATTTCTGATACCTAAACAAGCAATGTTTTCTGAATGAATGAATGAATGAATACAACAGCTGAATAGTAGGAGGCATCTAGGTGATTCAGTGGAACAAAGAATGTTGGGCCTGGAATCAGGAAGACCAGAGTTCAAATCCAGACCCAGACACTAACTTTATGACTCTTGGCAAGTCACTTAACCTCAATTTGCCTGTTTCCTCAACTGTAAAATGGGGATAATTCTAGCACTCATTTTATAGGGTTGTTGTAAGAATCAAATAAAATAATTGCAAAGCTCTCAGCACAATGCCTGGCACATAGTAGGCATAATATAAATGCTTTATTGCTGTTATTGTTGTTATCATTATTATTAAGTTTCTGGTGTGTGAAAATCCTGAGAAGAACCCTTTATGAATACCTAACCAGAGCAAGAGAAAAGTTATCCCGTCAGAAGGGATGCTTTCACAAGAACTGAAATATGGATCTCTTGAGCAGCCTCCCATACATTCTATCTGTAAGTCTGACTAGGTGATAAAATTTTACACTTTGAAAAAAAATTCTGTTTCCAAAATTATGACAACTCAATTTGGATTCTAACCATGAGAAAATAGCTCAGAACAATTCTGGGACCTTACTGAATATTTTCTCATGGCTTTTTTTTTTTAACCTAAAATTCTAATTAGGCTATTAATGTGGATGATTTAAATGAATTTCCCTAGTCATAATCATCTTGGATTGGAAGGCAATGAAAGAACTGGAATCACTTTGAATAAACTGCTCATTCATTTCCATTCTTGTATTCTACTCCTACCATCAAGGGAAAAAAATTTAAAAGCAATTTCACTTTTAAAGGGAAAGTACTTTATATTCAGAAATATTTCATTAGGGCTGAATGACAGAATTAAGAAAATCACATGAACATCCTCCATTTAAAAAAAAAGATAAGAAATGGGGATTTCCTAATACATGTTATTCAATCATCCTCTCTGTAGCTGAACTTTGTTTTAAAGAAGTGAGGTCAGAGGAAATAAAATACCTTGGAAAATTAAGTTGAACTTTAAGGAGATAATAAATAAGAGGATTTTGCATTTTTAAACTCATGAATGGCTCATAATATCTTTAACTGACTCAATGAATCAGCCATTTTCCCTCCCTAGCAGAAGCTAAAAAATTCTATCCTTTTATAATTTTTGGAAAACAAGTTTTTAAAAAGAAATCTACATTTAAGGAGGCAAAATCGGCTATCTCTCTAGCCCCCAGAAACCATTTAGACCTGAAGCTGACTCCCTTGGAAGTATGTGATTGAGTCAAATCAGAGAGGTGGATGAAAGAGAACAATGTTGAAGAAGGCAACACCATTGATATGCCAGTCATGTTTCAGGAAGAGCAAATATTAAAGATGATAAAGTCAATGAGCAATGCAGATGGGAGGACTTAAGCACTTGATTTATCTTTTACTCTAAAAACAAAACAGAAAAGGAGTTGGATGGGGGTGGGGGTGGGGGGATTAGAAACACTTGATTTTGGTATTTGCTTTGACAACAATGACATAGATCCTTTAACATCCTGAATCAAAATGGATTCAGGTGATCTATGGCTACAAAAGCATAAGAATAAAATAGGACTCCGTGCTGAGAAATAATGGAGACCTCATCTGACTGCTCACCCATCAGGACTTTGTCATTTCCTGTTGGTTGAGTTTGCACAGGTTAAAGATAATTCTGTACAGCAACCTAATTAGAGGTACATTCTGCTAGGCATGTCTTCAAAAGGAAGGGCAAGGGAATAATTGGGGACAGCCGCAGCAGCCTGTGGTCACTGTTAGCCAATTATAGAGTCAAGGGAACACACATTTTACACATACTATTAATTAAAGAGTGAAACATTTTCTGGTCCATGAAAGAATTCTTTAGGGGCTGACCCCCTGCAGGTGTAATCAGAAATCTACTGGAATACAGGGAAATATGTCGAACTCTAAATCCTCCTGGGTAAAACTCAGGTTGTTCTTGAACTGTGTTTCATATTTACACTAAGTAAATTAAATAGCATATGAAATAGTCAATGGAAGACAGAGATACCTGTTTGTGCATGTAGATAAAAAGAAATTATACAACTATAATCATTATGTCTATCTACTTGCTTTATGACAAGGTCGCAACAAAATTTTGTCCAATGAAAGGTCTGTTTTTATAACAGGCCTTCCAGTTAACTACTTCAAGGTTCATGGAACTCAATGGATAAATGTGTATTTCAAACCAAAACTTCTGAGCCCCCATTGGCATTAACCCAAGGAAACCAGACTAAATCACATGGTATTGGAGTAAAGCAAAAGGCATTTTCTCAAAGTGAAATGCTAAGTAAACAATGAGAAGCTAAATTAAACACCAGGACTCTCACCACCCATTTCCCAAAGCCACCATGTTTTCCCAGAAAGTGCTGGTCTCCTCTCCTGTTTACTCATTCTGAACTAATCCTGTCACCTCCACAAGATAACAGCAATCATATATATCAAGTCCATCAGAACAGGGGATTAGGTTAGCTTCTCTCACAGAAGAATTAGGGTTTCTTAGCAGGACACTTCAGGCTAAAGGAACTCACACAGCCTGATACCTGTATAGGAAGGCAGAGACACAGCCACCAGCACAGAATCCAGGTGAACAGGATGCCAGGGGTTGATCCTGGCTACCATTTCTTTCCCTGATGTCCCCAGCTCTCTCAGCTAGACTGGAACCCAAAGATCTTGTCCCACTGCTCAATTTCCTTCTGCCTTGCAAACCGGACAGATTACTACTGCCGGATTTCATGTAGATGTCTTCCCAAAGAAAAGATGAAAAGGACATGCCCTAAACCATTTGAAAGTGTATGATTGACTCTAATCACGGAAAGGGCATAAAGAACACTCGGTGAGGAACCATGATGGAGAAATTATCACAACACTAATGACCCAGTCCTTTTCTTACCAATCACATTAAATAATAGCTTATGTAACTATTGTGATTTCAGCCATAACAGAAAGAAATTAGAATTGATATTCAGAAGGCCTTTGTTTGACTCCTGGTCTCATCACTGGCTGACTGCATAGCATTCATAAACTCACTTCATCTCTCTCAGCCTCCATTTTATCATCTGGTAAATGGATGATAATGGGATAATATTACCTACACCTCTTTAGGGTGGTTATAGGATCAAAATTATACAAAGTATATAAAGTACTTCACAAATCTTAAAGTGTTTTATAAAGGCTATTATTAATCATTAAAATTCTTTGATTTCCATTACTAGGGGGTTTTGTTGTCATTTTTTAAATCATAGGGTAGTTTGTTTTGTTTTTAACCTAGATATACTGATTCTTCCAATAAGCCCAGAATAGCTAATTCAGTTAAAACTACCATTTCCATAGTGATTTAAGGTTTGTGGTGTACTTTATGTATGTTTCCTCATTGGATAATAATGACATTAGCTAACATTTATATAGTACTTACTATGTGCCAGGCACTGTGCAAAAGATTTCACAAATATTCTATCATTTGATCCTCACAACAATCCTGAAAGGTAGGTGCTATTAATTATTCCCATTTTACAGATGAGGAAACTGAAGCAGAAAGAGTGAGTTGCCAAAGGTCAAACAGCTAGTGAAATATGAGACTGGATTTGAACTTAGGTCTTTCTAATTCCAGGCTCAGTACTCTGTGCACTGTGCCACCCAGTTACCTTAATATTAAGCAGATCCTGTCTTATTGCAGCAAATAAAACCCCACTCTTAAATTTGCATAACATATGATAGCAAAGAAATGACATTTAAAATATTTTTTAAAGCTTTCTACAGTGGTTGATAACATGGAGCCAATCACGGTCTAACAAATGACAGCTAGTGGCCCAGTGGATAGAGCTCTGGACCAGGAGCTGGGAAGACCTGAGTTCAAATCTGATCTCAGACACTGACTAGTTGTGTGACCCTTGACAAGTCACTTAACTGCTATTTGCCTCAGTTTCCTCACCTGTAAAATAGGGATAATAATAACATCTACCTCCAAGGGTTGTTGTGGGAATCAAATGAGACATAATTGCAAACCATAAAACTCTATATAAATGCAGGCTTTTCTTATTCAGTTTTAATGATGATGAACCCAATGAGTAATTCAGACAGAAGGTTATGGCCCACCTCTTGGAACTAACTTTATTATATCCCTAATTTGAGTACAACCAGAGTTTGGCCAATTTTTTGGAAATTACCATAATGGAATTTAAACTCTCCTTGTCCCAATAGTTTTAGGTACACACCTTTAAATTATAACACTAAATAATACATGATATTTTGAAAAAAGACCAAGAAAAAAATCATCACATTAACTATCAGTGTTGCCAGGAACAAGACAGAATTTTCCTCAAGGCAACAGGAATATTTTTTACAATTCATCTGGAAAAACTTATGATATGTCATGTTCACACAGAATAATCAGGGATTTGATGTCTTTTCTGAAGATAATTGTTTTATGTCCATAGAAAAACAGGCCACTCCCTAACCACTGAGCTTCATCTCTGGGGGTCTGAAGGTCCTATTAACCAAAGCTGCTGACTTATTTGGGCAGGTAACTTGATTCTTCAAGACTCACAAGGATGCAGTGAGGTGAAATATCATAGCCATAAAGTCTGATATTTTCAGAGAGGTAAAATATTAATTACAATAATTGTAGTCACAGCATTTATATAGCGCTTTAAGGTACGCAAAGCACTCTACCTGTTATCTCGTTTGTTCCAACACTGGATTTGGAGCCTGAGGACCTGAGGTAAAATTCAGACTCTGCTGTTTCCAACCTGTGTGACCTGGGACAAGTCAATACACTCAACTATAAAGTGAGGAGGTCAAACAAGAGGGCCTTCCACCTCAGTGGTCCTACAATCCTATATACATAAGATGGTCTTAAAACCTATATTAAACTCCCAGCTTCACAACTTTGTAACCAAAATTTCAATTCAATTCAATAAACTTTTAGAAAGGACCTACTATATGCAAAGCACTGCTTGAGGGCCTGAGGACAAAAAGACAAAAGTGCGACATTGATTATCCTTAAGAATCTTGGTGATAGGATAGGGGAAAGGCATAAGCATTTATATAGCACTTACTATGTGCCAGGCACTGTAATGTTTTATTTACAATTATTTCATTTGATCCTCACGACAACCCTGTGAGGTGGGTGCTGTTATCATCCCCATTTTACAGTTGGGGAAACTGAGGCAGCCAGCAGTTAGGTGACATGTCCAAGGTCATACAGATGGTAAGTTTCTGAGGCTAGATGTGAATTCAGGTTTTCCTGACTCCAGGCCCAGCTCTCTATCCACTGCACCACCAGCTACCCCTAATAGGATTGGGGCTAAACTAAAGAGACCCAAATTGCAAACAGGTAAGTCAGTACTAGATGATTTGGGACTAAAGTGAACACTAACATAATGGAGAGCATCCCATAGAAGGCAGTACATTAACTGAGCCTTGAACGGAACTAAAGCTTCTAAGTGAAGATGAGAGGGCAGTCCATTCTGTGTATGAGAGATGTCCTAAACAAAGCATGGAGGCAGAAGATGAGATGCCAAGTTTGAAAAACAACACATAGGCCAGTTTGACTAAAACAGGGAGTACTTGAACAAGAATATTGTGAAAGTCTGGAAAGCTAGGCAGTAGAGAGATTTGATTTTAGAGGGCTTCAAATACCAATCTTAAAAATATTTCTTCTTTCCTGAGAGCAACTGGGAACCAGGTGGGTTCCCTACATCTCTGCCGGTTGAAATCCTACTCTACCTAGAAGAGGTTTCTTCCTTCAAATGTCATTTCCTCTTCATGTCTTCCTTGATCTTTCCTTTCTCTGAATTCTAGTAGGACATAGCTTGTACTTTGCTTTCTAATATGTATAATTAATTGATTGGAAGGCAAAAATATTTAGAAATAAAAATAGTAGTAGTGGGATACCTCACCTAGTGGATAGAATGGAAAAAATCAAGCAAAAAGCTAAACAAAACAAACTCGATTGGATGTGGAAAGAACTAAATAGGAAAAAGAGGATGCACATATTTTATTCAAATACGTATAGAAGTAATCTCCAAAATTAATCATACTCTAGGAAATAACAAAATTATAAATTCAGAAAAACAATTATAAAAACTACTTTTATAGACCATAATTAAAAAATCTGGCGATAAATAAGAGAAATATTATCAAAATATGCAAGTCTATATGAACACTGAAAAATAAATCATTAAATAGTGGTTAGATCAAAGATCAAGTTTTAGAAATAAACAAAATTATGTTAAAGATAAAGACAATATAAAAACAATACATCAAAACTGACAACAGAAAGCTAAAGCAGTTGTCAGAAGCAAATTTGTATTTCCCAACATTTATATTATCAAGAGAGAATAGAGGAGATTAATGAGTTGAGTCTGCAACTAAAAGAATTAGAAGATGAACAAATTAATACCCCCAAACCAAGTGTAAAATGACAAATCATAAGACATAAAGAGGAAATTAACAAAGTAAAGAGCAAAAGTAGAGTTGAATTAAAGAAATATGAAGAACTTTTTTAAAAAGACAACAAAATAGATAAACTATTAGCAAATTTAATTAAAAAAAAGAAAAAGGAAAAGGAAATTACCAAAATCAAATGGCAGAAGATCATAACAAATGCACAAGAAATTAAGAAAATCATCAGAGACTCTTATACACAGTCATATCCCAACAAACTGAAGATATAAAAGAAATGATGAATATTCACAAGAATATAAAATACCCAAATTGACAGAACAGGAGATAGATAACCTGAATAAACTCATACCAGAGAGGGAAAATGAAAGGGAGATTTATGAGTTGACAAGCAAAAAGGCACCAAGATCAAATGGATTTGTAAACGAGAATCACAAAACCTCAGTTGACATCTTGTCCAACCCATGACTAAGAACAAACCTCCCCTACAAGATAACCAACAAGCAGTCATCCATTCTTTATTTGAAGAAGTTTGTGGAGGGGAGATCAGCCACCCATCCCAAGGCAGCCCATTCCACTTTGGGGGCAGCTTTAGTTCTTAGGAACTTTTTCCTCAACTCCATCTAAATTTCACTCTCTGCTGCTTCCATCCCTTGCTTCTGGTTCAGGGTTTTGGAATCAGGCATAATAAGACCAAAAGACCAATGTTTCTTCCACGTGACAGCCCTGAAAATACTTGAAGGCATTTTCCAAACTTTCTTCTGACTTTTTTTTTTCCTCCAAGATAAATATCCCTAGGTCTTTTAGTTGGTCTTCACATGGTAAAATCTCTCTTTTTGTGTGTGAGGCATTTGAGGATAAGTGACTTGCTCAGGGTCACACAGCTAGTAAGTGTCAAGTGTCTGAGGCCAGATTTGAACTCAGGTCCTCCTGACTCCGAGGCCAGAACTCTATCCACTGCACCACCTAGCTGTCCCTTATATGGTAATATCTCAAGGCCCTTCATCATTTAGTTTCCCTCCTCTGGATGCTCACCAGCTCATCCTAGTCCTTCTCAAATTGTAGAATCCACAACTGAACATAATACTCCATATGTAGTCTGACACAGACAACCATAATTAGGGGAAAGACATGGATGATGATGCAGGAAATAGGATGGATAAGGAGTATAGACAGACAGGTGGCTGAAAAACCAAGAAATAGCATTGTCAACAAAGCTGAAGTAAAAGAAAGTAGTCAAGAGCACAGGTTCTCAAAGCGGGTGACACCACCCCCAAGGGGGTGCTGGAATGATCCAGGGGGGCAGTAGTAGCCTTGGGTGCAATTGGGGGACATCGAATAAAAATAAGGAAGTAATGGAAGTATAAGGAAAGAAGAGAAAAAAATTTTGAAAAACCATTTGTACACGTTTCATCTGTTATGTAACAGAGTTAAAGTCATGGTGATGACATTATTTTCCAAATAAACACACAAAATGCAAGCTATAATTGATCTGTGGTTAAGTCTGCAGACAGGTCTTAACAAGCAAGTGTTGGCAGACAAGCCTGTCCCACATTGTTGGGATGTTCAGCATGCACCAGCAGGAATAGGTGCATGTAATGACTTGTTTACAATATAAAATTATATGGTTACATGATGTAATATTACATCATCAAAAATGCAAAAAAAACCCACAAATTTACAATAAATTATTAAATTTAAGATGCATCATATATATATATATATATATATATATATATATATATATATATATATATACATGTAATAGGGGCAGCTAGGTGGCACCGTGAATAGAGCTCTGGCCTTGGAGTCAGGAGGACCTGAGTTCAAATTCGACTTCAAATACTTGACACTTACTAGCTGTGTGACCCTGGGCAAGTCACTTAACCCCAATTGTCTCACCAAAAAGCAAAAAAAAAAAAAATTATATTTTTCATATTTTTTATGTTTTTTGAAACGATGCAAATTTCAAAAAAAACATTAAAGGGTTAAAGGAAGTAGATTTTCAGGGTAGGCGGGGGAGGGGGGTGGCGCTGAATAATTTTTTTAAAGGTGGTGGTAAGTCAAATAAGTTTGGGAACCTCTGGTCAAAAGGAAGGAGTGACAAAAAATACATGGAAAACAAGAATGATAAGGACAGACGAAAAGTTACTGTCTATGGCAGTGGAGAGATCCTCTGTAACCTGGGAAAGAGCAATTTCAGTTGCATTATGGTCATATTGCAAGGAGTTAAAAAATAAAAATATTAATTATTCTTGCTAAGAATACTCAAGAGTGCTAGGGGAAGTTGAATACCCTTCTACATCCCCCTGTGGCTCACAGACACAGTCACCTGCCTCGTTGAAGCAGCTAGGTAATATAGCTGGTCTTGGAGTTGGGAAAACCTGAGTGCAAATTCAGCATTGCACGCATCCTGATGAGGTGATCTTGGTCAAGTTACTTAACCTCTGTCTGCCTCAGTTTCTTCGCTGTAGAATGAAGATAATAACAACACACAAGTTCAAGTTTTTTTGTAAGGATTAAATTAGATAACATTTGTAAAATGCTTGTAAAACACAGTGCCTGGCACATAGTAGGCACTTAATAAATGCTTGTTCTCTTCCCTTCCCCTTCCTCACTATAGCTCATGTCCAATATGTATGTGTCCACTATGCTGAGTCCACTAAAATTGCTGCTGAGTCCTCACTGCTGCGAGGAAATCCTTTTACTTTTACTCATCCCAGCTGAATCTCTTTCATACTTTCCACAGCATTTACCACAACTTCCCTTCTCTCCTCAAGGGTCCTATACCATCCCCCACCACTACCACACCATCAGTAGATCTTACTTCATTCATGAGTAAATAAATAGAAGCTGAACTGTGTTCTGAACTTTCTCTTCTCTTCTACACATCTCAAAACCCCTTGACATTCTCCATTCTTAATTTCTTTGCTCCAGTCTCCCAGAGATGGCCCTTCTCTTTATCAAGGCTTACTCTGCCCCCACTCTGGCCGTTTGCCTAATCTATAATTCTCTCTGTCTCTCTCCACATTATATGTCTATGTGTGTATATTTATACAGGCAACAACATATGTATATGTATATGTATATGTATATGTATATGTATATGTATATG